>NC_092861.1:53424600-53457664 GCF_032062135.1 Pyxicephalus adspersus
ATAATACGATCTCCTTTTCTGAGTTCTCCACTTAAATCTGCAGGGCCTCCTGCAAGAATGAATGAAATAAAGATTCCTTCACCATCTTCACCTCCAACAATGTTGAAGCCTAATCCAGTAGACCCTCGATGTAAAATAATTTTCCTTGGTTCACTATTTTAAAAAAATATAAAAATAGGAGATGTATTACCACAAAAGCTTAATAAACAGGGAAAAAATTGCCACATAACCTCTGCGGAAGATGGTAACATTTAAAATGTTTACGTTTTTGATAATGAAAAGACTTTCTGTAATACTAAAACCTCAGGGAAATTGCATCAGGATATGTATGTACTCCCTGCTGTGGGCACATCAGAATATCTACTGATCAGTTCTTCCCACACTTTAAAAAACAGCTCTTCTACAACATTCAGAGTGTCTCAGCCATTTTCTTTGTGGGGGAAGTTTAGTTCAGAAACTCATAATTTTCAAGGGTTACTAAACTGAACTCCAGCACACAGGAAAATACAAAGCAAATTGACAATGCAGCAGCTGCCTGGGAGCTTTAAGTGCAAGATCAGCTGATCAGACAGGATATTTAAAAGGCACTGCCATGGTGCAATAGGAAAGTACGGTAAAGATCAAACGATGGAACGATCAAACGATCTTAGCAATAAAACATTTCATTATCACACTGCATGGGCTGAACAAAATATTGTATTAAATAGATTTTAGATTACAAGCTGCACACCATTGCTGAATTTAAACACTTAAAAGCAATGCATGTGTTGTAGAAGTGCTGCAATGTGTTGCTGCTATCATCTTACTTAAATATTATTTTGTATTTTGAAGGCCAGGTTCATAAAAGTATCCCTTGCAATCTTAAATAAAAATTATGCACTAAACCATATTAACCAGGTTCCTGGGATGAATACTGCACTGTTAAACAAGATAAAAAACCTGTAGTATAATTAGGCAAGCTCTACTATGAAGCAAGAAAATTCTAAATACAACGACGGTAGGTTTCTAGAGGCTTCTGACTAGCCAGTTATGTATACCTGTATGCAACTAAAACAATGGCACAATATATACACAAAAAACAATTCACAAAAATGTTCCTACCGGGTTAAATCATCATCTCCAAGCATTCCTTTAGGAACAGGAGAATATCGGCCTGGAGAGGGAGGTAAAGGATGCCCAAGAAAACTAGGTGAACTGATATGATTATCAACTTGCGGAGAATATGCTGCAATAAATGAAACAAAATTAATTACAACAGGTCTGTTCTAGTCCATAAATATATATTTGTAGATATTTTCTTGAAAATGTAAATAGCCATGTACTGGTAAACAAATATTTACAGTAAAGCCGCATACACACATGCAATTCTTGTCGTTGGAAAGGATCTTTCACGCTCCTTTCCAACGACTATGCACTGCACAATGCATGAACGAGTGCTGTACATACAGTACCGTTCTGCTCTATGCAGGAGGGAGGGGAAGAGCGACAGAGAGGCACCCTGCTGCGCGCTCTCCCCCTTCCCTTGCATTAGAATCGCGCATCGTTCATTGTTCGTGGATCCGCCAGGTCAGATCCACGGACGATGAACAACGCAGGCTGTACACACGCCAGATTCTTGCCCGATAACAGGCCGAAGCCGATTATCGGGCGAGAAAAATTTGACGTGTGTACGTAGCTTTAGGGGATGGTCATATTAGTAACTTTAGTGAGTGGATTTTCCTCATGAAACTGCCTAAAATATCACTGAAAGGAATGTGGTTTTTCCTTGTTTGTACAGGTGGTTGGTGGCAACAACATTGCTTTGTGTTTTTTTTTTCCCCCAGACACTACATGCAACATCTAAGGGCAGTTTGTTGTACAAATGTCTGCAAATGCCTGAAAAAGTATAGTGGATACCGCTTCTTACTGCTTTCCGCGGCACTTAGCGGTTTCCAGTAGGAGTCCTAGAGGAGTAAAGCTGCGTACACACGTGCAATTTTTGTTGTTGGAAAGGATCTTTCACGATCCTTTCCAACGACAAAGGACTACACGATGCATGAACGGTGCTGTACATACAGCACTGTTCTGTATATATATATATATATATATATATATATATATATATATATATATATATATATATATATATATTTTTTATTGAAAAAGTAACAAAAAAGTCTAATGATACTCAATAATAGATTTTGTTATACTTTACACTTATTGCCAGGTTTACTGGAGATTATCGGTCTCAGCAAATTTAACAAGCCGTTTCACTTAGCACAACTTCAGTTTTGGAAAGGCTAAATGGAGATGGACACTTCTCAAGAGAAATAGAATATTCACTGCTCGGTGAGCATGATTGATTTAAGTGACATCCTGCTACCTTTAACCTGACCTTGAACTCTGTTAGGGCAAATGTGCAGGCTCAGAAGTTGTGGTTTATAAAAAGAATTATCTATCTAAACAAAATTAAATTCTCAATGCAATTTTCAAAAATATAGTGATGCAACTTTTAAACAAAAACATACCTTATAAGGAATGATAAATGAACATGTAAAATGTTTCAGAGTCTAGACTCTAGCCACAGTTCTTATTTAAAGCGTAAATTTACATATATGAAACATTTGCTTGTTTATGTGTTCAGATATGTATCTGTTGCCCTCATGTGCCTAGAAATTATTTTTCTGTTAGCAACCTCTTTATGCATACTTACGGCCAGAAGTTTGTCTCCTATTTGTAGTGTTCCATCCTTATGTGCTGCACCTCCTTCAATGATTTTAGTAACATAAATACTGTTGTCACCAGGAATGTGCTGATTTCCAACACCACCCGCAATGCTGAAGCCAAGACCTATTAATTACATTTTATGGAATTAGAAACTAATGAACTATTTAGGTAATGCAGATTTTCTGATCTCACTTTACTGTCACACACCAAAAGGGTATATAATGTAACCAAAATAAACTTTTTTTTTCTTTATGTGGACAATTCTCATTTCAGCCAAAACAAATACAAAAATAAAATACTTACAACCAGGTACAATTTATTATAGACTAAAAAAGACCTGTTATTCACACCACGCTCTTTTCAGGCTACCTAATTTATCGAACCAATTTGAAAGTTTTGTGCGGCAGGCTATTCATTCGAATTATCTTGTTTTTTAATGTTTTATTTGTTTTTTCCCCTTTTTCCAGGACAAATAAGGCTTTCTTTAGAATTACTGCAGGTGGTGGTAGGGTTTGATGAAGTGGTTAATAGTTAACCCCCCTAGGATTAAATAGAAGGCCATAGTTTTGGTAGCCTAATTCATAAGCTATTCAGATATCGCCCACCTAAAACTGTCAATGACGAGTCCTTCCATCTACTCTGAATTGTCATGTTCTGCAATGCGCTTTTCTTTTGGTTGCCTGGCAACCTTATCAGAGTGCTAAAGTGTAACTTGTGTCCACAATCCAGATACAGAAGCTTGCCTAAGAAAGCCTAAATACAGGGGGAATCAATGTGTGGGAGTATATATTAGTGAGTTAGTATACACACACACACATATATATATGTTTTTTATTAATATAAAATAGTCACATGCAAAATGAGAATGCAGGAGAAATAAGACTGTTCCACCATCTTAGCTGTCAACAAAAGCTTTTTTTTCCATACCGTCTGCTGCACAACGCTTTCATCAAGCACGGGCTAAACAAAACCCTAAACAGCAAAGCTTAAGAAGTAATGCATTTAGTAAGTGCAGCTTGACATGTATGCTAAGTGGATTACTGTCGACATAAGACTCCTGACAAGGCCACGGTTTAGTGTAAAACAAGGTTAGCCTTCCCCCTTACTCACCTTTAGGACCTTTAACAAGCTTTATTTCCATTATTTTCTCAGTGATCGGCTTTCTTCTTCTGACATATAATCGTACAATGGATCCTGCCTCTTTTAATGCCTCAACAGCTTTGCTGTGTGTCACATCATGTACGTCCACATCATTCACCCGTAATATACAGTCATTAACCCTGAGGAGAAAGCAGTGGATATTTTAAGATAGTGATTTAGTCCAGGCAAGGGAATCTTCGGCTCACACCAATGACACGTACAACATAATGGACATTCATGTTTGTGCATATGACTGACTGACATATGAATAAAAAATGCTGTTTCCTACATTAGATTCTACAGATTTTTACTTGAATCAAACTCTTACAGACACACAAAAAAACACATACTTTTACAGCACACGATTTATTGTTTACAATGAGAATGGACAAGTTATTTTTTTTAGACCCCGATATATCGCCGATTCCTCATCAGTAGATGACTCTGTTTTCATTTTACTGCGCAATATAGTAAATACAATGCTAACTGATAATACAACCAGCACAACCTATAACATGTACCTACCGTAACCTTCCATCTTGTGCTGCAGCTCCCCCTGAAATTATTTTTGTAATGAAAATGCTTGTATCATCTCCAATATGTGGATTATCTGTACCCCCTGCAATGCTAAAACCAAGGCCAGATGTCCCCTGAAAGACATTAAAAGGACAGTAGTTAAGAAAAAGTTAAATTTACTTGCATGAAAAAAAAAAAAAAAAAAGGAATGCTTTGCTGAAGGAGTCAATGTTACATTTTTATTATGAGGTTATGAATGTACAAAACAGTCACCCAGGTGAGCCAAGGAACTCTGGGGCTGGGCAGGCAATGATTACAAAATGCCCTGATGAATGTACATTAACAATAACCACTAACTAAACTGTTTTATACCCAAGAAATGAGGATCAAGCCAATCCGAGCTGCTAGTGACCATAACGCATGACAAAAGTGTAATTAGTAGGGCCTGTGTCAATGACATCTGTTTGCCCACATTCATTCAAAATTCAGTTCACTGCCGAGTGCATTTGACCTGTTTTAGGACAAGTCCCCACTGGCAATATTTCGAAAAACGCTCATACTGACTTTGAATGCATTCATATAAGTGTTAAAATACATTTTTAATGCCCCCACCCCACTACATTTTAAAGAAAAGGTTTATAGGCATTTACAAGTGCTAACAGACCTCTATAAAATTCAATTTTTTTAAAGAAGCATTTATAAATGCCCCTATTGATTATGTTTGAAACAATTAAAATGCTGCAAAGTGCATTTTCAACCTTTCAACCTTCAAAAGAATGTTTTTAGCGGGAGTAGGCAGTGACGTCAGTGACACACTGTCTTCAGGGTGTGCAATTTACTCAGGAATATTAAGGAATTTTAGCATCACTTTTTGAATTATAAATTACATTTTTCTCCTTGGCTGCCTGTCCTGTATTCTTTACAATTCACAATCCCCAGCATGAAGGTATAGCCAAACTCCTAGAATGGCTATGATGGGCTTAATTTTTGGGGAAAGCTACTTGACATATGAATTTGTTCTGCAAATATTACTATATGAATACACAAGTATGGCTGTGGGAGAATTGTCCTGCCAGGGCACTGGCACAAAGCAACACATTAGGAGGAAATCCTACACTGCTAACTCCCAAATTTGCTTTGGATAGAGATGCTTTAATTTTCACTGTGCATTACCCTTTCAAGAGTGATTTCTTCGTATTCATATTCAGCATCTGTTCCATTTACCTACATATAAAAACAAAAATAAGTGAAATAGTCAGGAGAGACAGTAACACATACATACAACCTGGGTGAGGATCAAAGAAGACATCATGCAAACAAAAGCCCAGTAGGGTTCCCCCTTTTTTTTTTTTTTTTGAAATATTGCCCTAAATACACTAACCTGTACCATAGTCCTGCTTCCCCCATGCCCACAAGTGGTCACTTAACATCCCATAGGTTTGATTGGGTCATAATGTGCTGGAAGCCACAGCCATCAAGTAAGATAAGCAAAGAATTGACAATGTCCATTATTGAAACCTGTGCTGATGTAAATATGTAGGCTTTAACTGCCGACATCATCTAAAAAGGATACTTGACTGGTTAATTGTGTGAATATTCTTAATCACCAACTAAATACTAGTAACCAGGCTCTAGATTCCTGACGTTTTATTGCTGCATACAAAGTGACTAAAAGTTACACTAAAGACAACTGGGCATCCAGCATTACCAGCAGTTCAGTATCGGCAGCATGAAGATATTTTAGTACCATACTAAATACTTAAAACACATTTTGACTGTGTAAAGTAGTTTGATAGAAATCATTCTAAACAAGGGGAAATGTCCACAGATTAACTTAAAATAGGTTAATTAGGCCAACGATTTGGCTAGGAATAGGCAGCTACAACATGCTTAAGACTTTTGGCAATAACTGCTCCCACAAAATATCCATCTGACAATAAGACTCCTGAATGAAAAAGTCTGATATTGTCTACACAAAAAATAAAATTAAAAGTAAGCGCTAAGCCTATCACCTAGTCATGTGTTCAATGTTTCACAGCTTAGTCCTTATAGAACTGGCACAAATTTTCATTTTAGAAAATTTAGTCAAATAGCAAATTGCTTTATCATTCTAAACGAGTAAAAATGTATTTAAAACTTTTAAAGCAGCAACATGTTTCCATGTTCTCAGGAACACACACAAGTAGAAGATGTTTAACGTTCAGACAATTCTGTCCAACCAACTGTTAGGAGAAAGTGAGATGTGATACTGAATACCAATTTCTAATGAAACCACTGGGAAAACCTCCAAGAGATATTAAACTTCACAAATACTGAAAATTTAATGCACAGCTTTTGTTTATAAAGAAATAAACAGACAGGAAAGAACTAGAATGCCATTAGCAAAGCAACAGTCATCAGCTAATTATTTGGCTCTTCTGGCTTAGATCCTTATTAGCTTTGTTTGTAAACTGCTCGTCTCTTTCTGCTGTACTTTAACACACATTTATGGCACACAAAAACTGTCCATAAGTCACATGATACTGTTCTTGTGAATGTGATGTATAGTAAATTAGAGCAACCAGATATATACTGTGGCGGTCTCTGTTCATACAAACTGCATCAAGCAGTATATTTTATAGATAAAATGTGGCAACGAACAGTCTGCCATTAAAAGGTCAGACACCTGGCAATAATGATGTAAATCGGACAAAAAATAAGGGAACTCTCAAAATGCATGACTCTGGATTTCCATAACATACGAGTAAGAAATTATATATATTCCTGGTTTGCAAGTCTAGAATAGTTGAATAAATCTAACAAAAGCATATTTTGTAACATGAGTCTAGAATTCACTATTTTTCTCATGTACTATAAAATCCATTTCTTTAAGGTCAATTGAGGGACACCTATACCTTCACCCTATGAAAAAAAAATCCTATACCAGGGGTCAGAAATTTCCAGCCTTTAGGCCAGATACGGCTTAGCCGGTAGTTGTTCCGGCCCAATGCCCTTTGGCCGATCTGGCCTAAACTGGAGCCGTGGGTTGCCGGCTGGATCTGCCAGGGGCGATAGAAACTACGAAAGACTGCGCCGCCAGAGCTCTGGTGCCTGCTCCTTGCTGTTGCTCCACTATTTACCGCAGCCAGCGTTGATATTCCGCCGCCGCGGTAAATAGGGAAAGCTCCCTGAAGGGAAATCCGTCTCGGAGGAGAGGGGTTTCACTTCAGGGGCGTTCCCTGGTAGTGGGCAGATCCATTAGGGCGGGTTCAGCCTAATGTACTCCCGCTCACCCCATAAATGGCCTAGTGGTCATATAAGTTTGCCGACCCCTGTTCTATACCTTCACACTTTATTAAAAAACAAATAAATAAAAGATTTATAGGCCAGATCCTTAACCATCTGTTCAAAAAACCCACAGGAGATCCTAAATGGTATTCAGCAGCCAATTGTGCAATAAGTAACATCCCCTATACCCGAGTTCCGAAGAGAGAATTTTTGGACCCCGTACAAATTGTTACCTTACATAAGACTAACACCAGCTGAAGCTGCTTGGGAACTGAGCAGGGGTAAAGGCGACAGTAACAGTGGTTTCAAATGACAGAGAATCCTTTCTATAAAGACCTAAATATGGAGAGGATACAATAGTTTTGTCGTTATCGTAGAAAATAAAAGGCCTTTTACACAGCAGAGTTGATGAAAATACAAGTAACCTCCTAAGACACTACCATAAAACTTGGCTTGCTTGCAGCAGGTGAGGTTATACTGGGCAGGCCAACAAGTTTTTGCTGGTAACATCCAATCCATCTGACGGTGGTAGAATAACCTGAACATATACAACTCTTGTGTCCCTCAATAGACCATAAATATATCCAAACTATCCACAAGGCATATTACTTAGACTGAACCAATAGCTTACAAACCGATAAAGATATATTTAAAATGTTCACACTTACATATGGAGGAGTGTCCAGGCTATCTGTGTTTACAATCACTGGGGGTGGATTTGCCTTAAAAAGAAAATATACATTTTAATATTAAAATAAAATTCCTAAAAAAAAGTATTTTTTCCTTCTCACAAAAAGTTTGTCACCAACATATCAAAGCAACTCAAAACTGAATTGGAGGATGCTAAGTTAGGGGTCACACAACAGCACACTTTAAGATAAATAGGCAAATGCTCTGGCAACAAAAACTGTTCATGTATTCATATGAGCTAGCATATTTAGAAGAAGCACGTCAAAGAGAGAGAGAGGAAAAGAAGGGGATAGATAGAAAAAATAGGATAATAACTTAGCAATTATATATAGATCTATATTATGAAGATCACAAACAAGTAGCACAGGCCACAAAGCCATAACCATGTTTTATGCTGGTTTGCATTCCCAGAAATGAAATAACAATATCAATAATTCTTTTTTTTCCCAAATGATGAATTGACTGCAGGGCCAAAATAGATTGTTGACAGTATCACTATTACAAAAAGTGTCTAACCATTCAGAAATAATGTGCTTTTCCTAAATAAGAACAGAAAATGATGCATCATCCAAGGAGTGTGGTTGCATCTGTACTTCACGATCATCAATGTTTTAAAACTGGCAGATTGTATGGTAACCTACAAACACATTTATTTCTAACTACACACTACAATAGTGCTCATCACTTACAGACCATTATGATGCTTTTGAAGCATCTATAGTTAAAGATGCATGGATATAGAAGAATGTCCTATCATGAGGTTAGGTAAATTTAAAATAAACATACAGGCAGTGGTTATTTAGGGCAGCTTGCATTTCTTTTTTTTAACTGCTGGCAACATTTGTGCTCTTTGCCACCTTAAATGACAGGTAACATTTTTTTAAGCTTAGGTGTTGTTTAATACCATTATTAACAACTTTATTTATATAGCACCAACATATTGTGCAACACCTTTTATAAGATCATAGTCCTCTTACTAGCTTACCCTCTAAGGGGCTCACAATCTAATTTCTCTTCCTTTAACACAGTCCAAGGCCAATTTTTAGCCAAACAACAGCCTACAAGCTTTTACAGTGCCAGTGCAGGAAAACTACACAAACAGAGAGAACATACAAACTTCATGCTAATAGTGTCCTGGCCAAGATTGGAACCTGGGACCCTGGTGCTGCAAAGGCCAGAGTGCTAACCACTGAGCTGAATGTACTACCCAGGCAGTGCAACAACACAGTAGCTAGAAGTTACAAGGTTCATAAGAACTTCACATAAAATGATCCTACAGGTAAATTCTTTTCCATTAAATTACTTACACAAACAACAAGATTACATTACAAGCACCTCACATACTAGCAAAATACTTCCCCACTGTGACCACCTTTTTGTAATGTTTCTAAATAAACTTTAAAAAAAGAATAGGGAAAATAATTAATCCGTATTATGGATACAATTATTACAACAAATTAAAAACACACAAACTTATATAAGCTTTACATTTCACATATGTATTTGTTTTACATGTTTTTAGCATTCACCATCTAAAAATGATAATATATGCTTGCTTCCCATTTTCGCCAGTCCCAGTTCCATTGTGGGCGCTGCCATCTTCATCTTATCTTCCAGATCTTAGGCCATCTTGATTGACCAGGACGAGGTAACTCCTACTGATGGCTTCAGGCAGGTAAGTATGTTATTTTGTAGAAGGGACATCACCTGTCCATTCTGCAATATCAATCCTGCCTAAATGCAAATTTTCAAAGCGGAATATAGCGGAATTCTTTGCAATGTGATTTTTTACTTCATTCACAAAGATCAGCCACAAAATGTAAATTAATCAATTGCAGATGTACACCTAACACTTTATTAGGGACACCCGTCCCACTGCTTGTTAACACAAATATCTAATAAGTCAATCACATGGCAGCAGCACAATACAACTAGGTAAGAATACATTGTCAAGATGTCCTGCTGAAGTTCAAACAGAACTTTAGAATGGGGAAGAAAGGTGATTAAAGGTGACCTTGAACCATGGTTGGTGGTGCAAATCAGGTTGGTCTGAACATTTCAGAAACTTACTGATATGAATAGATCTCCATACAAAATCCTCTCTAGGGTTTAGAAAGAATAGCATTTCTGTGGGGGAAAACGCCTTGTTGATGCCGGAGAATGACCAGACTTAGTTTGTGCTGATAGAAAGGCAACAGTAACTTAAATGATGACTTGTAACCACCAAGGTAAGCAGAGGAGAATCTCATACTGTAACACACCAAACCTAAAGGAAGATGGGTTACGGCAGCAGACCACACCAAGCGCCACTCCTGTGAGCTAAAAATAGGTACCGGGGCAACAATTTACACAGACTCACCAAAACTGCACTAGAGAACACTGGAAAAAAGTTGCCTGATCTGTGGAGTCTTGATTTCTGCTGTGACATTCGTACAGAACTTGACATCAACATGAAAGCATGTATATATCCTGCCTTGCATCAGCAGTTCAGGCTAGTGGTGTAATGCTGTGGATCACTTAGGGCCACCTTAGTACCACCACTTCAGCATTGTTTAATGCCACAGTCTTTCTTGGTATTATTGCTAGCCATTACTGTCCCTTTAAGACCGCAGGGAATCCATTCATTGATGTTACTTCCAGCAGATTAATGCCACACATGTCACAAAGCATAAATTAACTGAAACTGGTTTCTTGAACATGACAATGAGTTTACTTTGTTCAGATGTTCACATTTATCAGACGTTCATCCAGTAGAGCACTTTTGGGATGCATTGGAATGGGAGATATGAAATTCAGCTGACAAAGCAACTGCATGAATGAAGAATGTTACATCAACTTGTTGAATCTATGGCATGAAGAATTAGCAGCCCATCCTGATACTAGCATGGTTTACCTCAAAAAGGGGCCAGACAGTTCTGACAGTTTGTTTTGCCCATTATAAATACACCACTAATAAAAATAGTCAAATGTGATCTACATGAACTAAGCTATGTTTTTTTTCTATATCTAAATGTGGTATACCTTTAAATGAAACACATAGTAAAAATACTTATATCTGATCAGAACACGATCTGCAGTATGAAGTATTCCAGAGTGATCTGATAAAAAAAAAAAAGCTGGTAGGTCACACTAATGAGGCGTCAGAAAAAGTGCTCTTTCTGATCAGCACCACCGCTGAATCCCACATTGGCATTAGCACTGTCAGGACCAGAACTCGGACCAGTAAATGAAAATATAAATAATGACTTGCTTCTTCTCTGGTTCCTCTAATTAACTGCAAACTTTACATAATGTGAATATCAGGTAAAGCCACTTGGTGATGGGCAGATCCATACTTAAGTCCTTGGAATTTGGAAGGAGGTCACCACTGGTTTAAAGTGATTAATATCAGTTGTATATAAAGTTGTGTTTAAAAAAATCTCATTTTTAGTTCTAATACCTTACAGGGCAGCCATTTTTGCTCATTACACATGCAGGCACAGCTTCTTGTTTTAGAGTACTACAAAATGGCTGTGGTTTACTGTTCTTTTTCAAAGTACAAGTGAAGGCATACCCTAAAAAAAAAGTGTGATAGATAAGCCTAACAAAATAATTAAAACAAAGATTTCAAGCAAGTAATATCAAACATCATTTTATTAGGTATTACAATACCTCAATATATGTACTTACTGAAAATAGTTTAGGTTTTTCAAAGTAGTAAATAAGTCGAGTACTACATATACGTTATTCGTTTCATGTACCTACAATGTAACCATCTCTAAATCAAAAATGAATAAAATTTACAACATTTATCTTAACATCACCCATATTGATATGCTAAATTCCCCAGATTCCTCAGCTACCTTATATTATTCCATGACAGAGCTTCAAACAGTGGAACAGTAAGTGCATAAAATTAGCAGATAGTTAAAACAACTATTATCGAGTCACCCCTGAGCTTCTCCTCAACCTTTACGCAGTTGACAAGTTTAGATATACTCACTTTCAAAAGCAGAATAAAACAAATTGAAATGCAAATTCTATGCAGCCTTTGTTATAAAAAATTTAATGTAAATTGCTGCACTTTGCAGCACATTTGGGATGAGCACAAACTACATGCATTCAGGTGAGGAAATAAAAATAAAGGATGCGAAGCAGGGACAATTCACAGACCATTCACCAGACAACTAAAGCATCTTTTTATCATAGATAAGTTTCCACACAACATACTACATTAGATAGGAAAACCATTCATATATAGAAACACAAAAAACTGTACTAGGTCAAATACAACAATGAATAGAATACATGCGCGCCTCTACCTAACTATCACCTCATAAAAACACTGCAATAAGTCATACCTTGACAAACAAATAATTTGACCAGGAGCCATCAGACCACCAGCCACTCGTTGCTTTAAATTTGGCTGTGCTTCTAGTTGGACTTTTTTTTACACTGTCCCTCAGATTTGTAAATTTCCCTTTGCTTTTAGAGGCAGCTGGCAAGGTTGAAGAGCTGTATGATCTCTGCATACAATGTTGTTGCAATGGCTGACGAATGCGTTGCATTGAAGCATGCTGTAGTCTTTGATGCATTTCCACTGCATTTCTGGAAAGACTTGCCATGCCAAAAGCCTTCAAATCAGGATCTATTAAGTCACTTAGTTCCACCATACATTTATGTATTTAGAGATGCAAAGGATGAAATAAATTGCACAAAAAGGCATATGCATAAAGGACAGTTACCAAGTTAGAAAACTAAATACAATTTCTCCTGTAGCTCATTCACTCGTTCTGTAATTAAGCTCTACCACTGGAATGAAAAAGGACAACCCCATTTCTAAGCATGAATAATCAATTCCCAGTAAAGATTAAAATGTGGCATACAAAAGGTCAGATACGTGACAAGCCAATGCATAGGAACAATTGACCAACAAAAGTTAAACACTGTACTACATACAGTACTAAGTTAACAACAAAACATGCAGTACAGGAGCTTTTCCTGAATGCAAATAGTGAATACTACACATAAAAATATTAGGGAAGATACAAATAGGTTTAATCTGAAGAACAACTTCTTAATAAATATAACGCTACATACACTACATTTATTTTAAACAGCCCTGTAAATTTACAATACATTTTCATTATATTATTTTTATTAATCAACATATTCTAAAAATCCCTACTATAACATATTTGAAAGTGAACCAGTATTTTAACCCTGGAGGATGAACTTTTATTACTGGATACAGATATCCAATCTTATTGTGATCCAGGTTAATACTCTGAATCTCTGCCAGTATTTTATGGCCCATTCATAAAATACAAGCCACAGTATTGCAACACTTTACAAAAGTACTCTGCCTGACACAGCTAAATGAGTACCATGTCTGGAGGCAAACTGGTCTCATGGTCAAAATATCTCATGGCTATTAATAACTTCTATTCAATTTGTCAGTGTTCCACTGGTTTCAGAGTCCCCAAATTACTTGCTAGTTTTGCTACAAGGTTTTACTATTTAAGTAGGTAATAAAATCAGGAACAGGATGATAGAAGGGGAAGCCCACAAATTCTATCTTCATGGATTTCTTTAAAGAATGGCTGAACTTTAATTCCATTTATGAAAGTTTTAGTTATATTCAGATTAGTGGCAGAGTCAAGCTGTACTGAAAAACTCACTACCATCAACATTCATTATCTTGGGACAACTGCCCAGTGGTGAGAGGAAGAGGCAAAATGGTGTAATGGGCTGCTAAAGATCTAGCAAAGAACAGATGGAAGTATATGCAAAGATAAACAATACCAGAGCAAGTGTCCAGCTCTGTTAGCAATGGCTTTTACCTGGTTAGCCCAAAGACCTGACAGGGTACTAGGCAGAACGTCTGACTTTCCCTTTTTTTTTTTGCTGCCTATATTTTAAATTTTTTGGTCCCATAGGGGGAAAGAAGTGAGGGGTAACTTTTTTGGCAATTGCATTTTTTTATGTTTCAGCAAGCTTTACTAGAAAAGCATCTCCTCTCCCATGTGCTCCTATTACACCTTTGTAACATTCCCTAGAGTCATCATTTGCTTTCAAATGTCAGAGGCAAACTAACAACAGGAACAGGGAAACCTTGCTCACACTAACCAAATTACTAAAGAATGATAGTCTAAATACTAAATATATATGTATATAAATACAAAAAGTTTAAATATATAATACTATTTATGTACTATATATGTAAATATTTAAAAAAAATTAGCTATATTCAAAGAATCTCTTTTAGCATGTTTTGAATATACAAGTAACAGACTGTACAGAAATAATCTGTTATATTATGCTTTCTACAAAGTATGTGCCTCTTTTCTAAGCATGTATAAAAGCCACATACCCTCTCAAATAAAAATAGGCTTGGGATGGGTCTACATTTGTATCACACTGTTCTATGTGTGCTATTGTCCATGCTTTCCACACATATCCAATTATACCACATAAGCTCTCAGCAAGTGGGCTGAGCTTCAACAGCAGTAGGAGATTGTGGTGGGGGGAAGAAGAGGAGTTATTAACCATTTTCTCTCTGGAATCAGAAACATAGGTAAACATACATGAGTGGTGATATTTTAAGCGCTTGAAAAATCATTCCTATTTGGAAAGTTTTATGGTAGCTTAGGAAATCATTCCGATGTGTGATCTGCAACACAGAAAACCTAGTGTTGCAAAATCAAACATCTTATTTTGCGATGAAAACACAGACTTTGGGAGCCCTAAATTAAAAACAGAACCCTAAATTTTTGAAGAACCTATGGGTATTTGGTTACAGTTGTCTGTCTACTGTGGAATACAGAGAACACATAAAAGTGTAAAAAAATTCATCGTTTTAGGTGTTGACCAACGCAAACAAGCAAAAGCAAAGAATATGCCAAAAAGCAAAATCAAAAAAAAAAAAGGCTAGTCACAAGAGTATTTATATATTTATATATATATAAAAAAAAAAACATTACTAAGAACAAATACATCTATGTGCTTGTATACTTCTAGGAAGTGAAAGGTAATCTAGACCTATACTAGGCAGCTTTCTGATCAGAAGAGCATTCAATGCCATGTACTGGAGGGACGCTCTCATGAATGAACACTCCCCTGTGTAAAAGTACTTTTCATCAGACCATTTGTTTAAGGGTGATTATGGGCCAATTTCCCAACAATCCTCAAAGTAGCTTTAGGGCAGGGGTGTTCAAACTTTTTGCAAAGAGGGCCAGATTTGGTGAGGTAACAATGTGTGGGGACCGACCCATTCAGCATGTACTCAGGGTTAGTGTGGTCGGCACAGGTCGCGCACAGCACACGCCCACTATAATGAGGTAGGGGACTCCCTGTGCATGGAGACTCTTGTCCTACCGAGTAGCGGGCCAATCATTGCAAGGCAGTTGATCAACTCTAACTAAATATAATTTTTCTAATATAATATATTAAAATTTTTGTATGTGTGTATTTTATACTGTGGTCAACAGTGCTGGCGGGCCGCATATTATTGATTTTATGTCAGAGGCTGTGGACCGGTGGAAATCTGAACACGGGCCTCAATTTTTCCCCAGGCCGGACTTTGGACATGCCTGCTTTAGGGTATAGAATTTTTCCTGGGTTGGGCAATTATAAACATGGGCAAAAAAAAAAAAAATAGAAGTATTCTGTCCGCTATCGCTATTAGAATAAAAACTACACATACAATCAAGTGACACAAGCAGTCCATTCAAGTGACAACCAACTCAGATAATTTTATCCATGGTGACGCCATAGCAACATGACAAGCAGTCTATGGAGACTTTCTCTTAATGCTATAACCTTGTCATGAAGGAAACATTCTAGAACATTAGGATCGCAAAAAATCCAGTGAAAGCTAAAACCGGTCTTCTGTTTGTTTAATGGCTCATTAATCTTTAGACCATTATCTACCTGATAATCTACCTATTAATCTATATTTAAAATAACAAATTGTTAGTAGTCGATTGGCCCGTAGGTGTCCTCCATGGGGTCCCACATCGTCACATCATCTGTCTCTGAGCGGGCGCGCCAGGATCTTTGTCTCCTCTTCTTGGTTCTTCTTCCTACATCACTTGACCCAGGCGCAAGATCGGGCGACGTAGGTTGGGGAAAAAAAAAAAACTTTTTTTTCCCTTTTAATGAAAAGGCTTCTTCTGCGCATGCCCGAGATGCTTGGGCATGCACAAAAGAAGCACCCAAGAGCCTCCCGGGATGCGTGACATAGGTATCCCGGGAGGCTTTGCATTCCCATTCATTCCTGATCGCCTAGGCGATTGTTCCCATACCCTGCTTTCAGAATCCTGTAAAGTTAAGAGGAGAGCATTTTACCCCTCCAGCTGACTCTGCAGATATAACAAACAGCAGATGTACGTGCAGGGGGCAGACAACACAGGAACGACAGATAGCTACTTAAAGCCCTTTAAACAAATTTTTGTGTTTCCTGCATGTGTTGAAAACCTAAATAACAATTCTGAAATATTTTATGGGAATATAAAGATTTTTTTTTTGGCCCACTGGAGAGGTAACATCTTCTTTTAAAGGAACCAGGACAATCGAATTTTCTATCATGTTATTGGAGACCCTTTAAGTAAGCTCCAAACCACTTTCTTTACCCCAATGAAGTGCCCTTAAGTTATACTCTGGTAAAATGAATTCCTAATAAAGTTCTGGTTGTAGCTTCAAACAACCTTTAAGAAATGTTGAATCTTCCTCAAGCCTTATAAAAGCTTTATTCTATAGCCAGCGTTACCATTAACTCTTTGTTCAGCACTTTCAGTCTAAATGCAGAGTACTTTAAAGCCTTAAATAAGGTGCTCAACTATGCTTCTAAAGCTGCTAAAGATATATGAATGCAGTCAGACCTACAGGCATCATTTCTCCCTACAACAAGATCCAGCCAAGCTGTAATCAGCAAAATGCAATAGGCACAGCAGGCTCTCTTCTGCAAAACAAAGGACAGGTAATGTTTTTACACATGTTATCTATTTTTAAAAGGTAAATGAAAGAAAGCCAATACAAATTAAACTAATATGACAGTGTTTTTTTAAACAAGAATTAAGAAAAGAACAACAATTTCATTACAACTTGTTGGTCTAAAAACCAATAGAGCCATGGTTGCCAACTTGCTTTTTAAGGTGCAAGCTACAGTGCTGGCTTTCATGAACTTCATGAACATGTAAAAAGACAAATAACATACATTTCTATGTTCAGCTTTGTAACTCATCAAATCTAAAAGCTAGAATCAGAATGACAGTCCTGGATCTTGTTTCTAATCTCAGACCCAAGATCGCCTGGCTTAAAAAGACACAAGATTTGGCAAGTTTAATGCTTCAGGCTGGCGGCATCTATGAACACAAATACAACATGTTTTGGCACCATTTATGATAAGACCTCACACATTGGAAGGAAAACTTGACACAGTGACTGGAATCCTTTAAGGTTATAAGCCAATTTGCTTTTGATTAGTTCTTCATACTAAAAAAAATGGCATTTTAAACCATTATGAATGTGGATCAGCCTCAGGTGCGCCATTTACCATCTCTAGCAAAACCAGCATTAACTGATTGCATTGAAAATTTGGATTTAAATGAATACAAACTTCTGGCTATAAATGTGTTGTAAATACGTTATCCAAATCAATTATTCAAATTTCTTCTATCTATTCAGAACTTGAGAGAAGTCTTACCTTTTGTGTTCCCAACTCCACCCACATACTGCAGCAATTAGCAAGGCGGTCTTTCTTGCTTTCATACCGGCTTTTCTATTTAGATTATATTATGGAGAAAGCAAAAGCAGCAGTAATAAAAAGTTTTAAGACACCAAAGGGTCAACCTTTACTTCCTAAATTAAGCTGCTGGCTCAGAGATGATACAATCATGTAAATCCCAGTGCTTTCAAAGATAAAAGGTAGATTTTATTTTAATACTGTTACTATATATTGTTAAATATCAATAATGTATTCACTGCCATGTAAAGTTACTGAAAAGTGAAACCAAACATTTTTCTGAGGTTATAATGAGATTATTAATATATTGCTCACATACAGACAAAATAGAATTGTTACAGTTTCTGTGAATTAAAATATTTGTAGCATATTTTGCACCTTAAGTGGCTTATTTGTAAACTGTAAAACATTTGCTGAACATATGTCATAATTGCGGGCTTTTAGAAAGGCCATTTGGTTGCACCAGAACAATGTCAAAACAAAACTACTGTCATTACTTCCCATCAATAAATAAATGTAACCTGAACTGCCACAAGGTTACAATGTATTCAAAAGCCTTTCATTCAAGAGAAATCTGCTGGTCCAATTACAATAGAGTATTCTTTTCTCCTTTAAACTGTCTATCTGAAATGCTGGGAGGACATTAAAAATGTATTACAAGTTCATTCCCCTTTTCTATATTATTAAGTGAATGCTTCTCTAATGTCAGCTCCTTTATATGGTAATACATGTAACATGAATAGAAGAAATATTACAGCATAAAATTGTTACAAACTGAAATATCCCCTTCAAAATAACAACATGCAAGTGCATAAACACATAAATTCATTTAAATATTGATTACATGGTGGATGGCTGTTGATGGAACAGATTCAAATATTTATATGAATCTTCTGCATTTCTCTGCACAGCAGAAATAAGGCCACACAAAGTTATGCACACTGAATATGGTTTATCTTCTTGCATAATGCTGCCAACCTCTCCTGATTTTAGACACTAGGAGCTGAGAAGAAAGCAAAGTAAGGCCCTCAACAAAGGACTGATGCATTTTTATAGTAATATCAAAACAGCAAAAAGCTGGTGTCAATGGTGTAAGCCTCATAGGGATGCAATAACTATGAATTACAGAAGGAGATGAACAAAAGTACACATATTAAGGCAGGTAAACTCCATTTAGGTGAACATTGTATTTGGGTCCAATTTAAGTGGTAAATTACAGAAATATGTAGGCTTAATAAATAGTCCTAAATTACACGTGGAACTTATTTACTAGCAGGGTTACTCAAGTTAAGAATTAAAAAAAAACAATCCTTTCTAAAATCGAATCTCTTCAGATCAATCTCCAAAAAAATGTATTAGAATGGAATTGAAGGGTTCCATTACCACAAGTAGCACTTTTAACAATAAAATTAAAAAAAATTTAGCAAATACACCTGACTGATCTTTGTGGTCAATGGTAATTTGACATCAGTTCTGTTCCCATATCGTGAACCCAGTACTACACAGTTCTAACAAGCTGAACACCTATAACAATACAAAAATGGGAGGCTTGGATAGTGTTAATACCACATTTGCCAAGGTGCCTAAAAAACACATGACAGTGCAAGTTGAAAGCACTAAAGAACATTGATTTCTGGCACAAGACAATGACTTAACTATATTAAAGTTTTATGAACACAATATTATTAGACATATGCTTGTATTCAACTTTTTAAAAAAACATTTTTTTAAAAAATCCATTGCAACCATTTTTTTAAAAAAAGGATAATAGTTGGGGGAAAAAAAAAACTGTTGTTTGAGTATTGCAAGGCATTATATTGCATTATTCTGCACAGTGGATTGTAATACAATGCCCTTTTAAAATCAACAATTTAATGAATCCTATCCCAAATTGCTCAACAAACAGGTGCATGCACGGCAGACCCACACAAGACTGAGCCCACACAAAACGCATCGGTATTAATATTTGATTTCCCTTAGCAGGGTTAGAGAATTCCAGCCCAAACCAGCATATTTAAAGAAAAAGACATTTCCAAATCATTCAGTATTTAAAGAAATCATTCCAACAAGTGGCAAGTTACCTGGGCGGAGCTGGCAGCTACTGAGATGCAGTCAATAAAGCTGTGTCTGCGAGTAAAAAAAGCCACTATTTGCTGCCATCGAGAAGGTTCTGGCTCAGCTTTAAGCTCTTCTGTAGAGCCCTTCTTTGCCCATGGCTTCAGTTTTGGGCCTACAGAGCTATGACTGGAGCTAGTATTGCCACCTCGATTGGAGCGGGAGTACAAGAGTGTGTTGTTTCCGAAAATGTAATTCATCTCTGCAGCTCTGCAGGTGGTTGCCAGGCAGTCTTACTCTTCTACCAGCTGCCGAGTGGTGAAGGATCAGCAAGAACTGCAGATAGAATTACAGCAGCATCACATCCAAATCAGAAAGCAAAAATCCTGGTTCCTTGCTGTGCTCATTGTTTTCCTTTGGAGTCTAGTCATGCAGAACACTATACCTGTTACATGTCTAAAAGGTATTGCTCATTGCTGCAGTAAACAGAAAAAGGAGAAGCGGCAATTCACACTGCATCTGCTGCCCATGATTTCCTTGCCTCTGAGGTCTGCAGGGATCAGAAGCTGCTCTTCTTTTGTTAGCTGATAACTAGGCAGACTGAAGCCAGGAAGTGAGGTCGATTAGCAGGTAGGATGCTTGAAGCATTTGACTGCAAAGACCCACTAGGGCTGCCTGATTTAATGTACTGGGTGGGGAAAGGCTAAATTACCAAGTTTCAATCACCGCCTGTAGTAAAATCGAATAACATTTCTCACTGTTGACATAAATTATACATAGAAATAGATTAAGAAAACAGTGTAAGTATACTCTGATCTTCTCTATAAACAATTAGTAAAGTGTTTCCAATTAAACAGTAACTAAAATATTCTGACTGATGCTCTTGTATGAAATAATATTCCCAGAAAGGTTACATTAGCATTGACTTTTTTTCCTGGAATGGTTAGGTAAATAAGGAGAAGCAGCATTTGAATACGCTGTCACTGTTAAAGTACTACAACAGCAAACTAAAAACAATTGTTGGCAGCAGCATCTTTATTTCAATACTGTACTTTCTAGTACAACAAATCCACTGACCAAACTTATTTTCTGCAGCTTCAAAAAAAAAAAGGAAATACTGTAATACAGAAATATATACAATTTGTTAGGGGTAACATTACTACTCCAGTGAAAGAAAAAGCAAACTAAGAGGGAGGTAGCTTCTATCTAACAATTCAAGTTGCCATCCCCAAAGTTAATTTAACAAAATGAAATTTTAGCCAATTTCTCATTCACTGGATTATTTTAAGCTCATCTAAATAATTAGGAATAAGCTAAAATAACATTACTATCCATCATTGCGGAATAGCCATTTATGTTTAATCAGTAAACCAAATTGTAATAAAAAAAATGTACTAGTACACAAACACATACATGCAACAGAGTATGTACATTACAATGAACCTTCATTGGAGTTCCTAAAAGTGGATTTCCCTGAAAAATGTGCAGACGTGAGATGATGTTGGCGGGCCTAAGACAGATACTGGGACGACGCAGGACAATAACCAAGAAACCTCCCAACGGATAGACAGATCTGCAGGATTAAAGGTGTGTTTTTTGGGTTTTGGGTTTAGTTGCACTTTAAATTACACTACGGTATTGGCTTGGCCAGCACAGAAAGTAATGGGAGATTTCCAGAAGAGAAGGAAGCTATAACGGGCAATAAAGAAGGAACTGTGCGGGGATTTGACTTCCCGAAGTAGTCAAAGTTTGAAAGTTCAAAGGCACAATGCCAATAAATGGAAAAATGAAAAGGTCAAACAGTGCATGTAGGCCTACATAGAAAGGTTAAATGTAGCCATCCACACATCTCTCCCAGTACAAACCTCCATATCTCCTAAACACTATGTCATACGGACTCAAATTTCATCTGCCCACCTTTAACAACTTTCAAAATATGGGGGGGTCATAATTATAAAAGCTAGTAAAAATTGAACATCAGGGTTGCTGTTTTAAAAGTAGGTGTCTAGAAGCCCAAAATTAAATATACAAATTATGGACCCCTGAGGCGACTTACATTGCAAGGAGGTGCGAACCCCAAACTTATACCTACAAAACTAGAAATGTCATACTACACTACCCTGTCCCCTTCCCTACTTTGAACCCCATTTTCTCTGGAATGGGGAGATGTACAAAACCTAAAATTTCATGGTTAGGCCATCATCAAAACATAAAGAACTCTGCCCATCAAAAAAATCCACCCTGTTACACATTGCTGGACGCTTCTAGCACCTCAACTCCAATTTCTACTGTTAGATTTTTTTCACGGGTAGATTTTTTCGTTAGAACATCGGGGTGTCATCTGTAGTGGGCGGAGCTCTCGGTGCGGGACTCAAGGGAGTCCCTGCTGCTGATAGGAGTCCTGTGTCCCACGTGTTACCGGGTTTTTTTTACCTGGAAACAAACATCAAGGCGCATTATTGCGCCACGTAGGACACGGGACTGGATACATATAAGGAGAAGCAGCTCCTTCATCTTACTCAGCACAGAAAGGCTGATACTAAGGCTGGAGACACATAACCTCACAAATGGGCAGCAGAATTCAAATTAGGTTAGTTAAGATTTAATCCTACAGTGTAATAGTTGATATACATAATTGTGCGTAAACATTTGACATACATAATTATGTAGGCTATATATTAATTTACGTAACTTTATATTATTTATAATTACTTATTAACCTATTTATCAATTACCAAAAAAATTACCTATTCATTTTGGCGAAGGAATTATGATTGCTGGACTTTAAAATATAAAAGTATATACAAGAAAGAGCTGATTACTTCAATCATGAGTATATTAAATCCAGTGAAATACAATAAATACTGTACGAATTCCTAAAAAAAAAATCATAAAATAAAGCATAGTTCAGTGTTTAATACACATGCACACTGCCCTTCTGTTTGTTGTATTCTGTTGTTGTAACAGGTAAAAATAAAACTTTCAAAAGTTTATAGGCTGTGTTATGTTTTGTGGCTCCAGACTTTTTTTCTTTAGTAAAAGAGGGGGCAAAATAGCTCTTTTGATAGTAAAGGTTGCCGACCCCTGCTCTAGGTGATCAATATATGTTGCAAAGATTATAAGCTTTTTTTTGTCGATTTCTACTGTTCTGATTTACATCCTTTGCAAACATTCCGAAATGGCAGAGTTTAGGACATTACAACCACCTTGTGAAATCAGTGTTCTGTACAGTTCTTGCACCAATATAAATAGGTAAACTTTAGGCTGTATCTCAAAAAAACTGAAATTCCTACAGCCTAAAATTTCACTGTCTGGGAAATTAGTAAATCAATCTATATTTTTCCATCTATCGATAGATTTTTTTCCTTATTCAAATAGGTGAATTCCCCTTTAAGGAACTGAAAAATTTTGCTTACCATCAATTAGGCAAAACCAATCTAATACACAAAATGTAAAGTGTAAAGCAGAGTATGCATCATTAATAAATCTTCACCTCAAATAGCAAGATAAGACAAATGCAAAAGATCAATAGGTATTTGCCAGCTGAGTACTACTTATGGTGTGGTGTGCTCAATGTATTTAATTTTTAAAAAGGTTTGAAAGCAAAGACATTTTCTCGTTTTCAAGGTCTATGGTGTGGGATGCAATCAAGCAAAACACAGAGAAATGGAAAAAAATAAAATAAAAAGTAACATTACAGAGGGGGAAAAATATGTACGATGTGAAATGCTTGGATAATTACAGAGTACATCTTTGAAGACTTTATTCTTTTTTTTTTTTCTTCTTTATTGCAAATACCAGCAATTACTTGACATTGTAAACTTTTTGGTCAGCTTTGCATAAAGGGTGCAGCAAAATTCTGAAGATTGAGACCCACAGTAAAAATTGCATGCTCATCTTCCCCCCAATTGAGGCCGACACATCGTCTGCCTCAGCTCAAAGCGGAGACCCAATATTCTGTCACTCTGTAAAACTACTAAAGCATTGGTTTGTTTTTTCTTTATGAAAACCTTTACTAAAATATATTTGGTAACAACAAAATAAAAGCCAAGTAATTCTAGGGAGGTAATGATCCACAGTTAGAACAATTCAAAAGTGAAGATTTCACATCATTACAGATGCCATCCGGTAACTGGTTCAGTGGCCAGGCTATGCAAAATCTAAAATTTCATAGAAAAATACAAGCCCTTTTCGGTCTCTATCTGCAGCCACTGTGCAGCAATTCATCCACAAATCATAACTTTTGTAAAAACTTGCCACATCCAAACCCCTACCTCTTCCTCTAATTAAATAACCTAAACATGTGTGTATGCATTATGTTTTGCCAGCTACACAAGTGTGTGCAATAACATAACCAAGTAAATAACATTTCCTTGCTGTATGTGCACAGAGTATACATTAGGTGAAATCATTTCTTGCATTCTAAAGGTGGTCATATGTCTGTGCATGTGCCATTCACATAAACAAAGTATGTTGCCCAAGCCGGGGGGGGGGGGGGGGAAAGTGCGTCCTATACGACAAAGGTGTGATAAAAAACCTAAAACCTTTAATGCTGTTAGAAACAGACAAACTCAACTCTAAGGGCTCCATTTATATATTATAAAACAGGGAACCCGACAGCTCTGGTGCCATTGAAGCATATAGACCTGGATAATTCCTATAAGGGAAAGCAATATCCTGTTTTATAAATAGAGCCCTTAAAGTTTTTGTTATGGTATTTAAGGAACGTTGAGAAGGAGAATCTCCACGTTTAAATTTAAAGGAAGGAAGGCAGCAAATGTTGGATATGCTGGTTATAGTGCATCTCTCCCTGAAAATACTCCCCGAGTATTACGGGTCATTTCAGACATTGTTCAGAAGAACAGCATACTTTAAAAAGTTGAGTGCAGAAAGGAAACCATAAAAGAAGTGCAGAAAATGATAGGCTGCTCAGACCAAATTATCTCGAATGCTTTAAAATGCAAACCAAAAACTAAAAAACGTGAAGAAAAAAAAATAAAACTACCATTCAAATGGATAGAAGAATGACCAAAATGGCAAAATGATCAGCTCTAGGAAGATCAAAGAAGGTCTAAAGATACCTGTGAGCACGGTTACAATTAAGAGATGCACCATGTGAAGCCAAAATATGGAAGGAAGCCCCTGCAATGTTTGGGGGTGATAGTTCTTGTGGGGGTGACACCAAAAAAGCTTTTCTTGAGGAAAAAAACAAAAAATGCAGAAGAATTATGGAATGTAATGCAATCATCCTGGGCTGGAATATCTGTTCACAGGTGACAGAATTTGGTCGACTCTATGCAATACCAATGTATAGCAGTTCTCAGAAACAGTCGTTAGACTAATACATTTTCAGTGATTCAAAGAAAAGCAAAATATTGAAACATGTTTCAGTTTATACAGTGAATGTTTAAGCTATTGTTTAACAGTCTAATATTCCATTTTCTTCACTGTCTGTAAAGGAAAACACTTATTTTCTTCTTGTTTGCTTTGAATAGAAAAGAATTTGCAGTATTTCCAAAGCATGTTTGTTTATGGAAATAAAAGCTATTATAAGGATTTGAGTTTTAATACCACCACTTAATATTCTGAATTCAACTGCACATGCCCACTTATCCCAAGTGGACAGAATGTGGGTGCTGTTCAGAATAGTTTAGCCATGCTCCCATGGAATGCATGTGTAAAAGTTGACTTTTAAGAGCTTGGCCTAAACCTCAGTCTTTTAGTTATGGCTTCTCTCCTGTATGAAAATTGTTCACTCTAAAATTATAGCACAATGTGAGCTTCTCACAGTATAAATTAGATGCTGTACTAATAGAGGACACCTTGTTTCTTTGCTTGAAGACATTCACCATCATTTAAACTGGCGTGGGAATGTGTTGCTGCATGTGGTTTCCAGAACCAATTTCTCGTAAGAATATTCCAGCAAAAAAATAAGAAAGTCCCCCAGTGGTCCGGAAAAACTTTTTCGAGCTGGAGAAGAGCTGAGTTTTTATTTTTGTTACCAGTGGATGAGAAGCATGGCCAGGCAGAGAAGGAAATTTGAATATGTGTAGCTGAATAAAGTGGTATTTTATGCAACTTGGTCATGGAGGAGCAATTGTGGTCAGGTATGACGTACAAGAACTAGAAGTTACTGCACATACCTACAGCAGCTTCAAAGTTATGCTCAAATACATGCACACAAAGGAGAGAATTCTAAATTGTTACAGCAAAAATATTCAAACCTAAAATGCACACACAAATTAGGAAAATACAACAGTGATTCTAAAGCATGCAAGTGAAAAAAATAGACAAGCCATAAAGCCACTGGCCTTAAAACTAATCCGTTGTAATGTAGTTTACAGTAACCAAAGAGGAAAAATAATGTAAAAAGACAGCCTTTCTTTGCATAGGTAGTGATAAAATGAAATATTAAAAAGCAACAGAACGTCATAAATAATGCAGAACTCTGCTAAAGGAAGTAAAAAAAAAAAAAAAAACACAGCAAATCTGTGCAATATTAAAAACAGAGAACCAATGACAAACACATCATGCTTTTCCATTCTTTTAATGTTAAAAAAAAAATCACCTGATTTTCCTGAGGTATAAAAAAATCCTCTTGCCAAGATTATATTTCTACTGAATTTATAAAATCTAATGGAATAGAGCATATTAGTCAAGAATTTTATGATCAACACATTTTTACCATCTTTGTCTTTCTTTTCATTTTCCTTATTCCCTGTTCTACCTCCCTCCCACCCACTCCATCACCCCATAGTTTTACCAGATATCCTTAGCCTTTGGGCTATTGTTTACCTACAACTCATGGTACACTATAAATATGTTATGCACTCCTACTTATCAACTATGTTTTCCACCTTTCCTATTTACATACAAGGGGTTCCTGACACCTCTTCATTAAAATCATAAGACCCTAATCACACTAGTGAAGTTTGCCCTTGGGTAGATTTGTTTTTCTAAATAGGGTAAATTTTCCAGCAACACAGGATCTTGTTTTCCTTTCCGTAGTGCAAAGCTGCAAGAGTTCCAAGGAGGAAATTAAAGGTCACTTTTTTATTTTTTAGCCTTTTTAAGGTGAACCTTACTCTAACATTTACATAGCTGCTCTCTACTGCTGCTATCAAAACTGTACACACAGTACATACATATATATAGATATATATATATATATATATACACACACACATATATACACACACACACACATACATACACATATATAATCTCAGGATTCCCGCAGGTGTGCCTACTTATTTACAGAGTGGGAAAATCTGTTTTCTTGGTAGGCAGCTACATTGAGCTGTAAAAACAAAGCTCTGCTGCCATCTGCTGTTGTCTCTTAATATGTAACAGGCTGCAGAGATGAAGCCTCTTAAGACCTTCCTGTCATTTATGAATGGCTGACAAGCAAAGTTCAACTCTAGCAGTCAATTTCGGCTAATCCCTACACGCATCCCCACTGGAGCAGGCAAGCTTTGCCACTAACGAAAAGCAAAGAAAAAACCTACACTTACTTTATTTTCATATTATGTCTAAACAAAGTGGCAGTAAACATATGAAGTGAAGCTCAGTTTTGTGTATAGCGGTGACATTTTGTTTAAGGATTCTGTTGAGAGAATTAATAGAACTGTAGTTTACATCACAACAGGTAAAACTGAATGTCACAGCATGAATATACAAGATGCCATTGCCAGCTGTTTTGCAAATTATAGTTGACTTGCTGTGTCTAGCTACAACACTTTTGAGTCAAATACCTGGAACTAGCGTGCTGTATATATTTGTGCTGAAGAACTGAGAAACTATTTTGTTTTTAAACTTGTCAGAAATGGGAGCCCTCATACTTTTCTCACAACAGAGCCACTTAAAAAAAGTATGTTTATTCTTCTATGTCCCCTCCTATGACCAAAATATTTTTGTGTTTTTTTCATATTTTGACATGCAAACACCATCCAAAGCACATGGACTGTCACCAGAGTTTACATGACCATTCCCGTGTATTCCACCATGTATACAGCAGGTAGTTTGTAGAAGGAACGTTTAGGAGAATGCGCCTTGCTGTGTTTTAGGTTATTTTGCTTGTAAATGCTTACAAACACCTTTAAACCTATGAAACCAATGGAAGAGTCCACATGCGTTTAGAAGAGAATGCTTGCTTTCAACACCTAAAAACACCCATGAAAGCATTGTGGGCTTTTATAAGGGTTTTTTGTCTTGTTTTTAAACGCTTGTATAAACACCATGCAACATACCTATGAATGACCCCTGGTATGTATTTGGCTCCTAGTCTATACTAGTATATACTAAAATAAGCTATAGAAAACCATCACATGGCATGTCATCATCATCCATTGATATGTTCAGGAGAGCGGATAGTCCTTTAGGTGGGGGAGACAAAAGAGGCGGCAATGCACACTTCTGATTACAGAAGCACTTCTTGTCACTCACTGATATTCAATGACAGGTAAGAAGACATGTGCACCTAATGTGCACCAACAAAAAGAACAGCTGCTAATCACACAATCTAAAAAGCAACCTTTCTGGATTAAACCAAACAAGTAAACAGATTATATATTATAAAAACTATTATTCATTACCTATAAAATGTGATTTAAGCTTTTATATTTACAATGGAGAATACAATGATAAAAACAATTGTTTTATTACAGTGCGAGTCAATCACTTTTTTTTTTTACCATTTTTTCACAGTAATGTTAACATGTTCATTCTGTGGGGCAGGTTGTGTACAACAGAAGCTAAAATGGTAACATTCGTTTAAAGATTCGCTAGGACTGAACCACAAGCACTGAATAAAATTAGCCAGATTGGTTCAGGGATTGCGATTATCTGTGTATGCATGCAGTCCACAAGATCACCAACAAAACCTCTTGATTATTTCTTTTAGTAATAAAATCTTCAATTAGTGAGATTCCCGCTGTAAAATGCAGCTGCGATCAGGGTTAATATCAGTATAAAGAATATCAAAGTAGTGGACAGTTTTTAGCATTCAAAATCCCACATTTGTTTTGTATATATTTTTATAGCACATGTGTATGCATTTTGGATGTGCTCCTGTGTGGTTTAACACACAGGATTTTAGGTTAGGTTCACACATTGTGACACAGCAAGCACAAACCAATGTGACATTTATTTTGTTCTGTCCTGTAGTGATGTAGGGGATCTGAGGTAGGACCCTGAAGAAAGGCCAGCACTGCATGCAAAATATACAAATATATATCTTATTTCTAACAGTAACCACTGAAAATTGCTGCACAGGCATACAGGTCCTCTCTCAGGTATAGTGTCTTGAAAAAAGACCTGCATGCCTACAAATTGAATGTCGGTAATTGTTGGTAATAAAAGAGCTATACATTTCACAAAGTGCTGGCCATTCTTGAATGTTGTGCACCCAGAAGTTTGAAAGTCGGAGCTCCGTGACCATCATTGGTACATCCTTTGATTGGAAAAAGGAAACACAGGCATCAGAACAATTCTGGAAGTGTCAAATGACAAAGACACTGAAAAACAATGCAAATGGAACAAAGGTAGTGTAGGAGACACGGGTCCCGGGGGTTAGAGCTTCTCTTTAGAAACCTTCAGGTTTTTTTTTTTTTAATCAGCATAAACCTTAAGGTGCGTACACACTTCCAATTTTTATCGTTCCAATCGAACGACGAACGATCGAATGGGCAAAAAATCGTTCGTAAAAAAGTAACCAACGACGCCGACGAACGAGGAAAATTGTTGGAAACGAACGACCGGACCGGCGGATCGGATTGGGCGACGATCGTTGAACATCGTTCGTGTGTACGGTCGTTCGTTAATCGTCCATGGGCTGAGCATGCGTGATGAACGAACGTCCGTTCACTTTCCTGTCGTGCACATAGTTCCTCTATCGCTTAAACGATCGTATCTATTGTGTGTACAATATCTACGAACGATCGTGTCGTTACCTCTATGTGCAGGATCGGTGCTATACGATCGTTCGTATATATCGTGCAGGAACGTTCGTCGTTCGTTTTCCGATGATAATAATTGGAAGTGTGTACGTAGCTTTAGATGTTATCCTTAGAATAATAAACATCAGAAGATCAGCTTGTAGATAGACACCAATTAATCTGTGTTGTAATTAGATGAACTGACATTTTCAACATGTGTCCTGCAACAGTAACCTACATATTTCTTGATTTATTTTTCATAAAACTGGTGAAAACTGGCTCGGGTATAATCTTGGCACTAACGGAATCATATAGTGCACAAATCACCGAGCACACTATGTTTACTAAAGGACAGAAAAAAGTCTGCCCATGGCAAAGCTTTTAAAGTATTCTAGGAATAGAAGAAAAAACAAAAAAAACAAAAAAACAAAACATACATACACAGGAGACAAAGAATATTTTAGCAGTCCTCAACTGAGTAAAAGAAAACTCTAATACACTGAACCTACATAATAAAAAGCCTCAGGTCTTCACAAATGAGAACTTCAAAAGCTCAGGATTTTTTCCCCTTTGCAATAAAATGACAGAATGTACTAAAAAGCATGAGGGGGCTGGGCAAACTGCCACAGAACATATTCCATATTCCTAAGATCTCAGCATCAACCTAATAACTAACCATCAGAGAATACCAATTACATTAAGGGAATTTGATTAAAAGACTAGACTAGACATTAACATCAGGAAGAACTTAAACATATTTTACCTACAACCCTGAAAAGCAAATCACAATTTAGGAACATAACAATATAAAAGTAAGTAAACTGGCATTTTTAAGGTAAGAGTCTGATAAACATTCCTAATAGGTAATGTATTGCTGTGTGACTGCCCTTTCTGATGTAGAAATACAGAATAGGTGTGTTAACTATTCCTATGAAAACAGATAAATTATGGCGTCTGTCAAAAGTGAAAGTAAAGTCAAAGGCGTTTTTTTTATGGCAGAACTATAAAGCTAGTTCTGTCATGTTATCCTAACTTAGCCAATGAAGATGGCCAAAGACACGCTTGGACCAGGAGAAGATAAGAGTAGCAAAGTGACAAGGAACTTTGCAGCTGTCATAGCTCCAGAGGAGCAGGTGATGCCAAAACGCCTTCCATTGCCATGACAGGTCTACCAAAGCATAGCGGCCAGCAGCAAAGTTTACAAGTTACTGCATCAGCAAATAAAAAACAAAGAAGCATTTACCTTTAGTGGAGAAATATGTGAGTGTGATACAAGGCCATGTACATTTTCTATCTGGGAGATATTCTTCTCAGAAACCTGAACTAACTCTGGACTTCTTACATCACTTAAGATCTCTGGAGAACTGGGTTCTTGAGAAGGTAAATCATCATCTGGGTATCGATACTTCTAAAACAAAAAAGTGGAAAACAGAATGGTTACTACTGGCTTGGTCAGTATTGGTTAACACATGTCAAAATACAAAATCATAATGTTTGCAATACACAGTAACTAACATTGAAACCCGACCACATTCAGCATTTAACAAGAATAACACCATTGATTTGGCTACCTTATTTTTTTGTTTGTTTTTTTTTTTTTCTTACAAAGACACATAGGGCTTTATTTGCTTAAGTGTGAAAGGCACGGGGGCAAGGTTGGAACTCGAGTTGCGCAACTTAAACTCGAGTCTGACCTCAGTCACCTAATGAACGACTTGCAACTTGACTCAAGGTTTTCCCCAGTGACTAACAACTTGACTCGTGACTTGCTTTCTGTAACCCAATGAGTTTTCTGTAATACTGCCTTCCTCCCCACCTTTCTTGCATTCTAAGTTTTCTTCTCTGACAGCTGAAGGGGGGGGGCTGTGTAACAAAAGCCTCACTGCCTTTTTCTATTTGGGGACAAATGCGGAAAAATGAAGTAACTTGACTTGGGACTCTACTTGGAAGAATTCTTGGTGACTTGGTGTCAATGACTTGGGACTCAACTTGGTAGAATTCTTGGTGACTTGGGACTCGACGACTGGAAATCCCTATCTTGGTCTAATTGCCGAACCCTTAAAGCACGTTCAGAAGCTATCTCTGCAATGACATTTACTACCTATTTGCTACCTTCGACACATACAGGTTTGCACTGTGGGAGTCCTCCAGGCTAAAGCCCTATACAGATATCAGGCAGATTTCGGTCACTGCAAACGATTTTTTGTAACAGCCACCAACAAAACTGCTGATGTTGGGAGTTTATATAAAGCAGTGGTGCTACCCCTGCTGTCATGTGACCATGTCGGGGCCAAGTAATTACCCACAAGGTTTCATTGGAAAAGTTTAAAATGTTCCCCCAATACAGAAGATGCACAGTGTAGGCAGACACAGGAGAATGAGCTGTGAAAGCAAGTACAAGATAACCAGGTTACTATGTCCTACTTCATTTATGATCTATGTTCTGTAAAACAAATACATGTACATTTTTACTGCAAAGTTTGAAAATAGGGCAAGTATCTTTATATTTTAAAACATTTTGTTTATCAGACATGATTTCTTCCAGAATACATCATACTCCCATGAATGATTCAGTACTTCTATTTCTAAGTGAGACCATACAGTGAACAGTATTTTTGAACAATAGCTTCTAAATTTAGAGAAATATCTACATCATTTCGCAGCCTAAGCATTTTCTTCAGAGATGAGGAGATCTGGACAACAAAACCAAATGTGGCCAGCGTGGCCACAGGGAAGATTTAGGGACATATTTGTGTTTTGTCAGCATAAACTCAGAGCTTCACTGGTAATGATTACACTAAGTTGCTGAAAAAATAGATTGAGAAGCAAGTGCATCTCTGCATTTGGACAGATTTCACAACTATTAAATGTAAGCCATCAGCAGCAATGATAGTCAAGCATTGTCCTGATTATAATCATTAACACCTGTCTACAAGGAGATTACCTTAAACTCAATCCACTCTTTAGAATCTGAAACTTAATTTCTTAACGTGGAAATTAACACAAAAGAATATAACAATAAATAAATTTA
>NC_092861.1:53458072-53459432 GCF_032062135.1 Pyxicephalus adspersus
CATCCTGAGGAGAAAGAAAAACAAAATTATTGAAGTTATGACTAAAATTAGCGGGGGGTGGCGGGAGGAAAATAACCAATTTTATCTTCTATAATCCACTACTCGCTTTTTGAGTTGCAATCCTTTTTTTACATGCATCCAGGGATTTATAGCATAACAACCAACCTATACCAAATCATCTCCATCCTCATAACTAAACTTAGTAAGCAGTCCCCTGGCCCACACAAAACTTTGGCAGCCATCAGAAAGCAGCTCAGCCCAGCAGCCTGCTGGCTCTATGTACAGGAAAGGGAGATTTATACATTCTATCTGTTTCTGAATTTGTATTTTTCTTTTCACAGCCTAACCTTTGTGAAAACTGAAAGGCTGCCCACTTTTTGACCACCCAACTACAGCTTTCCCCCAGTTAGCTGAAATAATTTTGGGGGTAAATCACTTTACTCATAAAAGTTATTATTCAAATAATGTCTTTAAAACTTCAAATATTTTTACAAATTTTTGCAATAAATAATTTTCTATATCACCGATGAGGAGATTAGCAAATATACTGCAAGTAGGGTTTCATCTTTTAATGCAGAAAACACTAGATGCTATTACATTTATAAATTAATATATATCAGAATGATGTGCATTGGAGAAGCCAGGAAAAAGTTTTACAGCAATGCACAGAACATAGCTATACAAATATACAAAATAAAAAACTGAGCACTATGAAAAAAAACACAAAACTAGACAATAAAAACATAAAGAATGTTTCCACAAAACAAATACTGCACACAACATTCCCCTATACTTAACAGCAACAATAAAAGCAACAGGCCATCTAAAACATACATTTGCTTGATGTAGGATGGAAGGATTTACTACTTCTTAGACAGATACAATATTAGAACACCATATAACACATTGTTCTGGTTGCCATTTTCTGTATCCTTCACAGTGTAGCACAGCCAAAAGCAATGACAACAGCGAAAGATAAAACTAGAGCCCTGACAAGCACTATATTACATGTCATTGGTTATTTTACCAAGCAACTAAAATGACCCACATCATTTGTTTTGATGCAGGCATAGCCAAAAGCATACATAGGACAAGATATTATTTTGTGACTCTAAATTGAAAGGATTCCATGCAGAAGATAGAAGGGAAAAAATATACCAAATGCTTTATATTACTGTTAATGTTATCTTTACTGACCCATATCTAATATACATTATGTTAGACACGCACACACTTTTCCTCTGGGAAAAAAAATCTTAAATATAATCAATAGTAAAAACTGGAATATATAATACAAGATGCAAACACAAATTATACAGTTAGGGCCATAAATATTTGGACAGGGACAACTTTTTTCTAA
>NC_092861.1:53460230-53493801 GCF_032062135.1 Pyxicephalus adspersus
GACAGAAAGGCCCACAAACAAACAGCAACTGAAAGCCGCTGCAGTAAAGGCCTGTCAGAGCATTAAAAAGGAGGAAACCCAGCATCTGGTGATGTCCATGGGCTCAAGACTACAGGCTGTCATTGCCAGGAAAGGGTTTTCAACCAAGTATTAGAAATGAACATTTTTCAGCTTCTTATTTTGTCCAATTACTTTTGAAACCCTGAAATGAAGTGATTGTGTAAAAAAAGCTTTAGTTCCTCACATGGCTCCTACACCACTACTGTGTACTGCAATGAAATAGAAGTCAGCAAAACCAAACCACTCAGCTGGGGCCCAAGAATTTAACTGGTGTCAGGTGAAAAGGATTCTTTAGATAGCAGAGCATTACCAGTTTTGTTTTATACAGAGTAATCTCTCTTCTATCTATTTTTTGAACATGGCAAATTTACACTTAACCTTTTTCTCAATGTCTCATCCCTAAAATCCCTAAATCCTAATCAAAACCAAGAAAGTCAACATTATCCTTGTATACTAACACCAATCTGTTCTAGAAACCTCTCTGCATGGAAAGCATGCAGGTCCCCGCATCAAAAAAAACACACAATGACAAGCTCCCAAGGCAAAATAAATGTACAAGCATACAAACATACTGAGCTATAAATGCACATCTTCATTTAAAAATGTTACGACTGAATAAAGAAAATATAATTTGCTTATAGCTCTAGGTTTACAACAAACAACAAAATCTTAAACAAAATCCATAACAGAAGGCAAATATATTTAAAACCACCAACTGTTTATGTAACGACAAACTAGTTTATGTACTGTTTGTGTAAATACAATTACACAATATTTACATTAATACAATCTGCACAAAAGGTACTCATCAAAGACATAAAAGTATACCTACCTTACATCCAAAAATTAAAGAGATAGTGTTACTATTACATGCCACCTTACAGTGACAAAGCATTGGAACAAAGCAATCCAGATTTCTGAGAGTGGCAGAGATCTTTTCGGAGCCAGGACATTTTAACATATCTGTTATCAGGGTTCCTGGACAAGGGCTTTGCAAGGGTTTCCTAAATTGTTTGGACATTTATATAAAAAAAACTCTAAAACCTAAAAATAATTTTCTCCTGTTTATCCAAGCAAGATGAACTTGAACTGCTTAAGGAGAACAAACAAACAAAAATGATGATACTGCCTATTGCTGCACTTGATGCTGTTTTAACATTTCTGAGAAAAAAATAAGTGAAGCAGGAGGGACATCCAGCGGCTACTAGCTGCTCTGAAGGAGGGGCAACAAGCTTGATAAAGGACATTCCGATGAAACCAGAAATTGAATATTAAAGTGATGTTACATAAAACTAGCAATTTTCTCAATGTCCTAAAAAGCAAATATGAATTACTAATGTGGAACAACCAATAACACGCAAGGGGGAAAAAATAAATCAAATTTACAGTGTGTTATAGTAAAACTTTTAGATCTCTGTAAAACCCTAACAATGAACTTCTCTTATTTACTACCTTTGAAACTTTAGGACATACAATTGAATATATTACTATGACAGAACAAATCCCTAAAGAATGGAGATATGAAGAGGTGTTCAGTGGTAATAGTCGTCCTGACATAAGGTGACAACACCGTTCCATTTTGATATTCATGTTAGACTTTAAAATGCTAATTAGGACTCTATGCAGGTGACCTTCTCATATGAGCCTCTAACTTAACAATCATTAAGTTTTCTGAGCCAAAGCAGTCATGCACCTGGCCCTCACTATGCACCTGTCACCGCTTCCTCCACCTATCAGCACATGTTTATGCACCTACTCCGAGCGCTGCTATATTGCAACTACAAAAAGGTAATACCAATTCAAAGTTTCCCAAAGGTGGGTTCCCAAAGCCTTCAATTTATAACAACTACTCCTTAAAGAGTTCATTCTTTAAATGTCAGACTAGCTATTATCAACGTGTATTTATTTAGCACCAACATATTATCCAGGGGCTCTGTGAAGCTAGAAGCAAAGTGACAAAAAGAAACACCCTAAAACTATACATTTTTGCTTATAAACATACATGGTATAAGTACATAAAAAAACAAGGAACTTTTGAAAACTTAATAAAATTGATTGACACAAAAAAACAAGGAACGTTAACAGTTGTGCATCATCCCTGAGACACTGGCAGGCCCCCTTCCTGTGGATCTTATCAGCCCATTATCCCATTCTCCCCTTTACATATCCCAATTCCATAACCTCCTGGGCAGTTCATTTATGTCCAGTTTTATGTCTAAAAGTGGTACGTTTTTCATGAAAATTTATTTTACAGTAGAATAGTAGGAGTATAATAAAGTTTAAACACAAAATTATGTCAAAATAAAAATAAATAAATAAACTCATACTATTATGTTATACTGTAAAACAAATGTTCATGAAAGAATGTACTGCTTTTATAAATCCACTGTATTGTATTCAATGGTTATTTAGTATTGAATGCAATACAAATAGATTTGAATTTCCCGCCCCAAACGGAACATCCGCACTCCCCGGTGATTCATCGAGTGTACAGAACGCTCGCCAGAGGAAGAGAGAAGACGCGAAAGATGCCGGCAGGTCAGGTAAGTCACAATTTACTATTGTTTTCCATAGGTTTACCTACCCCCAAATGTGACTCGGGGTTACTGCTTTTTTAATTCTTACCTCCACACACAGGCCAGCCTTCCTCTGGCAGCGCCACAGATATCTGGCTCAGTTCCAGGGAGTAGGCAGCAGGGACATCCCAAGGGATGTCTCAACTTGTATTTAGTGTAGCAAGTAAGACCTAACAGCTGTTTCTGCAAAACAGTGCCATAAAAAAACATTGGTGGCCAGACAGTGTACTGGAGTCCCTGTATTGAAAATGCGATCCAATATTCATGCCGGGAAACTGAAGGATCCGGATTATTGATGGCTGGATTTTCGATTGTCAACCTGTATTCAAAACCCGCTAAGGAGATGACAATGCCGATTTAGAATAGGGTTATTATAAAAGTAGCACTGCTTCCAATTACATCCCACAATAACACGTTACCCTATAGTAGCCTCTGCAGCAGTGTGGTTCTCTTCACCAGGGCCTGAAAACACAATTTATGGCATTGGACCCGCCAGCTTCAAGGTTGAATCTTCACCCTCCTCATACCCTGATGCAGGTTTATAGAGACTCCGGTCCAGCCTCCCAAACACCATGGAGGAGCACAGACCCACGTGGACAACCCCCCACCCCTTCCATTGCCCATTATTGTACGGGGTAGGGATACTTTCTAATCCCCTCTTTGATGCAAAGGCAGATATAAAATTTGCTCTTTTCAAGCAGCACTTTGACAATTTTCCACTTGATTATAGGAGTACAAGAATACGCTTTCCTATTTTTTTTTTTTTTAAGTCCTGCTGATCTAATCTGTTTTCCCCTCATAATGCAATGATTTTTGACGCTGGATTGGCTGCGTCATTGGTTAAATAAATAAATACAAGAAGTGCTTTTACTGCTTCCTATATGAAAACTTAAATCAGAACTTTATATGTTGCAAGAAGCAGGTCGTATTCCTGAAGAAACATCCAATCTTCTGCAATAAAAGCTTTTTACCTGCCTATTACAACAAGTTGCACGTAAGCAACACACCTAGAATTTTTGTCATTAAGGGCTAGCCAATCACAACAAAAGATATGGGACCGAGAAAAAAAGTCAATGTCTGTGAGGAAGCTAACAGCGGTCTTATGACAGGAACATAGATCAGAATGTAGACATTACGTTTTTTTAAAAAAAACCTTTGGTTGCTGCGATATTACTATTTATTAAACACATTTTCATCAAAAAAAAAAAAAAAGATACACTCCAAACAACTTAACTATGTACAAAACACACATTATATGATGAAAGTTTTTTTTTCACTTGATCCCCTATAGAGGTGACTAATAAATTGATATAGTAAGGATTAAAAAAAAAAAAATCTGGGAAAACAGTGAATGTCAAAAGCTTTCCATGCAATGAAAAGATGCAGTGAATCCAATGTTTTGTGATGTTGTGGTTCTTTATATAGATATATATAGATAGGTTTGCTCCATCCCAATACAAATGGCAGCTTAACCAATTGACCTAATACTGGCACAGTGCAATCATACTGCCACTTACATATCCAACTATAACTATCTGGTAATATTGTAGAAAATAATGAATTATGTTAAAGGAAAACTATGCAGAATTATCATTGTCCAGTAGAGGGCAGCAAACCATTTTGTATAAAATGTACACAAATGGGAGAAGGGGAAACTGTTATTTCATTTCCACATCAATTTCATACTTTTAAAAAATTAGTGAGAAGGCAGGTTAACTTGTAGAAGTAACCTTTACTTCTGCAATAAATAAACTCATCTGCCTGTTTAAAATCATTAGGGTAAACACACCTCTCCTTTGTTCCAGTGCTGGCATCTTCAGACATCCTGATGGTGCAGGCTAGATTGAAGTGCACACAGGAGTTTAGTCATTCCTGGCAACACAGCTATGTCAGGATTGTAAACTGGGCAGCACATGCACAGTTCAGTGTACAGTACAGAGAAGATTGTACAAAAGCAGGTAGGTTTGTTTTATTGCAGAAGGGACATCGACTCAAAACTTAATAGGAACTTAATGCTCACTGGTGCGTGTGAGCTTTTAGCATAATTGGCAAGCATGTGCAGCAGATTAGGTACAAGCTTACTTTTTGTAGGTGACCTGCAATGATGGCAGGTCCAAAAACCCTATCACATAGGCATCCCAAAAGGTGCATATCACTAGCTGTCCCTCAAAGGGGCTCATAATCTAATGTCCCTACCACATAGTCATATGTCATTAATACAGTCAAAGGTCAATTTGGAGGAAGCCAATCAACCTATCTGCATGTTTTTGCTGCCCATTCTACAGCTGGTTTAAGAATTCATGATAATCCTCATTGGCCACTTGTGGTGCCGTACAGACCCAGACTCTACATTACCTGGCTCCTACTTTATTTTTACCCTACACTGTATCACAAACAGGAGTTCATTCATTTCCAGCAAGCACAGGGTAAGGTGGGATTGCTGGGTTTCCTGAAAAGTCCTGCTCTAAAGTGGAGCTTAAAGAATACTTCAAGCGGATCTACAAGCCTAAAATTTACAAGGTCTGCAAACATTTGCAGGCAACAAAAGGGTTAAACTACTAAAGTATTTGTGCCATGGCTTATCAAATCTAAAGTATCAGTATAATACAGACTCTAAATGTTAGTAAAATTGCATGTGCTTCTGAAGAGGCAAGAAACCATGATACTCCAAATTGTGAACAAAATGTTTTAAAGGCTTTTACAGCTCATTCATTTAGGAGTGAACCATGAATGATGACCCCAACATAAATGCCATCGCTCCATCATGCACAGCAGTATGTGTGGCTCAATCGTTTTTGAACACATGCACTACTGCCTTCATCTAAGATCATACCAAAGTTTGGGTGAGTTTTTTCGTTTGTTTCTTTTTTTTTTTTTTTTTTTGCTCTTCTCTCACTTGTGATAACAAGGGCCCGAATGTGGAGCTTATTATAATCCTTTATAGGGAATTCCTTCAGGGGAAATAAACAGATGCCCCCCGAATCCCACCATAGGCACCTGGGCATGTACTGATAAACCAAGAACACATGAGGAGGGCATTTTTTTACCCAAGCATGAAAGTGGTAACTTCTACCATAAAGCAAGTAGATGGGAGCAAAAATACTAATAATTAAACTCAAGACTATACCAGCTGAGAGTTTATTACATTCTGCTCATGCATAATAGTTAGAGCAGAACTGAATCCGGGGTAACATTGCCTCCCTAGATCTGTGATGTGCTCCTTGAGATGCAGGGCTGACTTTGGGTGCTCCGAACCTCCTTAAGTTTTTCTTGGCCTCTCATCTCTTCTTCAACTAACCTCATGGACTACCCCTTACAGCCTATATTCGAAGGACGGAGATTAGGAAGCTTTGGATGGCTCATGCACAGCTCTCCTCTGCACATGGCCGATTCTAACTTGCTAGCGATTATGTAAATCACAGAACGCATTTGGACACTTTAAAGAGAGAAATACTTGTTCCCAGATTTACAAAGTAAATTTGAACTTCCTTCCTCCTATTTTTAGCCATCTTCAAACCTGAAACTTTGCTCAGAAAGTGACAAGAAACTTTATATTTTCATCCCCTACAAAATTTGAGCGAGTGTGTGCTGGTGGCCCCACCTGTAGGGGACTAATTCCAAAATTTACCAAATATTGATCACAGATCCAGCAATGCCTTTTGCTGACCACGCATATGTGGGAATCTATCATAGGTAGAGCTACCCCCTTGAACTTCGGCAAGTAATATGGCATAGAGCTCACAAAAGCTCTGTGTGTACCTTCAATAAAGTACTTATGCATTGGTCCTACACACAAGATAAGCTAAATATCCTGGAGATCTGGTACTCAGGTGGGAACACTTTTTCACATTCAATGGACATACCTGGGAATCACAGAGTATTGGGTAAAAGTAAATAATCTCCTTTCCTGCATAGCAAAAACTACGGTTAGGTTGGATCTAGTAACACATCTGTTGAATGCACACATACTAACCTATTCTCATGGCAGCTAGATGTCTTATAACGGTACATTGGAAATCTACTCTCCCACCATGCTTTTTTGAGCTGTATAACCACTACTTGGATAGATTTGAGGAGATTTGGGCTCCTTGGAACCTATTACTCCCATCAGGCACACTTGGATAGGAGATTTCAACTTACTCTTAGGGAGCTAGACGTGGTTGAGAATGATGTCGGAGACCTATGTTCACAAAATCCACAAGCCTGGTTAGATTAATCTATTAACACTCCCTTCACCCCCCCACTAGCCCTCTCCCTTCTTTACTGTGTTTTTTCTTTACTTCTATGTCTTCTTTCTTTCACCTTTTCTCTTTTTTTGGTACGTGTTCCACTGGTGGACGGTACTCCTTATGTTCAAACAGATCATATTTTCAACAATGGGACTATAGCTTAGTGGATATTACACATAATATTGTATATGGACATCTTGTTTCCTATGTTATGTTTTGTTTTTTCCTACGAGGACCGAATACACAAGTATGGAAACCACTTAGAGGGACATTGTATGTCAGCAATTTACATATTCTATTCATATTCATGCCAAAATCAGAAATATTTGCTGTATATATATTTATACTCTGTTATTCTTTTGTTCAAAAACCTAAAACCTTAAAAAAAAAAAAAAAATCTGGGGTAACCTTAGTAAGAATCATGGCATTTCTAGATGCAAAAAAAAGACTAGGCCCACTAGAAAAATTGCAAACTTTGGTTTGGAGGACTGCAACATGAGTTAATCAGGGGAATGTGGCTAAAGACACCTATTCTATCCAGTATGCGGGGGATGTTTTGAGAATTTCACCTCATTTTGGAGGAACAATCTTGAATAGACAGTAATAAAAAAATTGAAGACACACACACACTCACTAATGTGCATGTATATTTGTGTAAGGAAATGGACTTTTTATTGCATGTGTTTCTACATGAGCATATGTGCTTTAACACATTTACTATGTTAAAAAAAAAAAAAAACACACACACACACACACACACACACACACACATACACACACAAGGTAAATAAGAGTAGCCATGACTGCCATTAGCCAGACTACTAGGCAATTTATTCATTCTAACTTTTGTGACAAATCAGCATCTGATAATGCAACAATGACAAAAAAATACAATTATGTTAACTATGCACAACTTTTGCAATCATTACATTTACACAATTGCTCCAATCTTTATTATAGCGATGATCATACTGGTTTGTTGTAGCTAATTTAAAGTGTCACAAGAGGGAGCCAACATTATGAGAGAAAAGAGAAGTATAGATCTAAGGAAATTAGTGATCTTAAAGGCAGAAATAAATTTAAAGCAAGGACAATGAAATGCCAGCATAAAGTCAAACACTCGAATAATGGAAGAAAAAAATGTTAAGTGTATACAACTGACACATAGTGCATACTATATATTATTCCCTCTAACCTACACAGTTTTTTTTTTTTTTTGTTTTTTTTAATTAAAGGATCATAAAAGCACAAACTTAAGTTACAGTTGTCTGCACAATTAACATTTTTTCCCACTCCCCAGTTTGTTATATTTACCAAAACAAAAAAAAATCTACACACATAAAATCAGTTACAAAAAACTTTACAGCTTACCTTTGTGGTTACAATGCACAGGCAGTCCATGGTTCATACATAATCAACAAAATAATAATTAACAGTCATGTAGTTAAAAACCAAAATCACAAATGTTGAATCCTGCATGACCGTGTAAAGACAAAAAGGAGCCGAATCCAGCAGTAGTTCTCCAGTGAGGTTAAGGTGTACAATTAAAAGAAAAAAAAAAACAGAAGCCAGCAGCCCTCTTACAGTTTATGGAGCAGTGAATGATCAATTCTTAAGGCGCTCATCTATTTTTCATTATCTATGATTAAAGAGCTTGAAAATCCCACAGAAAGTAATATTCCAGGGTTTATTCCACAGCAGTTTAAATGCTACTTCATTAATTCCTCCTCTTGCAGATTTTAAGACATGATGCTCATAACTGAGTCATTTGATGAAACACCATATAAAACAAAGTGTGATCTAACACATCCTGATAAATAATGCATCTTCTGTAAAAAGGTGAACGCCTTTTTACTAGTGTGGAACCACAGATAGATAACTACTCCAGGATATGTAAAGATCAGCATTAGAACATTTCAGCTTCTGCAGTCTGAAAATCAATGACTTTCTTGGCCAGAATGAATGGAATATTCCACGTGTAACTACAGAGGAGGGGAGCTTGGATCTCCATAAATTCTATCTAAAGATTCACAAGTATAAAAGCATGGCTAATCCTGTTATTGTAATTATATGAAAAGGAAATACTATGCACTTTACAAGGATTATGCCAAAAAACAAAAATACCATAAAGACTAAAACAAAAAAAAAAAATTAAAAAAATGGCCAAGATGTCTTTCTTTAAAACTGGAATTCTACTTTAGATTGGGTCTACACGGACGTTTTAAAAAACACATGTAAATGTTCCTATTGCGTTTATTTGCATTTTTATGTACTTTTACTAGCGCTTTGCCTTTAAAAAGTTGTAAAACGCCTATGCCGAGTTTTCACCACGTTTTTTACTCATTTGCATTTTAAGTGCTTAAAAAGCGTGAAAACATCCCATTGAAATCAATAAAAGGGTTTACCAGCGTTTTCCAGCTTTAACCGTTGCAAGCAGCGTTTAGGATAAAGCTCATAAACGTGCCTCAAGGAAACGTCCTGGCGTAGATTAGCCCATTGTAATGCATGGGGATTTTAAACATGGGCTTTAAAAGCCTCAGGTTAAACACTGAGGAAAACGTCTGTGTAGACTAAGCCTTACCTGACAGAAAGCTGTGCCCGGTTAAATGGTTTTTGAGGGTATGGGAGTTTTACTTAAGTTAATTCAGGCTCAAAAACCGCCAGTTTCAGTCCGCACATTTGCCACTATCCTAAATACCTCCAGCATGCTTCATCCCGTCAGCCCGGAATGATTCCACTTCCCACCATCCAGGAGGACCCCAGCCAGCAATCTACTACATACAAGCCAAGCAAAGCTCGAAGTTACTAAAATATTCCCAAAGTCCAGGAAAAACATTTCAAAAGAATTGGCCAATTTCCAATAGGAAATTTTTTTCAAATATGATACTTTCTTTATGATCAAGAGTCTGATAAATTATGTTTAAACTGGCGGTGAGGCTCCAGTGCAGTTACTGCTACATATAGCACCTCAGCGCAGCAAACCATAGCGAGTGGGCGGAGACAGCTGTGAGCAGTTTTAGTAGCACCTGCTGCCAACCACTGCATATTGTGCAAGTGTCAGTTCTTCAAGAACCAGAAAAGCAGTGCCAGCAGCCAAACAGCAATCTGGAACTTTGGCAACTTGCCACAAACCAAAACAGAATTGTATGGTCCTGCCATGGGTCTGAAGTCTAAAGGAATATAGGGGCTGTTTTTTCTACTAAAAATAAGAGTTTTTGTTGGTGGTTAAACAAAATGCACACTTCCAAGGCACTGTAACAAACTAAAAAAAAGGCAAATAGGTTTTGTATAGTTTGCAAATCAGAACAATTTTTTTTTCACAGCAACAGGACAAAAGATTAGAACAGAGTAATCTGAACACTAGTCAATGCTGTTTTGGAGACTTCAACAGAGTCCATTCAACTTATTTGTTTTTTTTTTTTCTCAAACTATTTTACTGCTGGATGGAGGTATGCTAGAAGCAAAACAACTTCCCTCCCTAAAATCTTGGCAAAACGTTGCTCAAGCATTAAACAGTTTGAGGTGGGTAGAAGGTTGAAAGAAATGGGCAGGTACTTTAGCATCCTTACATTCTCCAAAAATGTATCGCAAGACAGTAAAGCTTTGCTGTTTTAAAAAACTCTGGCACATTGACCTGGAACAATACCAATACCAGCAATCTAAAGACAGCTAGGAAGTTAGCACAATGTGTAAGCTGCTATTGTTGGATTTATTTTAAGCAAAACCAACTGCTTTGATATAAAGATGATGTATTTGGGAAACATTATGCAGCTGACTGTGTGGCAATAAAAAATAAATTTAAAAAAATCTGCAAATTTTGATTTAGTGATTTGTGGGTATTTACCTTGTTCCCCCCCCAAAAAAAGCCCTAGCATGATTTTTCTGTATTTTCGAGGATGCTCAAAATATAAGTGCTACCCCCAAAATAAGCTACAATATTTATATAAATACATAGACAAGAGGTGCTCATTTAGGGAAGCCCTATTGTTAGACATGACAAATTAGGGCCAATGGTTCAAAAAAAATGGAGTAACATTAAATTCAAGATGGAATTCAGGGTTTGGAGAGGTATGATGATGTTCCAGAATGTGATGACATGACTATATTTGAATAAAAGCTGATTTTTGTTCCTGAATATCATAAGCAATTCATGATGGATTTAGGGTTGGGAGAATTATGATGTTCCTGAACGAGATGACATGACTGTATTTCAATAAATGTTGATTTTTTTTTTGTTAAAATAAATGTGGATTGTTGCTCATGCAAAAATAGGATATTCTCTGCAAATAGGCAGTAGTGCAATTTTTGGAGCAAAAATTAAAATAGGACAGTCCTATTTTCGGGCAAACAGGGTAGTTTTAGGTTTGTTTTTGGAATTAATGATAAGTTAACATATTAAAAAGAAAAAAAAAAAATCAGTTTGACCTTACACTTTAAAAACAACCCTGTTAAGGGAATAAAAAAAAATAAAAGACATCAACTGCACCCTGTACAGTAAGCTGCCTTATACTGACCTGTCCAGTGGTCTATTCAATGTGCTCACAGGTTTTGACCTTGTGCCAAAGGCATTATTTCAAGACACATCCGAGATCATTCAGAACTCATTGGTAGGTTCACATGACCTTAAGCTTAAGGACCTACATTTGACTAAAATATCTGCATTTGATCAAAAAGCTTAGATAACAGAATCTGCTAAGTATCACTTCTTTAATTCACAGTTATAAGATAACAGATTCACTGCTAAAGTTAACAAAACCAATTAACATTTTACATATATGGTAACATCACCTATTGCCTTCAAGTGTAAATTTTAACTTAGGAGTGTTAATGAAATAAGAAATGAAACAAAAGTGAAACATTTGCAGAGAGTGAAGCTCTTTACATTTCTACAGAATTAAAACAAAAAAATGTAAATACCAAAGTGTGGCACTGTCCCACAGGTGTCCTCACAGTAATATATCAGCCATGTCAAAGTACTTCATTAACACTGTTTTTAGAAATTCTGTACAGCACCCAACTAAATACAGATTGCAAATAAAAATCTATGTCAGCACAATAGCAGCCATGTTCATCTACACTACAAAACTGATGTTCATCTGGAACAGGCAACATTCCTAAAAACTAACATACTCACAGTATGAAGCATTTATTCTCACTGCCTCATCTGACCCATTATTCAATACTGTGTCTGCATGTTTCACTTGGTCTGTTTAGGATGTGAGGACAGATTATAACTCAATACCATTCATCAAGTCATCTGCTTTCAAATAGTAATTTACCAGACAAGAGAAAAGATACTGACAACATAAATACACCTGTAATAAGTGTACAAGCATGTTCAGAGATTACTCTAAACTACACTGCACTGAAATTAATAATCACAGTTAGTCTATGTTGTCCTGTGCCTCTGATCTTTCTTGTTTGGATTTATTCATTATTAACAGACTAACATTCATGGAAAAATAACATCGCTCATTACCAAGAGGCTAGGGCAGAGGTCGGTAAACTACGGCTTTTAGGCCAGATACGGCCTAGCCGGTAGTTTGTTCGGCCAGATCCGGCCTAATGCCGGCCAGCAACGCGCAGCTCCTGATCCGCGGGTTGCCAGCTGGGATTAGGGTGGAACAAACTACTGGAGCACAAACTCTTCTTTTGAGACATTAGATTGCATCCGCAAGTCAAGTTTTCCCTCAAGAACAGGTTTAAAATTAATGATTTCAGTTTTCAAAAGGGTTATTCAAATGTTCTCTCATCTTCTATTTATTCCTAACTTAATGCTTGCAGGTAGTTTAAGCATGCAATATTTTAACCAAAACCAGTCTTTGTGAATACATTTTTTTATAGTCAGTTTGAACTGACCAATTTTTTGATTGGTAGATAGCATATACAGCGATTCAATAATAAATTTTATTATTGAGAAAAAAACCCTACCTCTCCACTAAGGCTGATTGGAAGAGTTTCTGATGTAACCGTTGTGCTGGGAAGGCTAGAGAAATCCCACGTATTCACCGGCAGAGCTGGATCAGGATGCTTAGAGTTATCTGTACATTTAGGATTGTCCAGTAAGGTCACTTCATAAAATTCTTGTATATCTATATTGAAGATAGGAGACATATTGTTAATCAGCTGGAGAAGTGACACCCCAATAATAATAATAATAATAATAATAATACAATAGTTGCCAGTACAACAAATTCACCCTGCGTTTAGTTACTAACTCAGTACAAGTATGGAAATGGGGAATTCTACTTTTACTTGTTTAATAGTTTAAAAATGCTGGGTAATTGGCTGTAATATCATGCATTAAATAGTTTGCATGTAAGCCACACAATGTGAAAAAATATGCACACCCCATGGAAATTATTTGATATATTTAACAAATTTAAACATGTAAACATTATATATTCATTAAAATAGTGCCTACAGAGAATTATAAAACACACACATGCGTAATCTTAATATTAGTGTACTGAGATTACCTCTCCTAGGCATTTTGCATAGCTTCCCACCAATATCTAACAATTGACATTTTAACAGATTTTTCTTGCATTTATTTCTACTTCTTTTTGGCAGATTGATTCACATTCTCATCAAGCACACATTGGTAAAATGCAGAATTACAAGCCTGTATCTAAGGGTGATAAAGACTATCAGTAAGAATCAAAAAATAGATTACACTTTAAAATATTACAAAATAATTTTGAGAACATCCACAGGGTAAAGCATATATGATATTTTAGTTATATAATTATATTTTAACAGCTGCCATAACATGGGGGTCTATTTATAAAATGGGGAATCTGACATTCCCTGGTAGGAATTGTTTGAAGGAAAGTTTAAAGCCCCACATTTTATTACCCCCTACTCATCTGTTATTATTGCTACAATGTGTTTTTTTTTCCCACAGGGTATATCCATTTTAGGCTGGGTCTACACGGACATTTTATAAAAACGCATGTAAACGTTCCTATTGCATTTATATGCGTTTTTATGCACTTTTATTAGCGTTTTAAAGCTTGCCTTTAAAATGCTAAAAAAACGCCAATGCCGCAGTTTTAACTAATTTGCATATTAGGTGCTCCAAAAAAGGAACAAATCAAATCAATGGAAGCATTTAGCCGCATTTTCCCGTGTTTTTGGGGGTTTTCCAGCGTTTTAATTTTTTAAACATTGCAAGCAACGTTTAAGATAGATGTTATAAATGTACCTCAAGGAAACGTCCTGGTGTAGATTAACCTATTGTAATGCATGGGTATTTCAAACAAGGGCTTTAAAAGCCTCAGATTAAACGCTGGGGAAACAGTCCGTGTAAACTAAGCCTTATGCAAGCCTCTATGCAAACATTTAGGCACTTGTCATGTTTTGTTGATCTTTCCAGTGAAAAGAAAAATATAATAAAACATCAGGAAAGAGGGACCAAACAAATTTGAGAATATTGTGACATATATTTATTTGGACAAGAGTATTCTTCAATAAAAACAAACCTAACACGTTCACTAATACACCTCCATAATATTGCCCTTTACACCAATGAAAGAAATCTCCTTATTCTCTGTGTTTTTGTTACAAAGCTAAAGTGCACCCCAGCAGGAGCTAGATTTTGCTATATGGTCTAGGGGACAATCCTTACTTCACTGAATCTTAAGGATTTTATCTGTCAAGTGAAGGCAATTTCAAAACTTCTCAAACACATGAATTTTCTTTATGCGTTGTGCTTGGATGCAACGTTACAGGCTTCTTCTATGCCACTGGGCGAGAATCTAAACATACTACTCCTCCTTGTAGGATGTGGGTTTTCAGAGACATTTCAAAATCATGTAAAGCCTGAAGAAAAGATTTTAGGAAATACTGAAAGCTTGCATTTTCATTTACCTAATCATTTAATAAAGGGGTCACTTGAAATATACATTTACTGGAATAAGCAATTGCCAAGAAATTCAAGTGAAAAATATCAAAGCAAAATAAAAAAATACTTACCTGGCACTTCCTGACTAATATTGGAGACTGTGATATGTTCAAAAGTGAGCTTTCCAAAAAAAATTACAAGATTGGCAAACTTTTGAACAGTTTTTGAAGATTGTGAAGTAGATTTAGCAAATGCATGAAATGTTAATGTTTAAACCCACCTCAAGTCTTACCTTCTTCCACACAAAAAATATTTGCAAATCCTGTCAACAATCATTTTCATGTTTTTTGAAAACTGTACTGAAAGGCAATGCGGAAAAGATTTGGAAACAGAGAAATATTACAAAATAAAATATCTACCAATTAAAGCTTGAAAGAGGTTACTCTGAAAGATGCCAATGACCCGCTCAATGGATTTCCTGAGTTGTTTGTCTTCTGTTTGATTAAGTTTGGTGCGATATTCTTCCAAGAGGTCTAACGCACGTTGAGTATCTACACCAAAAAAAAAAAATTTTTTTTTTATTAATTATTTCACCAGTTATTCACAAGTTTATTTTTCTCAAAAATCACAAAGTGCTGCAAGTAAACCTTTTAAAAAAAACATATGTGAAATATTCTAACAGCCCAAGGATTTATATAACCGCAAAGACTCAAGATTTGCAAGTCTGCTATGCTGCAGAGCCAGAAGGATGCAGAGTTTTGCAGCTTTTTTTGAGTCATCTGCTTGCTTCTTGGATGCAGGTCTGTTGATTAAATATCCAATGAGAAAGCGAGTGACGCAGTTAAATTGAACCAGGAAAAAGAGGAGTCACATTCGTTGAGTTTGCAGTGTCATAGAGAAATGATTTATAATAGCAAAAAAAAAATAAATTCCCAAACACTTTAATTACATATGCCTACTTAAAGTGGACCTATTACCAAAATTTTTACTTTACATAAAACCCTTTTATGTAAATTAATAAAATAATATTTTTTTTTTTTTTTTGTTCCATTATAAGGCATATAAACTGCTGTGCCAATATAGGGGGAAAAAATTAACAAAAAAGTTCTCTTAAGCAGTAGAAACACTACAAATTGTGTACCAATTTACCAACTTGTTTTACAGAAGACATCTTTAAAAGAAAAAAGTCTTGATCCCACAGAAAATGAATTACCATATCAGCAGCTGAAAGACTTCTTCATAGGATAACTGCAGCTGATATATTGATATCTATTAACCAGTGAACTCCAAAGTTTTTTTTTAGCTTTATTCTTCTCTCACGTATCTATATAGCTCCAATCAGCTTTCTCTGTACTTTGAATTTGCTGCCTATTTTTTTTTTCTACACGTACCATGGAATTTTTTAGGGGATCCAAATAACCTAACCATAAATTTTGAAAATGTGGAGAAATCCAGCACAAACATGGGAGATTGTGCAAAACTTCAATTCTAGCTTTATTTAAGGATTCAAATGGAATGGACTATTGATTAAAGTTTCATTTGAAGGGGGTAACAACACACAGGGAAATACCTCTCAATTTCTTCTACTTTCTAAGAACTCTTAGAACTTACCTCAACTAGACACAAACAGGAAAATATAAACCAACCACCTAACACATTTCTGCTCTAGCCAAAACAAAAAGCTTTATACATACATTTCAAATTATACCCTAACCATTTATTCCTATTTTTCACAGAAGTGGTAGAAGAATGGTGTAACCTTTGACAAATTTGTTGAGATCTCTTCAATTACTATAATATACAATACTATTGACACAACAGGAAGTGACATGAAATCCCTTAACAGTCACTTGCTTTAGATACAATTTATATTTTTACTGCTACTAGAAATATAGCACAATGTTAGGCAGATGTAAAAAAAATTAATATGAATTCTGTAGCAGTGGTGGGCTTGTAATCTATTCTTTGCTTGTTCTGTTCTTTCCAGCCAAAGAGCTCTGGTCTGCTGTAAACCCACCAGCCATTACAAGTCTATGGCTGGTAGAAGAATGAACATTTCTCCCAATACAAGATTCTGAACTTTCCTCCAATGGTTACCAAGCTTTCTAAAGACCTGGGATCACAACTAAAATATCGGACGATATCGGACGAGAGTCTGGCGTGTGTATAACGCCCGTCGTCCATTGTGCGAATGACCGTCCTGGCGGATCCACGAACGATTGTAATGGAAGCAAAGGGGGGGTGTCGCGGAAATATGCAATCTTCAATCTCTTCTGCAGAAAATAAACCCAGAAGAAAGGGTTTAGAGGCGTCTGCTTCTTTTTATTCTTGATCTTCCTGGGAAGATTACAAACAAGAAATGAAGGGACTCTGATGCCTTTTTTATAGCTTTGCATAGAGATGGGCAGGATAGGAACCCCCCTTTTACTGTAATCTTTGGATTATTTAGATATATCCCTTTTTCATCTGCTAACAGGTCTATCTGCAAAGAAAATCTGACATTCATTTCTAGGCCTCCTCTTGCCTACTTTTATTTGCAGTTGTGCGGTCCCTTTATTGTTCACTTCCAGCTGTCACCTGGAAAAGCAATGGAAAATCTCCAACAGGGCCCAGACAGCAATTAAGACCAAGCAGGGGTTAAACCCCAATTTATTCCAAACAAAAAATAAATTTTTGGCTATATTCACACTACTGTGGAGTGTAAATGCATGTATTACAAGAATGAGCTCCTTAACACACCAAAAACAAACAAAAAACTGCATGCACATGTTTAATAACAGCACAGGGTTAAAGCAGAACTAAACCTCATTATACTCACCTGTCCTGTTGCAGGCCACCACCATCTTCTTCCTTCTAATCCTAGTTGTTATCTCGGCCATCTTGATCCTCCGGTAAGACTCCCAGTAAGCAACGCTGAGCTTCAGAAATTCTGACAGCTCCAGTGAGCAATCCGTGAAGAAGGCTTATTGCAGAAAGGACATTGCCGGTCTTTTCCTACAATAAAGCCTTTCCTAAATAAAGTTTTTTTAAGTGGAACTTTACTTTTGCTTTAAAATAAGCGCACAGCTCTAACAGAGAAGTTTGTTGTGACATTTTGGGATGGCTTGTTGCTTTAGTGTATAAGACTTTAGAATGGTTACGAAGCCACCTGATCAATACTATTGATGTTGGAAGTGAAGCACAGCTACACCCCCTGACCCCCACAAAATGTTTTTTCCTCATCAGGGGAGCACAGAAGGGAGATATGATTCCTCATCTCCACTCTGAGTGGTGAACACAGAAGCACATTTTATAATAATAATTCTACAATATATATTTATATATAATGACTACAATGACTTTTAGTCTTGATGACAATGGTTACCAAGACAAATCATGACGTTCTGTATAGCAAGAACACCGCAATAAAAACTTGGCAGAGGTTGTAAATACTTCCCTACGCTATCCAAAGCAAATACGGTTTTGGCTATACGATTACTATTTTTAAGCCTTGTTTGAGCAGCTTAAAAAGAGTTATTGGGTGGAGCCGAACAGAACGGTATGTATGCATTTCAGTTGTGTACTGAGTTCTGGGATCTACTGTAAATAAAACCTGTACTGAGATAAATAGCAAACTGCAAATGCCTTCCTTAAAACAAGGGTTGCCTAGTGGGTTATAACCAACATTTGTAGGACAATGACCAGAAGCAGAAAAAAAAGGGGTCAGATAAAATCAGTGATGTTTAAAATCACCAAATACCCAAACAAAATATTATTTTATTAAATCAGTGTTACATTACCCCATTGATACCACTGTTGGTAATGGAATAAGAAGCCTGGAGGCATACTTGCTTATTTTATTGCCATGTATATTCCTTCAAACAACTGAGAGTTTAGACCTAGGAACCAAATTTACACCTAGGAACCTAATTTACAGAGTCCTAGCGGGGTTTTTGCAGACTAGCTATTAAATCTTTCACTGCTTCTTTCATCACAATTAGGAGGATAGAAAGCAGAGAGTTATTGGATGACCAGCTTCTTCTATTTCACAATTTAAAGAAACCGTGCAGCAAATTGCCAGTTCCACATATGTAACCAACCCCACCACCTGTTGACAAAATACTGCTTACTGATTTTTCCCAAAGTGTTTTTTTTTACATCTCCCTCCCTAGATTGTAAGCTCTTCGGGGCAGGGTCCTCTCCTCCTCCTGTGTCACTGTCTGTCATTTGCAACCCCTATTTAACGTGCAGTGCTGTATAAAATGTTGGCGCTATATAAATCCTGTTTATTAATAATAATTATAATAAATGTTGCCGTATTCTGACACTTCACTCACACCTGAGCCTTCTGTAACACATGTATGAACAGTGAACGCACCACAAACCAAGCACTTGGATGTAGCCTGTTGCTCATCATTGTGAGTACCACATTACAATGCACATACATGCACAGTGTACGAATGTCAACAGTCCGGTTAAATAAGTGTGCCATAAAGCATCTTATGTGTGTTGTGGCCTGTAGAAAATAAATACGGCAACACACACACACGACAAAAGCTCCAAGCGCCCGCACCTACAGGTGTGAAAAGGAGCGTTAAACACAAAATAACTGCGCAAAGTTTGGAAAAACACCCACGTCTCTGCTCAAGAATTCACTTGCACAAAACTGTTTCACTTTTTGCAATACAAAAATTTAAACCTGGTATTGTCACAGCTTTGCTGTTTTACAGAGAGCTTATTGTGAATCACAAACTTTACACACAGATAACACAGAGAAAGAAATGAAAGTGAAATTTCTGTAAATCAAACCCTTATAAAGATTACAAAAATTACAGACACACAACTGCAAATAAAAACAAAATGATGAAGGATATAAACACATGCAAAGTAAAAAATTAAACATAAGATAGCTGGGGGGGAAAAAAAAAATCCAATCATTTCAAAAAGTAACTTTGTATACACAAAAAACAAGTATTGAACCACAAGTGTGGTGAGATCACAATAAGGAAGACTTTCCCAACTTTTATTACATGGGGGACCCCTTGAAACAAGGTATAATTACTATCTCCACAGCTCACAGTATATATAGCTTGGTGGCCAGTGGGAAGAATGTCACCCTTACAGATGATCATTTTGACCATTAGTGTCACCTGAACTGACCTGAGAAGCAGAAATTTCCCAAAGAACCCTGGCAACCTCTGCAGGAGCCCTGGTGGGACACAGCTATAGAATCATGAATATTAAACTTTTACACTCTGCATCAAAATGTTTTCCTTAGTTCTAGATAAAGCAGAGAACCTGTTTTTTACCACCATTGATTTCATATCACTTCCTGTCCTACTGTCACCACAGGAAGTGAGGGAATCCCTGTCCCAAGTGTTGCTCCTAAACAGCAATAAAAGTCCATCAGGGGGCTGTGATGCCCTCCTTATAGATACATTTAAATGGACACAAACTTTAAGGGTGAAATGGAAAGCAGCAATCAGTAAAGTTAGTCAGCTGATTTATGAAGTCCTGGGGACAGCAGTGCCATGGCAGACAATTCCTGCACACAGCTGATGAAGTTACCCCCCCCCAGTCATGTCATTGCTGCACAGACAATACAGACACACACCTTGCTTCCTGACAGGCATGGTGCCACCCCCGACACCCCAGCAGGCTCCCGGGAGGATGCTCTTGTTGTCCCCTCAGCTGGAGGCTCCACACACCGGACTGCTCGCTTCCCAAGTGCCCCACCTCCGGGCAGGACACCGACTCCTCACCCCCCCGCACACAGCTAATGAGAAAGTCCCGTGCAATGCTCAATTCCTCCCCCGGGATGTTCCACGCACTCCTGAAGGGAGGTTCCCAACTCCTTTCCGTCCCCCGTACAAGTAATGTGGGGAGGGCTCCGGCTGGCCTGTGGAGCGGGGGACACTTTAGTGTGTGACACAAACTTGTTGGAAGGGGGCGGCGAAATAAGTTCCCGTCTCCTCCCCGGCTGGCCGGATTATTTACAGTCCCAGCCGAGGGATAAGGGGGAAAAGTTACTCTTCGGTGTTGCTGGTTATATTCTTTTCCCTTTCCGGGGTTTTTTATTCTTCACTTCTTCTTTTCGCCTTTCTTTCTGTCAACTCCCCCGCCCCCACCGCCTCCTTCTCCTCTACCTCCTCCTCCTCTTCCCAAGCGCTCGAAAAACCCAAACTTTACTCCAAAATGGCGCCCCGGAGCTTGCTGGAGCGTGTCACGTGACCGCCCCCCTCTCACAGCCTGCGCCGGCTCCGCCAATCAGGAGTGAGCCTCGCCGGGCGGCAGCGCCAGCTTCTACCTTGGCAAGAGAGGCAAGCCTGGGAGCAGAGCGTCTCTTAAAGGGGTATAGGTGAGCGGGCGCCGCCTTACCTTCTCCTCAGTCACACCGGGCACCGCCTCACCTTCTCCCCGCTCCCACACCAGGCTCAGTGCTGCTGCCTGCCGGGAATAATGCTGTGCTCGGTGTGGGCAGCTTTGTAGCCTTAGCACTATAATAAAGTACATACACATACACATAGGAAGAGCCATTGTACATACGGGACAACTGACCCTGCTGCCTCCTTATTGGTAAATGATTTATAGAAGCAGGGACTTCACTAGCTGCATGCTTGTCCTGTGAAATGTGCTGAGCGTGACACAGTGCTAGAATGTCCTCATAGCGCTCCATGGCTGTACATGGATTTTATAATCCAGGATAACAAGTCCTAGTGTTCCTATACAGCTCCTCACATGGACAGGATTATCACAAAGTACAGGGCAACCCCACCGCCCCATCCTGGACATGTAGATTTATTATTAAACAGGATTTATATAGCACCAACATAATACGCAGCGCTGTACATTAAATAAGGGTTGCAAACGACAGACAGTGACACAGGAGGAGGAGAGGACCCTGCCCTGAAGAGCTTACAATCTAGGAGGTGGGGGAAGTAACACACAACAAGGGGAGATATGTAGTAGTGACGGTTTCAAAAGACAGAAGATGGGTAGGCAAGTTTGAAAAACAAGCAACAGAAAAAATGGGGTTTGAGCTCTCTTTTAAATGAGCAGAAAGTAGGAGCAAGTGAATAGGATGGGGAAGACCATCCCAGGGATTGGAGCAGCTCTAGAAAAGTCTTGTATCTGTGCATATGATGAGGTTATGAGTGAGGAAGTCATTATGCAGAGACAATTGGTAAAACCACAAGTGTATATAATAAAGGATGGATGTAAGGCTTATTGTAGTTCACCACACCGGGTAATTCAATGCTGGCCATCTGTACATCACACCAATAAGAGGGACACTGGAGAGAGAAAGAAGAACAAAGAGATTTGGTTCCCAATAGTCCCTGCAAAGCAAGGATTGTCTGGAGCTAGGAGACTGCTGCCGGTCTTTTCTGTGCCTTTATAAAACATTTATATCTGAAAGCTAAAACACAATCTGTTTACTAATATACCATTCAAGTGGAACTATAAATTTGCAATTACAAACTGCAAGTAGGCAGGATTTATATTGCAGAAGGGACAAGCGATGTTCCTATAATAAAACATACTTACCCGCCTGTAATCTGATTCTTAATATACACTGAGCTGTGGGTGCAGCCGGGTATCTCGCTTATTCATGGGAGTTATGTCATTAGGGCCAGATTGTGGCCTTTGCAGCGCTGGGTCCCAGGTTGGAATCTCAGCCAGGATACTATCTGCATGGAGTTTTTATGTTCTCACTGTGTTTGTGTGGGTTTCCTCCGGGTACTCCGGTTTCCTCCCACGTTCCAAAATCATGTAGTTAGGGTAATTGCTTTCTCCCTAAATTGGCCTTAGACTGTAATATTGACTACTGCAGATATTCTACAGGAGACAGATACTGCATCCATTCTAAAGGAGATAGGGACTGCAGCCATTCTACAGGAGATGGAGATTGCAGTCCCTGTATGGACGGTGGTTGGGGACTGGCATACAGGTATGTTACAGGACACAGGAGGTAGTCAGAGACTGTGGATATGCTAGAGAGAAAATGTGCAGGGTAGTTATTGGAGAGTGAAGAGGGGAAATGCAGGGTCTGTTTTAGAAAGGGAGAAGCCACAGCTACCATATCTATGTACTCATAAGCTATATATATGTATATATATATATATATATATTTTTTTTTTTTGCATTTGGATACACTACAGTACTCAACTCAGAAATTTTTTTAAGCCGGGTGAGAAGAAATTGTAGGTGGGTGGCAGCCCCTGTATTGTGACCAAACTCTTTAGTAACCACCCAAAAACAGCCGGATGGGTGCTGAAAAGTGCCGGGTGGTACACCCAGCTAAAAGGCCCTGGGGAGAACCCTGCACTATAACAGTTTGTTTTTAACGAATTGACTACAATGGTTACAAGCCATTTACTTCTTAATTATAAAAAATTACTACAATCTCATTTTGCATTTTCCTGCAGTGAGAAGTGATTTATGTACACAGACTTGTAAGCAGTTACTCCAGAAGTGATCATCAAGTCACAGACCAGTTCTCATATTTGTTTCTTGTATAAGATCAGCTTTCAAAAAAAGATAAAAAACAAAAGCCAGTATAAATGATGTCTTCAAAAAGAGCAGTTCATAAGGTACTCGTCACTCCTGGGAAATTTTCAGAGAATATGCACAAATTTGTATATTGTAAATGCAATGCTTCTCAAAAATACAATATAGATACTTGAGATCCATATAACAGTAAGTGATCTACCAAATGGTCATCCAAAATGGCACTATACAGTCAACTAAGTAATTTGGAAGATCACTTACAGTTGTATGGATCTCAATTATTTATATTGTACCTTTGAGAAGCATTGTGTTTACAATATACAATCTTGCCTATAGACCCCTCTGTTTTGTTTTTATTGGTGCATAAGATCAGCCTTACAAAAACCTGATAGCAGCTTTAGAGTTTTGTTTCAATTAATTGAGCTGCAAATGTAATCACCACTTCATTTGTAAAGTAGGTCAGTTGGTCTTTAAATGAATTGATGGCAATTTGTGCTGCCAGATATTTACTACACAAATCTGATTACTGAATAATATTGTAGGGAATAGATATTTAAGAACCTTTTCTGTTTATCTAATTCTTCCATCCTGCCTAGGCCAATACTACCTCATTTCAATATTTTAATGTGTCACTAACCCTGACTTCCCTGATATGTGGACTTGTTCTAGGTATTAAAACCAATGGATCTGTAAAAATGCCAAATATTTTCAATAGGAGAACTACAATGGCAGCAACTTTATTTGTTTGATGAAAGGTTCATCATGCCTGAGTATAATCTTCTGCTGAAATCAATGCAAACATCCAATTCCATGTCAGCATTTTAATGCATATTGCAGTGTACATTACAATGCATGTCAACATGCAACCCTATGTTTTGAGACATTTGTATTGATTTAATGAAAAAAGGATAAACGTAACTGTGCCCTTAGGTATTATCAAGTGTTAGCAATTGAAGGCCAATGTTGTCTCAATGTCTTTCCTGAAATATACAGTTCTTATTTTATTGCATTAGAAATCCCCACACATCAGACCATGCCCAAATATTAATAATGTACTAATAGTGTGGAGTGGTAATTTGGGTTAGAAGTTCTGCATACACTCAGAGTTAAAGGCAGTGAAGATTTCAAATGCTAACACTGAAATGCAGTAGCGTGGCCCTATCATATCCTGCTGCATGATCCACCCTTTGGTCAAATTGCCCCCCATTTGACAGGATCAATTGAAGGCCTGGTTCAGAATGAGAAATGTATAAAACCAATGCTCAAAAAAAAGAGAAAACCCAAACAACATATCAATCTGTCCAGTTAAAAACATAAAAGTTTCTCCCTATTTCTGACTGATTTTTTCACCAGTCTTGCATTTTGCTGGTGCCCTTGTCACTACTGGTACCATACAGTGGCACGAAGTGGTACCTGCAGCCCACTAAGATTGCACAAGTAGATCCTATTCATGCTATTGCAAGAATGTTTCTGTGTCTCCCAGCACATTCTCAAGAATGTTAAGGAGATACTATGAGATTAGCCCTGATACAAAGAGAGCTTAACTAAGCCATAGATGAGCAACAACCCAGTAGCAAGACCAGGACTTGCATCTATGTGTGAGAAGGAATAGAAAAGCACTGCCAGAGCTTTACAAGATGACCTCCAGTTTGCTCCTCATATTAGAAACAGACTCCATTAGGACAGTATGCTCAAAACACCATGCATCTCAACTGGCACTTGACAGGGACAATACCAGAATTGTCAGGTTTGCCATTAGTGCCTATTTCTCTCACAGATGAGAGCAAGTTCACATTGAGGATATGTGACATACATGAAGGAGTCTGGAGATGCAGTGGTGAATGTTATCATGCCTGCAACATCATCCAAAATGACTGTTAGAAGTGGGTCGATGATGGCCTGGGAAGTCATACTATTGAAGTGCTGAACAGACCTCCACATACTAGCTAACGGTACCATGATCGGTTAGGTACTGGGATGAAAGTCTCAGACCCATTGTCAGACTGGCCTGAGTTTCTCTAGGTGCAGAACAATGCCCAGCCTTATGTGTGCCAAGTGTGTGGGCAGTTCCTGAATGATAAAGGCATTGATGCTATTGACTGCCCCTCACATTTCTCAGACCCAAATCCAACAGAAACCCTCTAGGGCATTATGTATTGATAGATCTGACTTCTTCAAGTAGAGTCCCCTTCCCCAAGCCCAAGTTCAATCATCTTGTGATTTCATGTTAGGGCTTTTATCAGTGTTATTTTTTTTAATTATTTTTGATTTCCACTGACTGTTCATATGTTATTTTGTTTTCAATAAATTAGACAATGTGTGTCAAAAATATTTTGGTTGTTATTTTTGGAGCATTGTATACTTACATTTGTTTCCCCTATCTAGAGATCTTCTGGTATAATGGCTGGCAGCCAGCATGCTTCATCTCTTCAGCCCATTACCCTGGAGGCAGCCAGAATTCATTGTCAGTCTTAGGGGATTTTTCTGAAAACTAGTTGCCTTCAGCATGGTTTACTGCAAAAAAGAAACGTTCCAGCTTCCAATCTAATAAAATAGACATAAATGTGACACTGATAATTATACTTATCTAATCCTAACCTAAAGAACTTGTAAAGGTGCAGGCTCCAGGCTGATATCCTGTTCCTGGTTCCATTACCTTTAAGTTACTGACCTGAGAAATATATGCAGAACAGGCGCTTTATAGCATGCACGTGATTGCATCTTGCTTCTGTATGCCATTAACACAATTAGCCAAAGCCCACAGTACATTTCAGCCAACTACAAAGAAGACTGATTTACCAAACATTTCAAAAACATTTTTAAAACTGTCACAGAAACATAATACTGACAGAAAATATCTGGTTATTCCTATGCACCTTTCCATCAGTCAATCTAGAGAACTGGAAATTGCCTTTGATTCTTAGTTGCACCATTCTGTTTCCCACTTACTGCTGTTGTGAGCTCTAGATGTTCACATGTTTTCATGATTATCTTAAGGTCAATTATGTACCTGTACATTCAGTCATGTGATTATCATTATAATTGCATTTGTCTATGCATCACTTTATTAGTCTGTAAAAAGTTACATATTTGAGTCCAAATCACAGGATTTCTTAAAAGCCTACTGTAGGTACCTACATGCATCATGCCCTATTTTCCTTTTAAAATTCAGTATAGAAAGCCCCTTCTAAGCTCTGTGTCAAAGCAGAGATAGGACTGTGACACTCATTGGGCCTGACATTTGGTTGATCAGATTCTGGGCACTTTAGCATGGGAAGAAGGGAGAAAATCATGGTCTTTTCTTGTCCAGAAACACTGGATGCTTTCAAGCACTTGTTAAATTAAAATGGGCAAAGTCACAGGTAACTCAAAAGTCAACACCCCCTACACTGTTAATTCACACCACATGGCTAAGCAACCCCCTAATGCCAATTGGAAGAAAAAAAATCCGCAGGACCTTACCGTGTACAGATACGTTATAGCCATAGCTTTCATGTAATGTGTTTTCATAGACTTCATAATGTTCTTAAACAACATGAGTAGAAATTGTTCACATTCCCATAGCAAATGAGATGCAGAGACAGGCACTTGTTGGGATACTGTCACCTGATTTTGAACTTCAGCAAACATGCTCCTGACATGTTAGCTACATGAAATTCTAACAGATGATTTTAAATTGTTGCCAATTAAAACATTCCATAAAATTCTATAAAAACATTCTGTTTTTCATAAACTGACATTAGAAGAATTAATGTGAACACTGTACTAGGAAAGATAACACTTTTTTTTTCAAATGTACAGTATTAATGGGCTCTGGGGAACTATCACATTGCAGTTGCTTTTATAACCCAGAGCAGTTCATTTACAACTGCAAGCAATGGTTCTTTCAAATGAGAAATAAAGAAGACTGTCACATAGCTAAGGGTCTTATGGCTTCCCTAAGGAAAAGAATGTATTACAGATTAAAACAAGTTTATGCAGCGCCAACATAATTTGCAGGGCTTTACAGAGTATATACGCTATTAACTTTATATTTTGTTACAAATATGTGCATATTTTATATGTAAATACACACAATGAAATGCATCAACTTTATTATCTATAGTAAAAAAAATTACAGAACTCATACAATATTCTTAATTCAGTTAATAAACAATATAAAAATATTACTGCAGTTCCTAAAACACAGCTATCGCAAAAACTGAACAAGACAATTTCTAAAAACAATTATGTTTACTAGTGTAATTTTTTTCCTAATAGCCTTGCAGCTATTCTTTTTTAATAAAAAAAAAACACTTTGGTAATGTAATTCATTACAGAAGAACTATGTTCAGGAACAGCATCCTCCAAACTCTCAGACATGTACAATCAGTGCCTCTCCACTTCTTTCATGCCTTTTATTGTAATTATATCATGTTACTCAAGTACTCACTTATCTTTTAGAATATGGGGCAGCTAAATAAGGTGACCTGATATTAAATTATAATTATTTATAAAGTGGTTATCCAGGGTCATTGTGTGGCCCTGAGTTCTCGTCTTAAAAAGAACTCTAACCTGCAGCGGGCCTTGACAGAACAGGCACTACTACTGCTGAGGTACAACTGGCTAACACTCCATCCCTGGGCCTCCTACGTGGCCTCCCTCCGCTCCAAACTAAGGGCGTTGGAGCTTCGGAAGGTGAGCTGGATGATGTAGCGAACTAGGCAGCTTTATCATCATAAGGGCAACAAGGCAGATTCACTCTTGGCACGCAAGTTGAGGGACACACAAATAAACTCCTCCCCCATGGCAAATAAAGATGACCAAGGGATACCACAGTATGACCCGTCCCACATAGCTTCCCGGTTTGAGCACTATTATAACCAGTTATATTGTACGGTGCACCAGACACAAAATTTGAACAGATATGGGAACCTTGGGATGCCTACTATACCAGTCTACAGGTTTAATATGTCGCTGATTCCAGACGCCACTGTGCTTCCTATCCACCTTTGTTTGTATCCCCCACTCCTCCCCCCACCCACTCCTATTCCCCCGCTTAGCTTCGTTTTTCTTTTAGACTCATTTCTTGTTTTCTGTTGTTTATTTATCTGTTGTTTTTGTATTTTCATAGTCTATGGGGTTTGATAGATCGGTACAGTACGGCCACTGTTTTTACTGTTACTTACGCCAGTTTTATGTACCATTATCGGATGTACCTATCACCCTGTATGCTGTGTTTACGAGATGTTTTGCTGTATAAGCCTGGTTGTCTTTGTATGTGAAAATGATCAATAAAAATTCAGTTTAAAAAAAAATATATATTTATATATATAAGTGCTTATTAAAAGTCTAACTGGCCCATCAAAGGTTCTAAATATCCTCCAGTGGGCCCCTCCCTGTGCACATACATCCCAGATGCCATGCACTCACTAGAATGTCCATTACAGAGTCAGGCCTGCAAACCCCACTTCTGTGGTAAAGTGGGCAGACCTGTCAAACTCGACTTAATATTATAGTTTATCATGTTTAATTGCCACTGATCTTATCTAGCAGGACATCAAACAAAATGTATCTAACAATGACAACATGAGATATAAAAATATGTGGGAACTAATGCCTGGACTTTCATTGAATAGTTACAAAAAAACCCTGTAGACATTAGCTGGCTTAGTCTAGGCACATCTCTACAAACTGGGAAAAGCACAGGTACACACATGTCAAGTTCACTTAAACTGTCAGTTTTCTACCTACTTATTTTTGATCTAAGATTATCACTTGTGTCTAATGAGACTTTATGACACATTCCAACCCCCCTAATCAGACCCATGGTTACAAACAGTCCACTACAATGAGTCAAAGGGAGAGCATCAACATTTCCCACCATTAGCTACATCAGTGTTTCACAATGCAATTTAGTTTGCATACTAGAAACCACGTAGTGTCATTTGTGGTCCTCTGTGTCGAGAGGAAAAGTGGATCGTAATGAACGAAAGCCAAATACCTACAAAATAACGCTCTTCGAGGACACTGCAATTTTTCCCTGCAGGTATCATCATTCTTCTCAGTTTGGCAACTGAATGTTTGTCCACATTGACTTGTTCTTTCTTAAGGAATAAAAAAAACAGGGTGTCAACATAAATTTAGGGAATATTTCTAAATGCTTTTTCAGCATCTATAAAAAGTAAATCTTTAGTGGCACAATTCTGAAAAATCTAGAATTTAAACCCCCATGCGTATTTTTAAATTTTGGTCATTGACACACTCTGGGGTACTTCTATATCTTTTTTTCTGTAATTCCCCAGACAGAGTAGAGTTTGCAGATTTGTGCTGCCACTTGGGAATATGTTTGCCTCTTGCCGGTTAGCAACCTTCTCAGTTATTTATATCTTTTTGCTGACTCTTAGTTATGTGTCTTATTCTGCAGCTTGTTAAAGTTGTTAAAGCCTGAAATAGTTTTCCATTTTTCTCCTGATAGAAGTGCCTGAGCCCCAGAAACTTTTATTTTAACACACCATACCACTATTTGGTCATCTCTGTTCTACTAAATGCCAAATCTGGAGTAGTATTATAGCTTAGCTACTGTATGATAAAGTTACATGTTTATTGAAAAATCCTGAGAAAAAGCAAGTACTCCATCTCATGCTCAACAACCATAGCATGACTGGCTTACCATACTTATAGTCTACAAATTGTAAGGAACTTATACCCACTTGTTTCATCTCTTACTGACCCTGTAATTTAGAATTTATTGGGATGTGCTTGTAGTACTTCCCTTGTTTGCACAAGACAATCTGGATACTTTATATTTGTTCTGCCTAAGCCAGGTATATGTAGGTAATAAATTTTTCAGCTTTCACCTGTGCTCACACCCTTGCAGACCTTCTCTCCAACACAAAAGAAGACATCTTAACTAGAATGCTATGTATTTTATGGAGAAAATCTTGCTGGGGATGTATGGGTAAATTACAAAGCAAATTTGAAGACACTTAGCTGAAGCTTTGGGTAGATAATATGTGACACAGACAGAGCAGTCAATGTCAAAGCCAAGCCCTAGGCATGGCTAAAAGCTAGACGTGGCAGAGGCTGGTCAGAATTTTGGGGACTACAGGAAAGTTTCAACTTTAGGGCTTCTTTAAAATGTATTTTTTTTATCTAGGACAGGTTTTTTTAAGATCCAGTTAGATGCTTGTGACTCATATATGGGATTTTGTATCCAGGATTGCAAATTTGCTTTACTAAGCAGAAATTGTACGATTGTGTTCCAGGTAAAACAGTCACTGCTAGCTTCACTTAATATTAAAACACAGCAATGTCAATACTATGCAGACACATAGCTGATGTTTTTATATATAGTGATTAAAAATGGAAACAAAACATGAATATTTCACAATGGTATAAATCGGTTTATTAAAATGTACAGTACCCTTATTTTTGCTTTTGTAAGAACTAAGCCCTATAGTAAGTTTTTCACAAATGTATAAAATGTATACTGTATAAAATGCATACATTCATTCATTATATCATGAACATACACTAAAGCAAAGTAAAATATATTTATTGATCTTGTTCATCGGACAATTTCTTTATATTTTAAAGCAAAAGACAATTATTATTACAACACAAATAAAAAAATTGCCTGGTTGTATATAACCTATTATGAGTAATGGTCAAATCATTTTACACATATTAATAGGTTTATGGTGCATAAAAACCGCTAATAATCATTTTATTATTACCATCTTTATACAGGCAGAAAAAAATATGTATCTGCAATCTGTAAAATAAGACAGGTAGTTATAGGAACAGGAAGAATACAGGTCACAGTCAGGTGTAAGCTCTTGCTTTGGGGAACTTGCTGAGCCTCTTCTTTAAATGTAAATCAATCAGAAATGCATGCATGGTGCACAACTGCAGACAAGACCATTTTCTTTTACGTCTTTTATGACCTATAGCCTCAAGCTCACTATGTACAGAAAAATCACTATACAATCTTCTTTAAATTTACCAAAACTATGTAAAATAGGTAGATACCTATACTATCCAATTGTCTTATATCCATTCAGACAGGCCTATGCACTACATGCATAGCAAATTGCCACTGTAATAAAAAAAAGGTAATAAAATACAATAAACCTTTCTTTAAACTTTGTACAAAGTTATCTGTGAAAATAATATCCCTAATTTATATTCTGGTGGAGACAAAGCCAGAAAGAGAGAAAGAGATTGACTGTGTGTTATTCTACCTGCTGATGAGCAGGGTATTTTGTTCTCTGTGACAAAATCTCCTGTACAATCCTCCCCTTGTTTGCATGGTGTGGGCAGATGTTTTCTGGCAAACACTATAGAGCTTGTCTTTTATGGCTCTCACATTTCACTGCCTGCATGCTTATGTATTTGCATGAACTGAACAGTTTATCAGTCAGCACATGCTGCTAGCAGATGCTTTGGCTTCCCACTGATCAATAATGTTTTGATGTGCATCACAGTTCCACAACATGGCATAATATCAGTCATGCTACTGGACTGTGAAGAACAAAAATGCCTGAGAAGCAAAAGTATTCATTCAGAAAATAACATTTCCTATATAAAACATGCTGAGTCTTCAGAGCCTGCAGAGAGCACAGATTAAAACCCTATGAGCCCCCGTGATATACCTCTGTGTCTCTGTGTGCAAGAAGACACTTTCTGTTCTCAGGGAGACAGAATTATAGTTAATCATACAAGACTGTTTATCCTCTAATGGATAAATCAAATCTTCAAAGGTTGACTACAGCATTTTGTAAGTCTTGTTCTTTTCTAACTTACAACTAGGCTTTTGTTTAGAACTGAACTGGCATCTAAGATGGTATGTCCAGTAGTACTGAATATTTGACAATGGGCCATGTTAAAGCTGAACTCCTGCACCGTTGTAAAGGCTCGTCTCCTGTACAGAAATTGCTTACTTTGAATCTGCAGAAAGTCAGACAGAGCTCACCGTATTTCCTGGTTAATGGGTACATAGCATCATCCAGCCTTGCTTTCCCAACCTTCCTAGCCATTTCCTTTCACACGTTTACACCCTTTTTTGCCTTTTAAAGGCAATTGCTCTATGTCATGCCCAAAAAAAACATAACAGGACTGGCTTTCTACTATTGGGATTTGGAAACCATTGATATGTGCATTCCAGCACTTTCTTATAATGATTGTCTGCACAAATCAGTAGACTTTATATCTTTTTAATGATACACAGCAAGTCAGGCAGATATCATAATACTTCCTATGTATTCCTATTCTTACTGAAACTATTTTAATAATTGGATTTTAGTTCTTTCAATCATAGAGAATCAGCAGCCTATCTACGATTACCTTTGGTGGTTTGCATGCAAATTTAGCTTGTCTAGGAATCCCCACTCCAACAGAACCAGGAAAGGCAAAGCAAAAGCAGAATAAACCTAAGCTGTAAAATACTCCCCATACATGTCATAGAAAATCCTTTGTTCAGCCTAGAACCCCTAGAACTGCTTAAATATATATGACTTTGTTCATGTGATCTATGTAATGGCTATTTATATTTGTAGCTATGTGATTAGTATTTCCTCCATGGTAAAAATAACAATTCTTATGGCAAATAACAAAAATAGCTTGCATGCATTGAGCCCAGGGTTATTTGTTTTTACACATAAGCCTAACAAGTCTAGAGCAGAAACTAATACCAGGGTTAAGAATAGAAAACAGTGAGAAGAATTGATTTATCACAATGTACCGAATATAACCAAAGCCCAAAGTTTGTAAATGAAGTAAAGCCACAGATATGCTGGGCCCCTGTGATCAGTAATCCTTTGTTTCATTTTTCCAGTAACCATTACAATTTGAGCTTTAAATTAAGCATTTCAAATGGGATTTCTATAAAAGTAAAGTGAGAATATAGCCTAATATGGCACCTACATACAAGTGAATGAATGTCAGAAACAAGTTTCTTAATATCAATCTCAATTTCTTTCTAAGAAAATTCTTTTTTGCCTCATGGTACCCAAACATATACAAATATGAACCAAAGAGGAGAGTTGGAAAGTAAAAGTTTCGATCTGATCATGTTTTTGAAACATGAAGTAGTCTCTTTTGTATCCTAGACCTACTGTCACTTATGTTACAAATGATTTTCATATACAATTCCAGTACTCAAACTTACTTTCTTTTGATCCCTGTGAAGGACAATGTAAAAGGACTTTTATTTATAATAATATTATTATACTGTGGGTGTGAAGCAGGCAGGGTTCCAAAAAGACTGGTTACCTCAGTGGGTGAGTTGGTTACTTATCATCCTTATAAAAGTCAGCTAGGCTAAGAAGTAAAAATATATAAAACTATGTTTGCAGATGGCATTATAGACCGATAGTAGAAAATATAACCAT
>NC_092861.1:53495053-53497915 GCF_032062135.1 Pyxicephalus adspersus
TTTTGCACTGCCCACTGCATTTTGTCCAGTGGGGAAGGAAATTTAGGATTAATTCACACATGTATACAATTGTGAAGTATAACATTGTATGTGTTTGATCCACCATTGGTTTTTCAATATATTGCTGCACCTTAAATACCCTGTTTTTTCTCGTTTTTTCATTTACCTATTAGGGTATGCAGCACAGTATATATTAGAGGAGGTGAATTGGTGTGTTAGATTATATTTACACCATACCAATAAACTGGATAGCAGCACTCTTTGCATTATTACAATGAACTTGTTAGGCCTATGGCAGGTAATGCTGGATTACCAAAGCACTCTAGAAGGGTCAATGGGCCTACGACCCTAGTGGCTGCTGGAACACTGTACTGCAAGATGTCACCAAGTCCAACCCATTTGGTTTCCCCCAACAGAGCCAGGCATAAAGTAGGCCTTCAGCTCAGTTATGGCTGACATTAGGCATGGACATAGGAAAGGCCAAGATCAGGGCAGGTGGCAGACAGTAGATGTGGTCAGATGCAGGCAAATGAGAAGAAACAAGTGATCAGGAACTGAACACTGGTAGGTATTGTGAGTAACACACATCAGGAATCCAGCAGTGTCTGTCATGACTAAGGAGACTTATATAGCGTTTCCTTTCCCATGCGCAGTACATACTTGCATGCAGATGCTCAGCCCTGTACACAGAGCTGTGCATGTCCATGCCATATGCATTAGGTTGCCCTGAAATTGTGCATTTTTCAGCAGAAGCACTGGGAGCCATGGCTGCTGGGCGAGGGGGAAGAGAAATGTCGGGCGCTGAAGAAGTGCTGGAGATTTTATTTTGTATACAGCAGCAAGCGATCAGCATTTTTTTGTGCTTACTTGAATTTTCTGTTTAATGGATTTTCAGTAAAAGAATTCCATACCTGTAATATATGTTTGTCCTTCAATGTCTACTAGATATATGACTTAGTGTCAAAAAACATGATTCCCTGTATAAACATCTGACAGCCATTTCCTTGATTGCTCTATTGATCTTTTTAAAAGGCAATCATTCATCTCCCTTAAATACGGTAATAAGTCTTTGCCCTTACCATAGGTAAGTGTACATTAATCCTTCAGGGTAATGTCTAGCCTGATTTAGGCTCAAAAAACATATTGACATGTTAATACCATATAAGAGGTTTACATTTATTCTTCATCATATATACATTATAAAGTATTGGTCATACTGATGATGGATGTCTGCAGGAACCTGTAGGGTTCTCTGCTGGTTATTTAGAATTTCTGTTCTGGGGTTTAATTTACTGGGAATCTGCAAGAGCAGTTGGGGGAAGATTCCCAATTACAGGTCCCACAAAGCAGCAGATGTGACTGCGGGTCAGTCTGTGTGCTGCATAGAACCATTTTGTTTATGCTAACCAGGAGACTAATCCTTTGCGTATTAACTTTTTTTATGAAACCTGTGAGGAAAGATCGCTGTTCTGTTTCTGTTTTGACCAATAAACATTGACAAGAGCTTCAAAGTGAATTTGTGGAGTTGCCCCACTGTCATCCCGCCATTTGATGCTAACCCCTCACAGTAGATATACAATGGATTACAATTTCCTGACAACCTAAAGGTCAATTTACACAGATATCAGTGTTTTGCATTGGTACCAATGTGTTGGAGACTCTATCAGCTTTATATGTCTCTGCAGAATTAAAATGACATTGAGGTAAAAAAATGATTACTGGTCGTATGTTTTAAATGGATACTCTGGGAGAATTGTTTACATTGCACCACCCCCTAATACTCACAAATGTCAAAGGGTTTTCTCTTCCCAACTGGGAAAATTTGCATGGACTTTAATGGTGCCAAATATCAACACTATCAACACAGTTTATGTTCAAAAACAATTTGTTGCAATTTGTTATACAATAATATAAAAACATATCACAAAATGATAAAAACTTGCAAAATGCAAATAATGACAATTCAGTAATCACATTTGTAATGATACATAAAAACTTTTACAGTCCTTAACGCGTTTCACCAATATGTGAAGGACAGAACGTTATTAGTACTGCATCTATGTATCTGAAATCACAAAATAGCACCTACTTCAGATAGTGGTTAATGATGAGGTTGGTATTACGTCATTGAAGCATTGATGTTGGAAAGCAAGATTATTTGTTTAAAATCCATAGCACAGACTTTGCAGTTAAGAGTGATATGACCCCATAATATTGTAGGTGGTCTCTTTTACTGCACCACAGTGTATATAATCAAAAAAATAAATTATTACCTTTAGTAGTATTGTCTTCAGATTTAAAACAAAATAGAGCACCTTTTTGTTTTTTAGTTAATTCTACTGGGGTCACTCTTTCACTGCTTCAGACAGACAGACAGGAATGCCTACTGATTACTGAATTGTCATTATTTGCATTTTGCAAGTATTTATCGTTTTGTGATACGTGTTTTATAATATTGTATAATAAATTGCAACAAGTTGTTTTTTAACATAAATCGTGTTGTTAGTGTTGATATTTGGCACCATTAAAACACATTCAAATTTTCCCTGTTGAGAAAAGAAAACCCTTTGACAATTATTACTGGTCCAAAAAATGCCATAAAGTAACAAAAGCAGAGATGATATATTATATATTCTTATATTCCAGGATATTTTAGTTAGGAAAATAATAATAAACAGTACAATCTAAAGAAAAAAGGGTATTAGTTTCCAACATAGAAAATGAGAACAACACCATTTATCAGACACATATCAATATCTAACAAAGGAACTTAGTGCAGTCATAAGTTGTAATGTCTTAGACTAAAGCTACGTACACACTTCCAATTATTATCGTTGGAAAACGAACGACGAACGATCCTGC
>NC_092861.1:53501553-53613006 GCF_032062135.1 Pyxicephalus adspersus
GGGGGTAAGGACTTATGGGTGGGGTGAATGGGGATGAGGTTAGGGGAAGGGAAGGTCTTGCTGAGAGTATATGGAAGGGGGATGCTGTGTGGGGGACCAGGGTTGGGTGAGATGTCACCAGAGAGTAACAGTAAAATAAAAAGCATATCTTAGAATATTTATTTATATACAGAACTAGTTAATAAAATGTCCAATGGCCCTAGAGCGCCCTTCAATGTAAGTTTGTAAGTTTAAACATTTTCATCATCACCTCTAACCAATTGATCTCCAATTAGTTCAGATAGTAAAAGTTTGGTCCAAGTAGCAAAAAAAATGTTTGATGTTATTATCCTTATTACAAATGACGTTCAGTTTACCTATGGATTTGAATTCAGGTAAAATTATTTTTTTAATTCAGGTAAAATTATTTTAACTTCTTGTACAGTTGAGTATGCCTTAGATATCAGAAAAATATGTTTGTTTTTTTTAATAGATAAACGTTGTGAATTTAAAAGAAAATAAAAAAGGTGAAAAAAGCAGTAAAATGATTCACGCTCTTAAACACAGAGGCCATACACCTCCATAATTTTCTTCCAGGAAAATGCCAATATATATTTCTTACCCTGCTCCATTTAATTAGCACATTTGATAGTAAGGTTACAGTTTCTTTTAGAAATACACAATTACAAAAATGTAACAAAAGGACAAACACTAAATGAAATTTGAAATGTGTCAGCATTGATATGCCCTGCAATTATGACATTTCAATCTGTTTCCACAGGAACTGTACAAATAAAGTAACCTTAATGTCTAGACCATCCTTATACTTCTCATTTCGATGTTTTGATAACTCATTAGCCAAACTAGAGACAGGACATTGGTTTCCACAAACAAAAACCTTTCAGGTTCCTCACAAAACAGCTATATAAAAATGTGCTAAAGTGCACTATATATCCACATATACATATATATTCACAGCTTTCCTGGCAGAACATTATTGTTAAAAAGGATGAGAATAAAAAGAGTACTGTGTTATAAAGATATATATAAACAAACATGCAAAGTGATTTTGATCTTTCTGCATAACCAAAAGATGAGGTGAGATACAAAATATTTAGGTAAGGTGTTTCTACCTATTGGTGAAGTTCCATGGAGTTGGCATTCAAACAGAACCATTACAGGCAAAAAGCTTTAAGATGGCAGCAACAGACACACAGGGAGGACCAGAGGATTAGCCAGATTGGTAACCAGACCAACAACTTTTGCTCAGGCACTAACCTAGTAAGCAGAGCCATATGTATACATTCTACCTGCTAACGATACATGCATTGCAGCCAGCAGAAGACCTATATATAGAAACATAAGGCTTTATGAACAAAACACTAAGACCAGAGGTTGTATGCAGGTCCTTAGAAATAAGCACAAACTACTTAATATTTACAAAAGTCTTTTCTCTGACTCACATGAGATCCAACCATTCTATTCATTGGAAAACATCTGGCTTTTGTGTGGTTGATGAAATTCCTATAATTTAGACAGCTTGACCTGCCTATTCAGCTAACATTAATGTAAAGGTGTGGGGGATGGAGCTTCGTGAGTTTGTGAAATTTGTTAAATTTACTAATTTGTCAAAGCAACATATTTTGTTTTAATCTCTATTTGTACCAGGGCTGTTTAAATGCTGCAATATTTTATTTATTGGATATGTAATTTGCAAGCTACCATTTAAAAAAAAACACAGATAGTGAAATCTTTCAACTGCCCCCTAAACACATATGTTTACTTTACTGTAAATCCTGTAATGTATATGTTGTGATAGGTGAGTTCTACTCTGATAAACATGGAAAATTTATGTCTAGGTTTAGGAGGACAGTTGACACCTCCCAGACTTTTATTTGAACTGCTATGTGTCTGCTGGCATTCTGTGGTGGTTTTAACAGGCGTTGGCAAGTGGTTGCTACATGCAGTGCCGTAACGCAGGTGGGCTTTTTAAAACTTGGGTAGATGATCTTCGAGGTCAAAAGCGGTGGAGTTGACCTGATAATGCGTTGCCAGGAGGAGTTACCTGGAAAAGAAAATGATGACAAATATGAAAACAATTTTCCATAATTCTTTTTGCACAAGGGGTTCAATTTTCAAAACTAAAGCAAAGCGACCATTTCTCAAGCACAGTATATTCTAGATGTAATTTTCTTAGTGGAGATTTAAGCATCTGACACTGCTATAAGAACACTGTCACTTTTCCTGTCCTCTGGCTTTTATTAAGAGATTTTCTGTTCCACAACTCACTCTTCTATTGCAGGCATCTATAAAGATGTGTCACTGTGGCTTTTCCCTGCTGCTTTCTAATTAATCAATTGCTTGTACTTTTCAGCCACAGAAACCATTCTCTTACTTCTCATCTTACAGTATTGACTGATTGTTCCATTGATTCATTCACAGATGACACGTGTTATAACAGTTCAGGCTGGCAGTACTGGCTTAGTCTGTCATACAATGGAATGTACTGTGCTACTAGGTGAAGATTATATGATGAGCATTTGCTTAAATTATTATTATGTTTACAACTGTATTAATGACAGATTTAGAGCTGCAATCTAATAAATCATACCAGGACCATACAAGTAGTTTGGACTTGACATCTGAAATGCAATATATACATTTTGAGTGGGCCCCTTCCACCAACAAAAAATCCTGAAGTGAGGAAGTTAAAAAGTATATTTACATTCTTCCTGGCTTCCACTCAAGAAACCTAGGCAAGGGTGACATCATTCCCCACCTTGGAAGTCCTGGATCTTGTCAACAGGGAGATGACCCCAAATATAAACTAATAAACTCCATATATTATTCTTCAATTAAAACTGATATCTCATTTCCTATTTTTGAATAACCCAGCAAGCTGATCTCCTTACCAGTTCCTAAATTTCCTGAGGGACTCCAGTTGTAAGATCTCTTCACCTGGCCTGCAAGATCTGCTCACCTGGTCATCCAACCACCTACCCACTAAGCCTCTCTATAACAACTTACATGTGTACTAACACTTTGGTGTTAATGCAGTTTTTAAACATGAGGTTGGGGGGAAAAAGGTGAAATATTAGAGAAACGGACAGCGTTGAGTTGCAGTAAGTTTCTAACAGCTTAGAAATATCTGCTCTGAGTTTACACTAGAAGTCTGATTGACTTCCAAGACTCTGGTGTAAAAAGTATAGGAATGCCTTTGTTCTGAACTTTAAAAATGAAATTTTCAATGATGCTTACGGCAACAGATGTGAATAAGGGATTGGTGGAAGTGATTTAATACCTTGTTTTTTATTGTTTTAGTGTGCATTGTCTAAATGCCCATGTAATTTAAATCAATCAATCAAAAATTAAGTACACCCATCATGAGGAGTAAATAAGGTTTGACCCAGTCAAATTGTTAAACATTGTTTTTTCATGTATTTATGTTGCTGAAACATCAAGTCAACACACTAAAGCTGCTCACAGCACTTATTTAAAATATACGTTTTGGCAACAAATCATAAAGCCAAGGAGCATGTCACCAATGGCTTTTGTTTAATAAGGCAAAGAGCATACACATTAACCCAAAGAAATCAATAAGAACACATAATTCATTGCTCTGATGTACCATAAGCTGATGTAAACTGAAGTATGATTTTTTTCTGCATCTGGTAACTGCATATCATTGATCTATGCTATACTTAAAAATAAACTCCAAAGTGACAGCAATGTTTAGTTTCAAGTCAAACTGTATATGAATAAAACAAACAATTTGGGGGATGAGCATTTCAGGAACAACATTTTAAAAGTACATTTTAAACTTACACTTTACTTAACCTACTGTAAATAAATGTGGAGCTCTGATTTTCCACCTCTCCTGCTGCCCTAATAATAACCCAAGGCCCTGACTCCCAAACTGGCAATGTCCACACAGAGACACAAGTACAAAGCATGGCAAATGAATATTGGTTAAATGATCAGCTGCGGGGATGCCATTGATAATACGGATGACTGGTTATTTGCCCTCTGCCTTCCTTTCCAGGGATAGCTTTCACAGTACAGGTAATTTAAAAAAAAATAAAAAATATGTACAACCCCCACTGTATAATGTATATAGTTTAAAGTGAAACTAAACTTGAAAATAATCTCACCTCAGTCTTAAACAAGAAGATAACTTTTACTTTACATAAAATGGTTGTCCATACTTTAGAACAGTTCTGAGCTATATCTGTGATCTTTGTAAATGAAAAGTTAAAATTGCTTTACTAGTTTTCATAATTCTAATTTTGCTAGTAGCACAAACTACACTAAATATCAAAACCTTGCGGCAACTATCACAGATTCTATATCCCATTCCTGGTCTATGGAGCCAAAAACACTTTTGTTGTTTCCAGTAACCAAAATCCACCAAATTTTTAAAAATATGGTGATACCATTAAAAACTGTTTACAAAACAAATAAATGCAATGCCTTGTTATAGTTAGGTCAAAATTATAAGCACCTATTTATGAACCTATATTAACATAATGCTCACAATCTAAATGCTAGCTGTGTAACAACCAATATAAACAATGACTGATCATCTACTGAAATGCGATTTCACTTCTATGGATTATCTTAAAAGCTTTACCGGAAACCAAATGACATTTCCAGAAGTTTTCATTTATAATTGAAAAGCTACTAAAGCTGAGACAGAAGAATGTTGTGCCCAGTGGGAGATATGTATTAAGTGCCACTCTTGGGTCCCATCACCCACTGGAAACAAAAGCAGTCGCCAGGCTTCACAAGCAAAGTCATGTTGTGAGTAAAATCACAGACATGTAATTATTTTATATATTTATTAAGCCTCTATTCATGTCAAGTCTGCTGAAATCAGAAGTATGACAAATGTATTATGGAGCTAAATATGTTATTTACACTTTATTATCAGCCTCTCACCAGGGTTCTAGAATTAAAGTCTTAGACTGTAATTCTACCTGCTTGCACTTTTATTATGCATTTGATAAAAAAGATGGGATAGTGAAATGATTAGCTTTGTAATCAGTAGTGGAAATTACTAGTTTCTGATTGTATATACTTCATTAATTGGGTTTAATTAAAATGGGCTTACTTTCAAAAAAGTTTTAAAAGTTTTGCTTATGCTGGCTAGGCCTCCAAATTACATACTAAGATTGCCCTTCTGCGGAGAAAACCCTGAATCACAACCCTGAAGACAATATCCCACGAGAAGACAGTCTTGGAATGGACTGAAACATCTTCTCACAAGACTTTGTCTGCTTTACATTCCACAGGACTCAAACCGTAAGGTGAGTGATATCATGCCCAGAGATCCAGAAGACGGATTTCATTTTATATTGTTTCAAGTTCATAATAGTGCTCTGTGTTGATGTGCAAAGTCAAAAAAATACAAAAAACCTATTAAAAAATACAAATACACCATTCATTATATTGCAAAGCACTGTAATGCATGTCAGCACATACTAAACAACAATATATATATATATATTTCACACAAGAGCTTGCATAGGCTTAGCTCAAGCGTAGCTGCAATAACTTGGTATTGGTGGAGAGGCCGGTCACACTTTCATTTTAATTGCACTTTTCCAGGAGAAAGCTAAGCCTATTTGTAAAGCACAGCAATGTAATAAATGTACATGAAATCATACTGCTGTTTTTCCCAACAACCCTAAAGTATAAATTAGGTGGATTGTATAGTGTCCCACAATGCATCAGAAGTTCCCAGGGTTAATGTCTTTAAAATTATGCAAACTTTACACAGAACTCCAGCAGTGGAATGTCAAAGGAACTATGGCTCCTTAATAGAATTGTTTGTCTTGCTATGCTATGCTAAGATAAACAAATATTTCTTAATTTATTAGGTGCTAAAATCTGCTAGAACTTGCAGGCTTCCCTGCTGCCAGAGGAGTTGAACCTTTGTACTGCTGTATTTAGCTGAAGGCTTTACATATTCATAAAGAGTACTTTCTTTAAAATCCGTAAGTGTTGGGATTAGCTTTATCAGTGCAGTGCGTTAAAAGGGTCAGTCTACCCAAAAACTAAATTGTACTTTTAGATGAGCCTGAAGGACTAGGGCAGTTCCTGTCTCATGTGTTCTGGACACCTCAATATAACGCTCAATTTTAACCTATCTATCTGGGAATGTTTTGTGTTCAAATCGACCTCCACCATGTTTCAGTACCTCCTATTGCATGTAACAAAAAAAAATAACAAAAGGGAGAGTGCAGACTGCAAATGTGCAGACAAAGGAAAAGAAACAGTTTGCTTTTTAATACTATTATATATTAGTCTAAAATCACAAAAAGATATAACAATAAAGTGGTTTTACATCCCAGTATAATTAAAAAATGTGCACAGAACTATGGGTGCTCAATGGGCACATAATTTATCACCAAAATAATTCTGCTTTTAAGTCTCCTAGTGGACCAAAAAATTCATGCACCAAAGACTTTCCAAAGATAATCAGCTTGCTATGCTAAAGCATGTATATATAACAAGCTAAAAAACATGTTTAAAAAATGCTGTCCTGTCATTTAAAAAAATCAGTGTATGTATTAGTACCTATCATTGGAATCTATTCCCAACACTAGCATATACAGTCTCCTAGGCTGACTAATTCTCCAACTTTGAAGCATGCACACAAACATCCATGAATGCACATATACAATTTTCTTTAACATTTTACCCAGTTACTGTGTTCTTTATTTGTATCTATGCCTACACAATGTGTTTTTTCCTATACATCACATTATCAATTATTATTAAAGTTTATTTATTACATATAATAATGTTTATAACATATTAGGTAGCATAGTATAATAAATACAGTTTATAAAATAACAAAGCAAATAACACACATGCATAATAGACAAGTACAAACAATGTCTTATGACAACATCAAAGGTTGACTGGCCTTTACATTATATAAACCTGAGAGGCCTTTACCAATGCACCCTTGTTACTAAATTTCAGTTATTAAAGTTCATGCACGACACAAACAAGGGATACATTCTACAAGCATAGATGTAGAGAGGTGAGGTGCTCAGGGAGGAATCCCCGTCGCCGGCAGGGCTATGAGGGGGAGGGGGGGTGGCTGCGGCTTCCAGGGAGCGCAGCCCCCTTGCAGATCCAGGTGAGACCTTAGGAGGGGAGGCCTCACCTGTTACTGTCCCCCTGCGTTCGAGGGGAGTGAGTGGCATCGCTAGTGAGCGGGGAGCTGTGGCTGACAGAGGGCACAGCTCCCGGTTGCGGCAGGGGGGGGTCCAGGCTTCGGGGACCCCATCCCGTGCTTTGGTTCCCCGGGGGACCAAGTAGGTCGGTTTCTAAGAGGGGGGCTGCGGCTGACAGGGAGCGCAGCCCCCTCTCTCCCAGGGCGCAAGCTTCTGACAGGCAAGCCTTATCTGAATCCGGGGCCTCGCGTAGTGCGGGGCCCCGGTGGAGGGTTGGTGCGGCTGGTCCGTCCGGGGACACAGCCGAGGAGTCCAGGACGTTGGGCGGTGATCGTTAGGCGGTTCGGGCCCGGCGTCCTGCTGGGCCGGGAGGGGCAGGCCACGTGGGGAAGAAGATGGCGCCGGCTGCGTGGATCCCTGGAGAAGACGCGGCGCCCAGAAGTGACGCAGGGAGGCGCGTCGCGTCATTGGGCATTCCCAGAATTGATGTGGAGGAAGACCCGGAAGATCCCCGATCGGAAAGGGGAGCTGTCTTCATCGGAGAAGGAGATCGCGGCAGGCCGGGCGCTTGGAGCGGCACAACTTGGGGGTGTTCAATGTCATCGCCGACTCTTTGTCTCGTTTGCAGTGGGACAGGTTTCTCGTGTTGGCACCAGAGGCGGAGCAATGCGGTTACCCGTGCCCGGAGGGTTTGTGGGAGATTGCACTGGGATCCTCAGAGGTTTGATTTGGCGGTCGGTGAGTGAGAAAACGTGGGTTGCATACTCGGCAGTTTGGAAGGAATGGGACAGGTTGCGGGAGCAGTTGAGGGGTTCGGAAAGACGGGTGGATGCGGTTCATATGCTGCTGTATTGGTTAGTCAGGGAATTTACGAGGGGAGTGTCCGTTGCGGGGGTCAACAGGTTGTTGGCGGGCATGACCTTTTGGTTTAAGTGGCAGGGGTGGGGTGGAGGGATGTGACAAAGGACTTCATAGTTAGGCAGGCCATGAAAGGGTATAGGAAGGGGCGCCGGGTGCCGGATAGGCGAAGGCCGGTGTCTTTTGAATTGTTGCAGAGGTTGGTGGGTAGATTGGAGGAGGTGTGTTCAGGTGAGTATGAGCAAGTATTGTTTACGGCAGCGTTTTGCATGGCATTCTTTGGGGCAATGCGTATTGGGGAGTTGGTTAGCCCTACAAAGACATGCCCGGGTGGTGTCTTGTGGGAAGATGTGTCTTGTATGGGTGATGAAGTGAGTATGCGGATCAGGCGATCAAAAACAGACCAGGAAGGTAGGGGCATCCTTGTGAGGGTATTTCGGTTGGGTCATGGGTCACGGGTTTGCCCGGTTGCGGCAGTTGAGGCATTGTTGGGAGTTCGGGTAAGGAGGGAAGGTCCTCTATTGATGCATGAGGGATGCTTGGGATTGGTGGGAGTAGATGTGGACACGTTTTCTTCACATTCCTTTAAAATAGGGGCAGCTACAGAGGCAGCGCGGTGGGGTTTGGGGGATGATGCCATTAGACGCATAGGGAGGTGGGAGTCTAGAAGGTTCCAATTGTACGTTAGGCCTCATCTTGTGTGAGGTGGTTTAAAGGGGGGGTGGGTGGTAATTGAGGGGTAGTTGTCCTGTTGGGAGTTGTGTGGTGGGGTGGGATCATGGTTGTTATTTCCTTTGTTTATTTTGTAGGTGATCAGCGGTGCTTAGTCTGGATTGTCGGGCACTCTTATGTGTGGTGGGGTGCGAGAAGAGCGGACGTCCAGACAGAAGGTCGCCAGTTAGGTCTCTCGCGGGAAGAGGCGATAGTGAGGTGGATCGGAGTGGGAGGCATGTTGTGGAGTAGGATGGTACCCGAACTTCGGAGGTGCGCAGCGCCGGATAGGCCGCCGGACGTGTTGGTGATGCATGCGTTAGGTAATGATCTGGGGCGTTGAGCTATGAAGGGTCTGGTGAGGGATATTAGATTGGATTTTTTGAGGCTGAGATTGGAATTTCCGGGGACAGTGTTTGTTTGGTCAGACATGGTGGCTAGAGCGGTTTGGAGGGGAGCGAGGTCTGTAGAGATGATAAATAAGGCCAGGATCAAGGTGAACAAGGAGGTGGGCCGGTTTGTGGCTAAGAATGGAGGTTTGGTGGTGCGACACAGGGAATTGGAAGAGGATACTTGGCGTTTTTGAGGGGGGACGGGGTTCATTTAAATGATGTGGGGATGGATTTATGGTGCTTAGGCATACGGGATGGAGTGCAAAGAGCAATACGGGTGTGGAGGGGCGCACGGGAGTGAGGTTTCCCCTCCGTGCGCTGTGGCGGTTGAGGTTTCGTGGAAGGTAAGAGTCGGGGTTAATTATGGTTGGGGGACACCCGAGGTGGTGGTGAAATTCCCCCTTTTAAGTGGTGAAAGGTGGAGGCCCCTGAGAGGGTGTTGTGCGGCTAGGGCCAGAATGGTGTGGCGGTTGGATTATTATTGAGATTGGTGGTGGCGGACTTTACCTTCCGGACCTGCAACCTAGTTGTTGGCAATATGTTTGGGTTATAGTAGGAATTGGTTTAGGTAAACGAAGGGTTAATATATAGTTTATTAGTGGTTATTTATTGGTGGTTATTTAAGGGTTAATTTATTGTTGTTGTTATTTAAATGTTATTTATTTGTTTGTTGTTTATTTGTTGTTGGTTGTTTATACTTGTTATAATATTTATATATGCAAAGTTAATTTATGGAAATTGTTAAAAGTTTTATTTATGGTTAATAAACAGCTGCTTGCCAGCCATTTTAAACGCAAAAAGGTGTGGAGTATTTTTGGAATAAAGGGAAGGGGGAGGGCTGGCAAGGGTAAGGTGGAGTGGAGGTAAATGTGGAAGGGGGGATGTTGGATTGGGCAATGGTCCGAGCTACCCTAGTCATGATCATCTGTGCAGCTCCAATGTGCAAACATACATACATAAAGGTTAGTAACTGCCCCTTGTATGTGTAATGTGGCTTGATTTCTCTGATTTCCATGCTAATCCCAAGAACTGCTATTTCCTAGTTTCCTCTTTTAACTGAAGGATAAAGGTTGATACATTTGTTAGCCAGCTTGCTATTTTTGCCTGCCTGAATAGAATATTTACACATCATACTTCCCTGGCCTCCTACTTGTTCCCTCTCTCTGCTTTGCCTTCAAATCCCTCTACAGTTGTCGTCCCACTTAGCTTTCTGACTTTATACTTCTCCTCTAGCCGCTTTCTTCACTTCTCCAATGACCTACTACTGACTTCCTCACTCATAACCTCATCACACGCATGGCTCCAAGGCTTTTCTAGAGCTGCTCAAACTCTATGAAATGATCTCCCTCGTCCTATTTGACTTGCTCCTACTTTTCTGTTTTTTCAAAAGAGCACTCAAAACCATCTTTTCAAACTCACCCACCCATCCGCTTCAGTGTCCTAAAACCCCCACAACTTACCTACCATTACATATCCCCTTCTTATTGTGTGCTACTTCCTTCACCAATTACATTGTAAACTCCGTCTGTATCTGCCCGTAATTTGCAACCCCTATTTAATGTTTAGCACTTAGTAAAATGTTGGTGTTATATAAATACTGTTTATTAATGATAATATTAATAATAATACTGTCAATGACATTAATGCCTTCTTGCTGTATATAAATGTTCCTCGGCACAACACTCAGGTGATCACTATATTATAGTAATCACATGCAAGCTAAAGGTTTCAATTTAAACTTGCAGCCCGTAGATTGTTTATTCCTGTAACTGTCTGAAGTATTTACAGTATTCAAAAACAAATGAAAAAAAAATAATATTTATAAATACTGAATACTTTTATGCATTTGTCAGCCTGTAATAAAATCTTTAGGTTTCAAAGTAATGAAGCAAAGAAAAACTATGGCCTTTAACCTTCTAACTTCACATACAAATCAGCAGTTGCAACTCCAATAATTCTGTCCTGAAAAGTTACCTATAAGGTTTGTTTTTCTGTATTTATTCATATATAAGATTAGCATTTTTTTTCATTTGCTAATTTTGCACTTTGTTACGTGTTGTTATGTGTTGTCACCTTTGTTACATGTTTTTACTGCCTAACACCTCCTTTCTAGTAAATGTTGCGTATTATAGTTATATTTACAAACACTGTTCTTGTTATTACCTCTTGTAATGTTCTTGTTGTACACAGTCAGCCTTCAGTGCCCTTTCACATTTCACTGTTTTTCTGCAGAAGAGCTCGTTAGATTTGTTTTGCACCTGTTTAGGAAATACCTTAATATATCCCTCCTGCTGTGAGCTTAGCAAGATGTTGACTGTGTCAATAAAGCATAATTATCCTAATATTGAAGAATTCCATCTTTTCCAAAGTTTTCATCTTTGCTGACTTACAAATGGGACACCATTATGTATGTTCTAATTTTTATGCCAAGAGTAAAGTTACTTTCTTCTTTTCATAACATTGTGCCTTTACCCTTATTTATGTTGCATTCCTTACCTAAATGTGATGAAGGCAAACCTTCTACCCACATATATGTGTAGTTTGTATTATGTTTTATAAACAACTTAACAGGTTATATAACTTTTAGCAAGTCTTTAAAAAAGAGCTACTTTTCTAGACATTTCTGTTGTACCACACATTGGTTGACTCTGCACCCTGTTCAAACTTCTTAAGGACATGAAGTCTCAGCCAAGCAGGAGTGTCTTTTTTATCCCCCATTTTCAGGAAAGAGATTCTCTAATCACCTTAGTAAATCTAGGTGTGCAGAGTCTACTAATATTGCACAATAAAAGCCTCCTGTGAATCAGTTGGTCCCAGGTGGTAGAGTTATAGGTGCTTAGCTTGAGGCACTCTCCTTATGCATGTTTATCTTACCATATGGTCCTGCTTAGCCTATGATACGCTCTTTGAGCCTTCTTAGCCTACCACATGGTCCTTATTTCTACATAGCAGGTCCCATGCTCTATATTTTGAATATGAAGTGGCAAGATTAGGGGGAACTCCTGGAGTTAAAATTCAACTGCATAACTACCTGTATATTAGTAAGTCTCACCATCACTGAGAAAGCTACCCATTTACCTAAACCTTACCTTTTTGTGTAGGGCACATTTTGACCCTATCAGTGCTATAGTGGCACCATATATCCTTGCCCCAGGACATGGCATGATCTAACCTTTAGGGTCTGGTTTAGCTATCCATGCCTCTTATTTCTTTACTTAGCATCTGTCATGGCCAATTACCCAGCAAGGTCCACAGGAACTCGTGCTTGGTTCTCCAACAAAGGGCCAGGCCAAGGTTTGTAGAATATGGCAGCCACGCTGGAGGAGACACTGTGAGTTTCAGCTTGGACAATTGGCTTGGCTCACCTGACATGTATGGATAAATAACCTGTTAGGCAAGCAAGTGGTTGTGTATAGGCACCACAGATGTGCACCTACTCAGACTACAAGCACAAGTGTGAAAGATGTCACTTTTGCCAAATATCTTCATGGATATGGTGAGTCTGGCATTGGGCATGTGTGCACATTCATGGCAAACACATAGCATCTAATTATCTGTTTTAATAAAGACTATAATCCATTCAGGCAAATGGGCTAACTTTTTTACCAGATGACCCCTGTAAAACTAGCCTAATCAAAGAAGGTAGGGAGTGACAATTTCAAGACTAATCACAAGTAAAGCAAGCTTATGTGTTTCAGCTGTTTGTAGCTCCTGTGGTTCTGGCCACAGCTCTCAGCAGCAGTAGGGAGTACCATCAAATTTATCGCAGCCACCGCAGTACAAAACCCTGTGTTAAGTATGCATCATGGAAGCTTCCAGAGACAAGGAGGCAGATCATAAAGAGGTAGTCTCTCTAATTGAACAAGTTAGACAATAGTTTTTTAAAACTTACATCTGATCAAAAATGTTTTCACCGTAAAAACTAGGCAGTTTATAGCAGTGGTCGCCAACCGGTGGTCCATGAGAAAATTTTTGGTGGTCTGCGGCTTTGGGCTGTGCGCCCCCCAGCTGGGTCACGAGAAGGACCCCGCTGGGCAGGCACACTGGCCCAGGGTCCCAGAACATGTCCCCCATACGAAATGCAGGCTCATGGCGGTGGGCAGGTTGTGTCTCTGGACACAACCCGACCACTCTCCCATCACAGGCTCGGACCTGCGACGTGAGAGTGTGGGGGGGGGGGGGGGGTCAGGCATCATGACATCACTAGCTCTATTCTCATGACATCATCCATGTGTGATGCCATGGAGACAAACAGGAAAAAAAGATATAACAGTAATTATTTTTACAAATCATGGCTGTTTTAATAAAGTAGTAGAGGCTGTAAACTTAGCAATGGTAATGTTAGTGAATAGGGTGAAGGTGTGTTCACCTTAAATACCCAAAAATGTTTTCATAATTCGCTAACACTAACAGACCAGGTTAAACAATTTAGTTAATCAGCTTCTGTGGAAATAACTCATTCTGTAAAACAGTTTAAGGATATAACGACTGGCCATATTTCTATACTGAGAAGAGGAAGACATCAGAAGTTAAGCTGAGGAGCAAAAAAGTTCATTGTGTCCATGGACTAGGCACTCACTATATAAAAGTTAAAAGTGAGGCGTAACAAGGAAAATCCCGGCAACCTCACCGCCAGTTTGAACATAGCCCTAGGGTTTCCATCTAAATGATGTTTGCTTATACAATATAGTTCTACAGTCATCTGTTACACTGTTTGTCATGGTTGTCCAACAGGGTCCCAAATACAGCCTAAGCAGGAAACTTACAAAAGTATTTTGTTTGTTTTTAGTCTTTTTGTATTCTCAGTAAATGTTGTAAATACGGGCAGAGCTGGGAGGGGGGAAAACAGTATAAACAATATATGAGCATGTGTTCAGATAAGTAACCACTGCATACCAATGAATGGAGATATTTGTGGCTACAAGAGAGTTATTACTGCTTACACTGTCACTTCTACCACTAAAGGGGTTATTATTGTTTACACCACACCAATGAAAGAGGGTTTTATTATTATTGCCTCTGCCTTCCCAGAAATTCTTGTACTGCCAGGTCTATGGCAAAGTGTCACTTTAAGGGAAATTTGTTTTAAAAAAAAAAAGAAAGCTTGAATTAGATGTGGCCTTTGGACCCTTTTAGGTTTGAAGTTGTTTTTTGTTTGTTTGTTTTTTTTATTGGAGGATAGTACGGCAACAAAAACAGCATACACTTCACATTCCAAAACAAAACAGGGAAACAAGAGAAAAGGGCGGAAAACATCATAATTAGGACAGTTCAAGAAGTATGAGTACATTTGGAAGCTTAACATGGACATCATTCCTATATAAGTAATAATTATTTTTCCTCTGTATTTACATCTATTTATCCATTGTGTTTGTTTCTACTTTCATGGCCATGTTTTGCTTGATTTGTACAAGACTAGTATGTTATTTGGTACATCTGCTGCAGAGATGTACTAATATATATTTGAAACATACTTCACTTATGTTAGTGTGTCCCTCTGTTTGATATCATCTTTTTTACCTATTGGACCAATCCTGTTGGCATGATTTCCAAAATAAGCAGCTGTCCTAACCTCCATAATGGTTTAACAATGGTTCATTCTGTGCGCTTTCTAGCCTGCTGACAATTGCTGATCAAATAAGGATATGTGAGTTATACTTTGATCTTTTCAGAATACCCTGTAGATAACACAGTCATCCAAAAAATAAGTCTTGAGTGAAACTGTTTATGTATCATTAACACTATTTTTATCATTATGGATACAGTGGGAGTGGGTAAAGTCTCTGTCCGTTTATTTTTTGCTGTCTGTGACCCCTTGGGTGATTTACCTCCAGTTCCTGTACCACGGACACAACAGAAATTAGAGGAAAGTTCCCCTTATGCATTTGTCCCTGTTGTAGGATTTCCCATCATTGGGGGCTCTGTATCTATTTTTCTGGTATTGCTAGCTTTAGTATAACTAATTACTATATTGTTAAGAGTATATTTATTCTTTAAAGTGAGGAAAAATTGATCACAATATTAAAACATCCCACTGATCACCAGGGTCAGACTATTGTACATTGTAAATAGAAAGTCACTTTTATATGTATCCAATATTCATCACTCTTCATAATCATTTTCAGTTGTGCAAGACTTGTCATTGTTCTCACCGCTTGCTTTTGATTATTGGCTGGTTCATGCTCTTGATCACACTATTATAAATCTGGACTTTTCCAAAGCTGTAATTAAAAAGATCATTAAATCAGCAGGTACAGATTTTAATTTTCAAGGACAAAGTCAGGGATGTTTCCCTGCTGAGAATAGCCTTAAGGAAACAAAGATTGTTCCTTGAAAATAGGGACATATGATAACCTCTGTTCTTTTACAGCCTTCAGAAGCTCACTGCAGCCTAGATGAGATTTATGAGGTCTGGACCATTTAGTTTATTGGCAACCTTATAAAACTTAACTATCCCCAGGCAGCTGTATCCTGGTATAAGCTCAGTACAGCTGTATGAGGGGCTAAATGGCTCTATTCTGTACTGTAACAATGCTATAATCCAGTGATTAGGGATGTACAGCTGCCCAAAGGATTGTGTAAGAATAACTTGAATTCCCACATACATTATGCTTATATGAGTAGGTGGAGTGCATGTATGTAAACTGGAAGGGACTTGAAAAGACTGAAGGAGATCATCAGTACTGCAACGTAATAAAGAATAAAAAAAATGTGGAAATGAATATTTAAAAAGGCAATTGTTTATGATACGCAGTGCTTTGACAATTAAATGTTTTCAGTTAGGGTTTACATTTACCTAATTACCTCATTCAAAAATAAAAAACAGGGTAAGCATGGTGGCTCAGAGGTCAGTGCTGCGGGCTTTGCAGCATTAGGTCTCAGGTTTGAATCTTGGCCAGGACACTATCTGCATGGAGTTTGCAGGTCCTCCCCGTGTTTGTGTGGGTTTCCTCCCACAATCAAAAAACATGTAGTTAGGTTAATTGGCTTCCACACCAACAAAAATTGACCTTAGACTGTAATAAAGAGATATGACTATGGTGGGGACATTAGATTGTGAGCCCCTTTGAGGGACAGCTAGTGACATGAGAATGGACTTGTACAGCACTGCATAATAAGTTGGTGCTATATAAATACTGTGTAAATATTAAATACAATTTTAAGATGAGGAGCTGTTAAGGTGATCAACATGAGTCACTTGTATATGTACAACTTACCTGCTAAAAGAAGACTAAATGCATTTACCTTTGCAGCAGTCTATTTCCTAAAAAAATGTGAGTGATGACCAATACCTATCATGTTTACATATGCTAAATATATATATATATATATATATAATTAGTATAATCAGGAATGTGTCATATGTAAAAATGATAGGTATTGGTCATCCTCACATTGTTGAAGTCCTGGTTGAGACTTACTTAGTGTGGAGGATACATACGTACAGGTCTTTTTTTTTTAATTCATCCACATGTGCCTGGATCTCATTGATTCTGTAAATATTAGGTGTTTTTCAGAAGAAGATAAAAAAATACCTAATGTTATAATATACAGAACTTACCTTTTAGATGTTAATGGTATTTTGTATCATTGTTTTTAATAGCGCAGTTCAGCTCTAAAAGATAAAAGTAGTCCTACAGGGTTGGAATATTAGGATATTTTCCAGGATCTAGTGTCAGAGACACAGTTTAATGACTCATTTGACAGATGTTCTTCTTTTCTAACCATGTCTAGCCATTTTCTCTCTTTATTTTAATCACATACTAAAACAAGTCAAGTCCCAGTCGCTTGTAGTTTCGGCATACAGAATGTGTGGCATCCACCTATGAACCCTTTAATCAGTGCCACCATTCCACACTGACAGATCTTTGGGAGTCATTAGTGACTGACCTAATTCAGCACAGTGTCCTATTTATAATCCGCCTGTTGTTGCATCAGCTCAATCTACAGATGTCATGGGGAAGATATTAGATCTGAAGAGAAAAGTACTTGCAATGTGTGTCTCATAAAGAAAGATGCAGTGTACACAAAATACTCGAGTAAAACACAATCCTACTGTCTTGTTATAAAATATTAATATTTCAATTCAATTTCTGAATATTTTATAAGCCAAGGAAGCTCTTAACTCCTCTTGTAGACATGAGAAATAAGTTATGTTTAGTTTTCTAGCAAATGGTTATTTATTAATGACAAAAATATAAAAGAGAGTTAGTAAATACGGACCAGCAGAACCCTATTATGTTAAAGTATCTGCACAATGACAATGCTGATCCGCATTTTATAGCATCAAATGTACCACTTAGTCCACACCTTAAAAAAATGTCATTCTGCACACCGCAAGTTCACCAAGTTCAAACCAACTTTATTCATATATAAATATCAATAACCTCTTCCCTGACTCTTTTCACAGCTGCTGCTTAATGAACAAAGTTTTGAACTGAACTGACTTGCAGTGCACCATTTCATTTTTGAAACGTAAGTGTATACAAATGGGTAAGTGTTGGATTTGGAGGTAGTTGAAGTGGATACAAAAAAGAACAGGTGAGCCGTATCTGGAACTTGTGAGTCATTTCACCAGTCTTTGACTGTATGTGGCAACAGGCAAATAATAAATAGACAAAGGTAAATGATGAAGAATGATTACCAGATTTAGTTGCTATTGGCTACTGAAGGATTTTCAACCTGTCTTTGACCATTTATAAGCTGCGCCAAGCACCCTCGGCCTGTAAAGTACGGTTTTGTGCTGGAGGTGCTTAACAACAATTAGTGCTTCTTTGCCTCTGTAGATTTTTTTATTGAAATCCTATTTTTAAAAAAATGGTATTTCCTATTTATTTATCCTGCTTCAAAGCCAACTATCCTATGCCAGCCCCCTTCTATCCCTGGTTAGCCTTATGTAATAAAAAACGTCATACCCGTAGGCATGCTAATCCTGGTAGCAGAGAGGCTGAAATGACAGTACACTGAGATCCAATTGCTTGAAAGATAGCCAAACTGTTGCTGTTATCTGTAAGCAGTTGGATTCTGGGAATGCTGGCTAAGAATGTGTGAACTGTAAGTACACAGGACACATGTCAACCAACACAAAATGCCAGACATTGTAAAAAATAAGACCTTGGCCAAATGGTATTAGAAAGCAATGTGGCAATCCAATGTTTTATAATGTGCCACTGACAGTAAACACCTTGGTGTCTGGGTGGCTGTGGATGTCCCTGTTAACAATGCCACTCTATGCCATAGGAAATACTGCAGGGATATGTCCATGTCCAGATGTTCACTACTTTCCAAAATCTTCAGCCTGATTGATGAGATTTGCGATAATCCCCCAAGTGCACTGAAAACAGCATGATTTTTAAATTACAAAAAGATGTTTCCAACTACCAATATGTTGGAAAATGTACATATTGGTAGTTGGAAACAGCTAGTGGCCATTACTATGGAGCTAGTGATGGCCAAAGATATCAAATATATAATTTGGCTAAGCTACCCATACAATTATTTTGACATAGGCATTTGACAATAAAATGTAAATAGGATTTAACTGTCAGGACATATTCTCACATAATTTAATCTCACTTTAATAAACACTTTTATAAAAAAGTAAAAAGCTGTAGACGTTTATAAAATCAGCTTCTTAACACACATATTGTTAATTTGTTGGAATATTAAGATAAACTGTCCTGCAGAAAAAAAGAGTTATTGATGAAAAATATAGAATAGATCTGATATCAGTCCAGAAGTCTGAATAATGATAACAATGCTGGATCAAAAAGTTCTAGAAACAAAAGACTGCACAATGCATATGATATTGTGGGTGATAAAACCTTTTCATGTGAATGACATCAGAATAAACTACCTCCATTTCTTCTGTCTTGAGCCCACCATGCTGCTTTTGTATTGATTTGAGGTGTAATGTACAACAACTGGAAACATTGTTTTTACAAACAAGGCTGATAAAGTTGTCATTTTCTTATCACATACCTAATTTCTAGTTGCCCATGTATTATCTGTAGCAATAGTGAAATATTTCTGGCCACAGGATGGATCATAATTGCCAAAATTCTAACATACAACAAATTTACCTTAGACTGTATAAAAGACATATGACTACAGTAGTAACATTAGATTTGGAGCCCCTTTGAGGCACAGTTAGTGACATGACTATGGACTTTGTAAAGCGCTGCGTAATATGGACTGTGTAGTAATAATATTAATAATAACACTGAAAAGTTTTTGTGACCGTATTATATTGCAGCCCCAAGCTTCAGTTGCTGTTGTTGGGATGGGCAATGTGTGGGCAAGACCTGTGAATGCTGAATGTGAGAAGAGAGACTATGTGAAAGAAAAGGACAAGGTGGTCGGTGCACAGGTGTTCCACATCAAGGGTGTGAGCATTTAATAAAAAGAGTTACGGTCCCATTTATCTAACATTCCCTCAAACATTCCCTGGTGGGAATCTTCAAGGTAAATGTGTTTCAGTGTCAGTAATTGATTCCCACCAGGGAATGTTTGAGGCAATGTCAGATTCCCTGTTTTATGAATAGAGCCCTTGGTGTTTTTGTTTTTTTTTACATGTTTAGGACTAAGAATTTCAGAATTGTTTTTCTCTTTGATAGGTATGAGATATTGCATTTTTCAGAATTTTCAGGCAGCAGGTGGAGCTCCAAGTACTTTTTAACTTGCTAATACAACAACTACTAAATTATATTAAAGAATATAGGCACAGTTATGACTCACCCCTTCCCCAATTTGCTGTGTTCGGAAAGATTGTACAGACTTTAAAGCAAGGTGAAGCAGCCTAAAAAAAACTGCTGTTTAGAAAACCCTGCATTAAATGATCATTTGTTTTTTTTTAAATCATATAAGATTAAAATTGATATAATTCACTTTGCCAGAGTCCTGCTTTTTACAATAGAAACAACAATTGTAAAACTTGTTAGCCAAAAGCACAGAGAAGAGAAAATGTTTTCAGGTGTGTCATTTTCTTTCATCTATGCAGATAAAGTAATATACGTTGTATGAGCATTTCAGGTGTATCACCTCTTTCATTTCCTAATACATGCTTTTCCTTGTTTACATGGCTGTGCTTCATATTAGATGTAAGAGGATTGCATTGTAATAAGTGTTGAAGAGAGTGATCAATGCCATCTCTGACCTTGTTCTTTATGCCAATAACCTCTCCACAATCAAGATGATGTCTCAAAACTTGCCCTGTGCTGGGATTAGAGGTCTGTGATTAAATTCTTTTGCCCTTACAACACCGTTTATTTGATTATTTTGCAATCCCAAAAGCTCTGAGAAAATTCTGTGTCCTAGATTTATCAAGCCATGGGAAACAGTTTAATAACTTCTAAACACAGAATATTTTTCAAGTAGTTACATCACTACTAACATGTTGGTGCAGGTCTGTTGTGCCTGTGCATCTAACGGTAGGGCAGCCCAAAGCCTCAGGGGACCATTACTGCAAAATCACAGACTGTTTTCTTTACTGAAAATGGAAAAGTGACTAAGGGAACAGAATTTATGCAATAATGTCAAAAAGTAAATATTGCACAGGACCAATAGGGGCTCTAAAACATTGTCAAAATCCAGCTGATTGTTCACAAACCAAAATTACATTTTGAACCTAAATATATAATGAGCCCCCTACACTTCCTAGTCACTGGATACCTATGCTTTCCGGATGTATCTTGGTAGACTGATGTCACCAGGCTTTCTTCATTAATTATTCTAGCCAAACCAGTCCTGTACAGATTAGAGCAAATCTAGCCAGTTGTAGCAATTTGTGACCAAGGATTATTTGTAAATAGTCATCTCTCGATAGTACACATGTGGTGCAAAAACATAGGGGGAATGCAATATAAAATGTGAGAAATTGTTTTTAGAACTTGATACAGTCTTAAACTGACAGAATATATAAACTTATAAAATCCACCATTAAAACTACCTTTATAAATAAAACTAAACATATGAAAAGGATACCATACGGCAAATATATAGGAGAACTGGCAAACTAACAATATGACATATTTCTAATATTTCTTAATCAAATGTTTTGATAACATGCTTTGTAAGTATTTGTAATCACAAGAACCTTAAGAACGGGATAGTATTACTTTACTTTTTAGGAGCTACAAAAAGCATCAGTTTTATTATTAAAGGCGTTATATAATCTTTTCATTGTTTAACAGTCACACAAATTATGATAACATTTTCCTGTACTTGTATTTCATGTGTCTAGGATCTTTGGGTCTCAAGAGCCTGCACCATTTCTTAGAAATTGATAGTCTTGATCTATGTCTACTAATATCAGTGACTTTAATTGGAAGTTGTTATGTGAAATCCAACCTAAGTCAGCAGATAATACAGATCAGTTAGCAGTCATAGCCATGCTGTGTTGGACAACATTAAACCGCTGAATCGTGGAAATAACCGCAGTGGAAAAGATGTTACAAAGAAGTAAAAGCACTTTGTGCTTACTCAGAAGCCTTAATTAACAGACACATCCATTTGCTAGAGAAAAGCTCTCCAGAGGACGTTTCCATGATGGAATTGGCAAAATGAGTTTGTTATGGTTACTACAAAAGAAATTGCTATGTTGTATTACAGTTTTGATGTTCATGCAAAGATTTGAAATTCACAGACATCTGGAGTTTTACAAGGTACAAATTTAAAGCTGTTGGAATGTAAAGAAAATAGTCAACTTTTAAAAGTTTTCCAAAGGTGGTAAAAGAAGGATGAAATTTAGAGAAGTAGGTCATCTGTGTCACTTAATTGTTTAAACATTCTTGTGTATGGTTGGAAAGTACTGCTAAAGCAATTCTGTACTGCCTGGACAAGGCAAAGCTTTCAGTTTGATACCAGGCTGCCATGCCATCATTTGTTATCTATCATGAGATCATGCATGCATGCAATGGACAGCTCTGTAGTTTGTTCCGGCCTAATGCCAGCCGGCAACCCACAGCTGAGCCGGAAACAAATTACCAGAGCTCCGGATCCCCATGTGGCTCTTGAACCTCCGTGTGGTGGCTCCCTTACTATTTACAGTGGCCGGCGTTAACACTTACGCCGGCAGAGTAAATAGGGAACATTTCCTCCGTATGCATTGCGAAGGAGAGGGATTTCCTTTCAGGGGGCGTTCCTGGTGGGGACGGATCCATTAGGGCGGGACTCGAGAGAGAGTCCGGCCTAGTCTGCTCCTGTCCACCCCTGAAATGGCCTAGTGGCCAGAAAAGTTTGCTGATCTCTGATCTAGCATTACACTTTAGAAACAGAAAAGGTTGTCACATATGCACCCACAGGCAGAAGCCATTTGTAAGCAACAGGCAGCATTTATGGTGGATATGCAGAGCTTACCTTTTATTTTTTTCCAAATATTAAAGGATAAATGTTTTTTTTTAAGTTGCCCCACTTAATATTGTCTCTCACACTTAAATGGGGTACTAGATGCTTGGCCATAGAGAATAAGGGCTGGTTCTTCTGCCTGGCTAGTCATGAGCAGACTGGAACATCCAAGAAGGCTTGAAGTATGTGTATACATATATTGTTTGTGTGGGAGGATAAACTGGAAAGTAATACCTTTATAGTAATATTATCCTTAAAAGCAAAACTAAAAATGTGTCATCAGGCAGAGCTTTATTGCAGAGTAGGACAGTTGGTGTCCCTTCTGTTAAGCTGCAACAAGAACAGGAGCATATAACAGGGTTTACTTCTGCTTTAAAACCTTTAAACACATTCCACATTCATCAAAACAAACTGATTTAATGTCTTTCATTTTCTTTTGTTGGTTTTCTTGCTAAAGGAGCCTCAGTCTGATTGAAAAAGCCTGTGTACTGATAGCAGCTTCACATTAGGACTGTGGGGAAGCAGTGGTCTCACTCCAGAGGTCCAACACACCTCCTGCTGAGTCAGGCCTATAGCTCTGTAATCATCAAAATTCATACTGTGCAAATGAACAAACATCTACAAAGAGAGCAATGCATTACTACAGGGGGCAATGATCCTACTTTCCAGCATACCGGCAGGACACAGGCTTTTCTAATCAGACTGTGGCTGATTTGTAAATAAAATTAGCAGTGCAACTTTGCACTGATTTTGTTCTGTTGCACCCAGAATCTATTTAGCTTATTTAAACTGAAAGTCTTTTCGTCATTCAATAAATAAATTAAGCCCAGATATTATATTTTCTTCCCAACAGGCCAATTCTGTGACCTTCTCTAGTCCAAAGAGTCTAGATTTGACTTTCCTGTGCTGCTACATTTTTATAAAGTCACTTGTAGGGTCCATCTGCTTAAAATGTTTTATTTAAAACTTCCGGCATTTACTGTAGCACACACAATAAATATTAGTACATTACATCACAATACAAACAATACAATGCTGTTACCCAGTGATGAATTCTATATAGCTCCAACATAACATTTTGATTCTTTTCTAGTATGTTCAAAACTGCAAGTTTATAAGTTATGGTTTCTAAAATGTTTTAATGTCTTTTTTGTATGTTTCTTTTGCTGTGATGAGAAGGTTAGGTATTGGAGTTAGGTATGACTGCCATACAGTGAAATGAAGAAACAGACAGAAAAACTAAATGAGAAACATTAATAGTAGGGTGATATGTTTTACATAATGTTCTTTTTCCAGTTATCTGTTCCATCTCAGGTAACCATGGCACTTCTAACACTTCCAATGGCAGGTTATCATGGACAAACAATAGCATATAAAATGTGTTCTAACCTGTTTTACCTATGCAACTGTATGGCATGTATAGGAGTCAGGACACTTTTATCTAAATACCTCTACTTGCTCTTTTTCATCAATGTCACACAATGCTATTAGTGTGACATCATATGTGCTCCCAGCCTAATATCCTACAACTGCTATGATATCCACAAAAATAGGCAAGTCTTATAGTGGAACAGGTAACTCCTAGTTGAAAAACTGCAGATTGTGTAGTAGGCATAGTGTAAAGTGCTTTATTTGTCAAAATATTTCTTCTTCTGTTGAGCTGGTCTTGTAGTTTACACACCTCAACTATGGCTTCCTATGTCGTATTCCTGCTTTCTGGGTAGCAGGACAGGTAACACAGAAAGGTGCAAAAAAAAGGAAAAAAAGCAAATGTTAAATACCTTACCTTGCAGATCACAAAACTGGCTAAATAATTTCAGTTCAACAGGTCAAATAGTTTACCTATATGTATCTCAATTCTGTATTCAACTGTTAGTTTCCTGGGGATTCTGTTTAAAAATCGCACTTTAAATTTTGAGGTTTTACCTTCAGTGTGGTAACGGTGCTTGAGAATTTTTCAACACTGATTGGTAAATGTGAGCATGAGCTTGTAAAGCCAATCAGTGTGTACAATGATGCATCATGGAGGTATCATGGAGAAAATATAATAAATACTTTTATTTTAGTAACTACTACATATAAATGAAATATACCTTATCAGTTGACTTTTTTTAAATAAAATCTATTTCTAATTACTTATTAACCCCTTAGTTAAACTTAGTTACACATCCTAAAGTAACGCCTTCCTCCCCTTCACACCATAGTTTTAATTTCTGTTTATTCTGGTAATTTCTGTTCCTCTGTTTCCTTTTCAAACACTGCTAATTTGAAAAAGCAAATATTCTATTTTTTGTACTTAAATGTATTTGGACATGATTAAAATTGCATTTAACATATGTTTTTTTTTTCCAGGTTAAAAATGTATCACCAAATAAATAGACCGATAGGGAAAATTTAGTTGTGTTAATCATTTATTGTACAGCGCTGTGTAATATGTTGGTGCTTGTTTGTTTGTTTCACATAACCTATACCCACTTTTTCAGCATCAGCATTAGGAGGTCCACTTTAAGAGAATACCTAACATTAACCAGAGAAATAATTGAGGTGAAAAACAGTTGAACTGGATTATTTTCTTGGTATAGTGATTCCAGAATTGTCACAGATTTATGCTCTTGATTAAAGTCACCCAAATACACATGAAGGTCCACACTACATACACATGGGGCCCAATTTGGTTCTATAGAATAGAATGTGTGCTGATAGGTAAATGATGACTTTTGCCACTTTGATCAGTATCAGTACTAAATGTCAATACTTGTAAATGAAAATTGCAGCAGTCAAGGAGTTAAGTTTAATAAAAGGATCTTTCTTTTTTCCACCTCCCCAGAGAGAGAAATCTCACAGTTCCAGGCTGGTTTCCATTCAACACCCACATTCCAATGTGTGAAGTGTGTTTTCTATAAGGAGGCAGATTCTTTGTTTCTTGCTCCCTTTAAAAATTCACTTGGCTGATGTTTCTTCAAGAATGTCATCATACAAACTCAGAAGGGAAACCACTGCAGAAGAGAAACCACTGACACAATCATCTGTCTTTCTATCCTGGTCCTTGAAACAATGGTCTGGTTTCCTCCCCAATTAGATGCATGTGGCACAGAGAAATAGTGGGATGTGATGAAATATTGGTTCTGTTGTAATGGATAATTAATCAAGCTAGGAAAATGTAGATGATATGTGATTTATAATTTTTGTTCTGTATATTAATGATTTGAGTAATTATTCATAATAATATTATTACCGATCCTGCATGGTGCAGTTACCACTGGAAACACAATTTTTTATTAGTTCATAGTGAAAACACAGGTGTTGATTCAACCATAGGCATTTTAAATTCTTTATTTTACAACACAGAACACCCATAATACATAAAATTTGTAACAGTGTTCAGTGTGTGTTCAGTGTTCGGTTTATGTATGTGTAATTAGGTTAAAGTAGAACTTTACCCAAAACTTTGATGAAGAGTGGAAAAGGTATTGCTGTTTATTTCTTCTTTAATAATATCCTCTTCTAGTCCTGTTGATTTCTGTGTCCACATCATGGCTCCAAATCCTGGTAGAGGGGGTGGTTAGAAGGCCCTCGGGGGCAGTCCTAGTGTGGGTGATACTCATATGGGTTGCAGGGTACAGCCTTAGGTGTGGTGACTCCAGTGGTGCTTTGAGAGAGACAGAATGGCAAGTGGGGAAGTTGGTGGGGCTGCTGGTGGGCCTGGTAACATCCATAAGGCAATGTAAGGTGGTTGGGAACAAGCAACTGAGGTTGGCAGCCCCAAAAACGTTAAAGGTTGGTGATGGGGATGCCTTTGAGGACCTACAATTGAAGTGTTTTTCTAATAAGGGTCAGGGAAGTTATTGTTGTCATTAATAATAATCGCTATTATTATTATTATAGTTATTATATATACTGTATATATATATATATATATATTTATTATCAAAAAAATTGTAATAAACTGCTGCTACAGCCATTAAACTGCACAAGAGTGCTGTTAGGTTGTTTTCTTGAAAGTGTGGTAAGGGAGGTGTAGCGGTCGGGAGGTAGCGGGTCATCTGGGATCCCTAAGCCAAGATTTTTTATACAATTGACCTACAATTTTGTCCTGGCTACTGGGCATTTAGTACTTCAAAATACATCAATGACTACAAGTCAAGTTAAATTTACTTCTACTAATGTAGTTGTTTTTGGAGAGTTTAACAAAATAAATCATTTGTAAAGTTTATAGAAAGTAAAAGGAGACACATGGGGTACATTCTCTGCATTTTCTGCTGCAACTATTAGCAGAACATAAATCAGTGCATCAGTGGAATGTAAGTTGTCAGTCTCTGGTATCAATGGAATGTGAGTTGCCATTGTTTTGTATCAGTGGAAAGTTTATTGTCATTGTGACATCTGTCTTTTTTTGCCTATGCATTTCTGATTTATAGGTATAAGCAAAGCTAAATATTTTATTTGCAGTAAAAGACCGTTTACTTTTACCAATGTGTTTCTGGAAACTCTTTTTCACTCTTGTATATGACACTATAGATATTTATCACACCCAGAATTTGCTGCAGCCTGCAGCTGTTTATAATTTCTGTTTTTATAATTGTCCCCCTTCTCTCACTTCTACACCAATACACCATATGAACATTTACAAGCACATGAGTACTCTCACTACAGCTGAAGTATAAAGAATCATAAAAGTATATGTAAAGCCCAAACGTGTTCTGTAAAGAATGTGGAAGAATCAAGCCTCTCTCTATTTTAATTGTCTGCGTCCTCAGAACACATAAAAGCAGCAATGGGCTCTGATCCTAATCTTCTGTGCTTCAGTGACTGTCCCTACCACTGTTCCTTTTGGCGAGATTCTTAAACCTTCCTGTCCTTATGATCACACAGCAGGTGATAAATTATCCCAATGAGTATAAAGTTGGTAAAAAAAAATTAACAAAAGTTGTTACTCTTTCTATTAAACAATACAAGCTTTGTTTGGAGTTACATATTATAAAAGTTAAATGCCATCTAGCATGCATGTCTTCAAATGTTTTGTTTAGAGAGGTAGTCTACAGTAAAATCATTCTGCCTTGTAAACTAAAGTGACACAAGAGCAATTAATTCACAACAAAAATGAGAAGGGAAATTTGTCATGAGTCAGGGAAAGTGAAGGAGTTTTGAAAAACTGTGTCACAGTGAGACAGAACAAAGGTCTGCTTCATTCCTTTTGAAGAGAATGGATGCTTTGTGGGAATGCAGTGCCATTGTGTACCAGACCAAATCAGGAAGCCGGACTCAGCACCGCCATGATAATCAACAAACACTTACTGTCCTAAAACACTCTGGGTTTTATTAACTCATGTTCCAAGTTCCCTCACTGTATCCTGTGTGATACAACAACTAACGTTACATCAACCTTTCCACCCTACCTGCAAGGTAAGCCGTCCAAACACTTTTCTATCATTGTCATTTGCTATTTTAAATAAATAAATAAATAAGGTAAATAAGCATCTGGATGGAAGGGGGCTGGGATAACACCTTACCCTAATAATTTCTTTTATGACAGACACCTATACCCATAATCATAGGAGCTGCACTATATGCTTTTTGATTGAGTAGGGTCATCTTTTTCTCCTTTGCCATAGTTTATACTTTTACTGTTATAAATGCATTTTTATCAGGTGTGTCTCTCTTTACTGTACAATGCTGCAAAATATGTTGGTGCGTTAACTATAAAGATAGATGATGGTGATAATATTGACAGGAATAAATTATAATACCCACCTTCTAATAGAAACAACCGTCCAGGGCACATCTGTTATACTACTTCAATTGGAAAAGACTGTGTAAGTCTCCTTTTGTCAATAGCGCTTGCCATCCCCCCCCCCCAACCCAGCTAATCAAGGCTTCCATAGCCCCAAAACAACACTTGAAGAACATGGAAGTGGGGGTGAAAGAGTGACAAGGGAGATCACATTGGTTACATGGCTAAGCATACACGGCCCCGAGGACTTCACATTATACAAGTAGTTTCATTGTGATTTCAAGGGAAGTTCTTTAGTCTATCAACCTGATCCTGACTTTATAACCTGGCGTGTCACTGTTCTAACACATGGATACTAAACAGAAGCTGCCATTTACTCTTTAAGACAATGTTTCGTGACCTTTTTAACACTGGGAAACCATTGGAATAGCTTTCAGGTCTTCAAGCAACCCCTATTGTAATTACTATATCCACAGCTCAAAGTACATTAGCATGGTGGTCAGTGGTAAGAATGTCTCCTTCATTGTCAGTAAGGGGAATGCCAGCCTTGCATTTAGCCAATAATATCGTTAGTGTCACTTAAATTGACCTGAGAGTCACACATTTCTCATTGATCAATGAACCCCTAGCAACTTTTGGAGAAATGCTAGGCTTCAGGATCCTGCTTTAGGACCCACTTACCTACTTACTACAATGAATTAAAGGTGGAAATCAGACATGGCCTGATGATCTGAGCTCAGACACATACAGAACCTTGCTACAGATATTTTGATGGTAGTATCAATTGTATACAGTTTACCAGTAGTTTAAAAAACATAAGATTTACTAAAGAGACCTGCTGACCTCCAACTGTTTGTCAGATGATGATGCAGTAAGTAAAGTCTGACCTTACCTGCATTCTTCTATGTTTGAAACCATTGACTATGAAAGTATTTATGTCACTGGATAATTATGATGGCATCTAATATTTATATTGTTATACTCTGTACACCACAATCTTCATTGCAAAGAAAGTCTGTTCCACTGATTGTATGTGGATGAAGAAGCCAACAGTATGGAACATATATGGCATGTATTGTTCCAAGAATATCACAAAGATCCTGGTTTGAGCAGGAGCATGTAAATATGTTGTTTGTTAGGGATGCTGCAGGAAAGCTTTGGGTCCACTAAGGGTCCACCATCATAGAAAACATTGAAAAATATATAATATAAATAACCAGCACATATATGAAAGCCAGTGTCAAACAAATGTACTCTATTATAAGGAGTAAGTAGAAAATTGAAAAGAGGACAAAACTAGGATCTTTTGGTTTAGAATTTTCAGAGTGTTCATGGATAGAAAACTGACTTACAAAGAATTTAATAATGACCATGATCAATACTTTATACTGTGAATGATCCAAGATTTTCAGAGGTATATTCCCCACTCTGAGGTTTAGTTTTGGGTCCATTATACTCTAATGCGTTTATACATTTAATAGAATTGCCAGTAAGTACTAATAGTGTGATTGAAAAGGCTTTGTAGTGGAATGCAATCCTGGCAAAATGCATACAGACTGAAATACTAGGTGATTGCCATCTATGTGGCAAATGAGCTTTAGTGCATATACATTTAGGGGCTTGTGTTGCAATGGTAAAGCTGCACTAGTGAACAGGCCACCAAGACAAATAATGACATTTTACCTTAAAATACAGTTCATGGAGCATTTCATGTGTTTTACTGCTGAAAATGAAGTTCTGAAAAACACTATATGGTTTATTTAGAGTCCAAAAATACACATACCATATAAAAAACATCAATTAGCTAAATTAATAATGGAGCAGAATCTGAGTATCTTTGTAGATCATAGAATAAGTAAGGACAAGCAATGCCAGTCTGCAGCTTCCAAAGTCACCCAGACATTTTCAACCACTTAAAGAAGTATAGAGCCCATTACTGACGTACTGACATCCCATTTCATCTAGAACATGTCACCATCCTGCTCTTGGAAGCTTAACGTAGAACTAAAGTTTAATCAATATATATAAATATATATTTATTTATCTGACCATTTCCAGTTTCTTTTTTTTTTTTTTGCCCGGTGCCATATATTGATTCTTCCCAGACATGATGAGGTAATATAGTCATATAAAATATCATATTTAACAGAGACACAGATTTGCCTCTGACCATCTCCTGCAGCAATTATTTCAGTCTCTAACCATCTCCTGTAGACTTTCACTTTGTGCATGATCTGATAGCCTTCTATAACATTCTATTTACTGAATATTATGTGTAGCTATTTGGTGTTATCATGAGTACACTTGATGCCTCCTTTGCCAAGAAAGTTCTGCACTGTTGTATTACGGACCAGTTTAAGGACAGGAAAATAAGTAAAGACTAAAGTTAACATTAAAGTTGTAATATGTTGTACTAGCATTAAAGTTGTAATTTTTCTCTAGAAGCAGGATGGCATTGGGTAATGTTTACTTGTACCAGTATATTTGAGAAATGAGTGTTTATTGTAGTTTTGCTTTTTGAGGATTATAATGGGGGCGTACATGAAATATGTCTTTTGTAGATGTGCTATTGATTGTCTATTTTTATCTCTTATGATAAGATTTGTTCTCACAATAAAAATGTAGGAAGTGGCAAAAATACCAAACCCCTTTACTAGGTAATCAGATGGTATTTATGATTTCAGACTCTTTTTATTACAGTTATTTTCCAAACCCACGTATTTATAAGAGCGCTCATACATTTGATTCTCCGCGTTACTATGTAACCAGCCTGCAGATTATCACAGATGTCGTTTAGATTGATTAGTTAGTCAGAAATGTAACATGAACAGCAGGAAATCCCACACCTTGCCTTTCATTATTTAGCCCACGTGCTGTACGAGAAGAATGTCTGACTTCTAGCAGCCTCAGCGACCCCGCACAGGAAGCGAAGTATGGAGAGAGAGTGGACGCAAGGGCGCCCCCTGCAGTGCAAACTTATAAACTATCTGTGATACTTCTTACTTTGCACTAAAGGTTCAGGATGCCCTTTTATGGGTCTCCCCAGGGGTGGATTAACTATTAAGCAAAATAAGCACGTGTTTAGGGCATCAAGAGAATAGGGCACCACAGAAATTTACCATAGCCGAATTTACTATGGTTCATGGGCCATTTGGTGCAATACTGCAAATGGTGCAGCTCAACCAGGATCCGCTAAAGGGGCCCCCACATTAAATGAAAAAATTACATACAGATATATACAATAATAACAAAAGCATTCAGAGAGTGCAGAAAAAATATTTGTAGAAGACAATATGGAGTGTGCCTTTCCAAATGTAGACATTGGCTTTCTTATACTTTTAACAGTAATGGTCACAAATTGCTCAGCTGAGCATTCATTTTCTCAGTTGAAGTATATTAAAAATCCTATCTGAACAACTATGCAACAAGGCAGGCTGGATGCCTTATCTCTAATAAGTAAAGAAAAGATTAGTTTTGAGGATCTGATTAAAGACTTGACAAAATGTAGGAGAAAACTTTTCAAATATTAATAAAGTGGAAGTATACAAAAATAAACATTATTTTCCATCTTACTGTAAGTTTAGTTTAATTTCATAAAAAAAAAGTTATTTTATGGATTATTATTGTTTATATTTTGAATTACATATATATGGGGGCACCAAAATCTATTAAGTGCTTAGGGCGTCTAAGGGTCTTAATCCGGCCCTGGGTCTCCCCCACTTTTTCTCTGGTCTGAGCAGTTCCAATACAGCTGCAATCATTTTAAGCATGATGATGGAGATACTGCATGTAACCGCATAGAGAAGCAGTTAACCATCCTGATCACAAAGTGTACAGTTTGGACCAAGAAGAAGAGGGGGGGATCTCTGCTGTTCTTGTAGGTGCACTAACATGGCTACAATCACCCTAAACAAACAGCTATAGTAACACGTCTGTCTTTGTATGAACCATACAGCTCAGCAATATATGAAGCCTGGTACATTTATTCTATGTTCTTTGAGTATTTTTCACATCCTAAAGCAGGGGTGTCAAACTCACATACACAATGGGACAAAATTAAAAACTTAGACAAAGTCGCAGCCAATTTGGGTACAGTAAGGGAAGGGTGAATCCTCTGTTAATGTTTTTATAATTTGTATCTTAACAGAAGACAAGGGAAGTATTTTCAGTGTAAGGGAAATCCTCTTTTAGACAGCTATCAAGGTAAGAAATCTCTCCTGTATTCATGTCCTGGTGATCAGGATTGTTTGAGAGGGTGATTATTACAAAACAAGCAGTTGTGTTAATTTGCTTTCCCTTTAGACTGTGGTGATGACATATAACTGGGGTAGGGACATTAGATTGTGAGCTCCTTTGAGGGACAGCTAGTGACATGACTATGGACATTGTACAGCGCTGCGTAATATGTCAGCTCTATAAATACAAGTAAATAGTAAATAATAAAACTCCAATTTTTGAAATTCAGAAGAGAAATACAGTGTCATATGAAAATGAAAAATCTTTACCTTGGAGAACCTAGAATTTCAATTTTTTCTGAGATATGTTAGTTTAAAACATGTTCATATTAAAATGCATTTGGAAATAATACTGGATTATTGAGTGTTTCATTTTTGTGTTTTTGCGTTCTATATTTTGTTCTTTGTTCCACTTGGTTATTTTGTTTTGTTTGTTTTTCTGTATATGTATATGCAAAACTTTATTAAACACAGTTTGAAAAAAAAATGCATTTGGGAAGGTGTTGGCATTATTTCCTAGTTTAATATGTTTTATAATGGATCTGCAGGTATAGAACAATAGAAAATAAATAATTAACAATACAAAGTGAATATTAATCAATACAAAGTAGAATATAATGATACATCAAAAGGTTAAAGTTTAATTTTCTCTAATGTACCTTAATGTTATTCTCTGATTTCACTTCCCAATGTAAGATTCACACAACGTGAAAAAAAATCTGCAGCAAGTCAGATAAAGCCTGCTTCTTTTCCTAGTTGGAGGACACCCAGTGTAATTTCCCCATTTCCTCCCCAGCCTGGCTGTCCATGACCTGTCCTGTAATTTCCTACAATCATTGAGGTTTGGTTACATGTAGAATGTGGGGGTTACAGGTAGATATATACAACAGCTTGCAGGCCCCTCTCACCCGCCATATTCTGCCTTTATTGAACAGAGATTCACAAAACCTAGTGATTATACCACCGTGTCTAAAATAGTATATTTAATGAAAAGAGAAATGATTTATTTAGTACTTTTATTATCATGGTGTAAAGGAGGAAGGATAAAATATAAGCACATTAAACTCCTTGACAACATGCTTACCTGGAAGATGTCTGATTCTTCCCCACAATTTATTTACAGATTTATCAAAGACAGGTCACATGCACATGCCAAACAAAACATGAAAAACCCAACATTCATTAAGAGGGGTATTACATTAGAGGACCATATGGTACAAAATAGCCATGAAAGATGGAGGTTAGAGTATTAGAAAGAACAATAGTGTAGTGTTCACATAAGCAGCTTTTGGTTCTTTAATCTATGCAATTGTCTAGTAAACACTGGCCCTTTATTTATATGTTTGTAGTGCAGAGCACTCATATATTTTGAAAGACACGGTCACCACAATTATTACTCTTATTCTTTATTCTGGGGCAAGGCCCGTTAACACTCAAAGCTAAAAGGACCAATAGGTCACAGAGGGGTTCAAATAGGTCCTTCCCTTACTTGCTCACCCCAAGTTTTGCTGAAGCCCCCTAGGTAGCTGCCTCTCGTGCCCAACCCCTTTGTCTGACCCTGCTGGTTTTTGCAGTTTATTGAAAAATAAGTAATGAATGCTTTTTGAAGTTGCAGATTTCTAAGAAGAATAAAGGCCAGAACAAGGAAACTATGTGTCAGATTCTTCTCTTCCATGGCTGCCCACTGACTTCCCACTTCCCCAGCCAGTACGTCACCCAAATCTGTCAGCACAGTCTCGAGATATGTAAAGTGACAGAGCAGAGGATGTATTCAGTATTGTGCTGGGACAGCTGTCTGTCTGAGTATTAAGAACTTCAAAATCAGCTTATAAATAGGTTTGTAGTTACAAAAAAGCATGAAACGCCCATATGGGTACAATAACAAGAACAATGAAATAATTTTACGAGATTGTAAGCTCTATTGGGCAGGGTCCTGTCCTCCTCCTGTGTCATTGTTTGTACTTGTCTGGTATACAGGTTTGTCATCTGCAACCCTGGTTTATTGTACAAAATGTTTGCCCTTTATAAATAAAAATTAAATTGATACTATAAAGTGTTTCAGTGAAGCTAAGATGTGTGCTCACAGTATTGTTTAACTAATAAAGTGGCCCTATGTAATCTATTCCTAATTTAACATAAAACAGTTATCTCAGGTACATTTATTAGCATACATACAACTACCCAGCATGCCATATATCCCTGTATTGTGCTCTAATCATAAGGGTACCAGCAATCAGACAGGTGACACTGCATTGGAATTCCTTCCTTCTGAAAGTATGGCTTTCTTTATATATGCATTCTTTAGAAAGATAATAGGAAATATATGTAATGCTATATATCCCACTTTTACATACAACATAAAAGAGAATTTTAGTGGGAAAAGAAGCAGAAGCAAAGTAATGAGTTCACATGCTGATAATGAACATGCTAATAGGAGGTAAAAAAAAAGACTGACAGAGGGATAAGCTCATCCATCTTCTGCTTGTCCTTCACTGCCCAGTTACTGATGGCCCATGGTGGTTCAGAAAAATTAGGAAGACTGAAGCTGAGTGTTATTCAGGCCAGAATAGTTATGACTTGTAGTGGTTACAAGGAAGCAATGCAGAAGACAGCACAAGATTGGAGGTTCTCTTTTATTTCACATGTAAGCAAGCTTTCTTTCATTTTTTACTGGACTTGTGCCCTACTTTTGTCTCACGTCCCTCCTGATTACAGTCTTCTGAACCTGAAACAAAGAAGTATGTTGACAAGGATCTGACCCCCCAGATGACATATTGGACCTCCTGCTTTATGGAAAAGATTCCATGATGAAAATGTCTTTTGCCAGCCTATTTTATTGAGCACAATGTATCAACTTTTTATTTATTCATATGAAAACCACTCCCATTCAAGCGAATTGGAGACCCTGGGAAACATCTTGTGCACATATTTGCATGCAGTTGCGTTGGTACTGTAAGGAAATGACATTTTGCTTCTGGTTTTGCAGTTATTTGTCCTACTATGGAGGAAAAACGGCTCCAGAGCTGCAAAAGCAACAACAACACATGCAAAGGCATTGACCTGTGGTTTGGCTTATCATTTCTTGGCACATGGCAGCAATTTTCTATGCACCTGGGGGCAGCTTAGTGTGGTTTGCATCCATAAATGTAACTGTTCTGCTATTGAAACAAAATCCTACTTTCCTTCTGTCCTGCTTAGTTAGACCTGGTTTTGGTCTGCTGTGGCCACCAAAATAATAAACTATTTAACTCCCCACTAAATGTTTCATTCAACATCTAAATTACAGCTTTTGTCATTTTGAAGATCCAAGGTAAAAAAAAGCATGTGCAGGTAAAACCAATGATATTTTGAGTAATAATTAATTCATGTAATGTAGGTGTTTCGGTGTTTGGGGTGTGTTGTGTGTGGTACAAGGTGCCCCCCATCTCAGAAACATTTTGTGGCGTGCTGATTAATGGCATGCTTGCAGGCTGTGGCAGACATGAAATAGTTCATTTTGGTAAGGTTGGCATATTTACTGCACAATGTTCTTTAGGTCAGGTGTGAATTGAATGTCACCCCCAGAGGTGACAATGATTTGTATCTCTGCTCTGCATGGAAAATTGATAACCTCTTTCTAGTTTTATCCTGCTGAGATCTCAGAACATGTTATTTACGATTTTCTGAAAAACAGGTTTTTCCTTGTGCATCTACTGCTGCCTCTTCTAATTCCTCCTGTCCGAGGAAAGATCAGTCACTAATCTGCAATTTATCTTTCTGTAATAATCTCTAATATCCTTTTGTGCGTATTGTCTCAGTGCCCTCTTTATTTTCTATGCTTATTTGCCCCAATACTGTATTATTATTATTATTATTATTAATAAACATTTATATAGCGCCAACATATTACGCAGCGCTGTACATTAAATAGGGATTGCAAATGACAGACTAATACAGACAGTGATACAGGAGGAGAGGACTGTATTGAGCATTACTTGTGTTATGTCATTTACTCTTCTGCATTTATACCTTACATGAGTTGATGACATTCCAGGGAAATGGTGCAGCCATACCTTGCTTGTTGTGTACAAAATGTCATATATTTTGAGCTGAAAAGAAACATAATGTGAAGATGAGGTATCTTGGCCTCCATTCACAGTATATACATGGATGGGAGCCTTTTTACTTCTTTAAGATTTGTAATTGCTGATAGTGATGTCCAGGACCTTGCCGGGTAGTACAGCCAGATCCTCAGCCCCACCAGTAACAGAAGTTTAACTAAGAGCAAATCTTCAGCCTGCTCATTGGACAGTGATGGAGCAGCTGCACACAACAAAGTCATCCCACTCCTCCGTATAAGGCAATGTTTAGACTTCCAGATTTGTAAGCAGTTAGCTGCCCTCTAATTATGATTATCATTGGGACAAGAGGTTTGTTTTTTCCCTTTTTTTTCAGGCAATTTCTTGCCATTGTGTTGCTGCACGGTTGTTCAGATGCTAGATACAGCATCACTTAACCATGCCAACTGCTTCTGCTGATGATGTTTATTCATATATAGGTTAAGTAAATGCCATAGAAGGCCCTGTGGTTGCCACCTGTAACGATTGCCAGGTGTCTACTGGCAAACACTTGGCATCTAAGAGCAGTTATTGATACATTTTGTAACTGCTAATCTGAACATGGGTTTACTGTTAGCATGTTTGCTGCAGATGATCATTACAGAAAAGCATAAAGTGCATGCCATCGCTGAGTATGATCAAGTTCAAGTTCCTACACTAGTTATCTTATGAAGGACATTTATTAAAGAGGTGTTTAAGGTTGTAAGATTATTTATTTTACAAACTGCCTGAATCTAATAGTCTCCAGTAACCCCTGCATATAAGCATGATATATAGATGGAAACTCTCTGAGCTACTAACTAGGCTCTCCTGCATTACCAGTGCTGCCTGTTCAAAGAGAGCATAGAGGTGACTGTCAGTTACTTCTGCTCTCTCAATATTCTATCACACCAACTGTCTAAATGCACCTACAGAATTATACATTCTTTGGAACTTGGCAGTTACAATATATAGCATGCAGTGTATATTTAGCTACATATCTGCTTTTACATACAGGTATAATTTTATACTAAAGCATAGGATTATTTAGGGGTTTATGTCACTAGGTGGCGCTGTGTACATATTAATTCAATAAACAACACTTGTATTCATTGTGAATGAAAATGGACACAGTGCCACCTAGTGGACGAATTTAGGAAGTACCCTTTAGATAAATGTGCCTGTTCAAAGCCATCTTAGTAATGCAGCAGATCTCTGTGTTAGTTTAGTTTCACAACAATCTAGTTTCTGACAATTGGTACAAATGCAGTAAGGGGTGCAGCACTTGCAAACTGGCTGCATAAATAATGCACGACTGTGTCCATAAATGTCCCTCATATATTACGTTTGTAAAAATACGTTTGTGGTGTTTGCAAACTTGGCACACAACTGTGCTCACAATTCTTCTTTGCATTACAATTGCTTGGATTGCTAGAACTTTATTCCTCAGATTCACATTAATTATAACAAAAATATGCAGTGGGAGCAGGGGATTCAATGCTGGTAGATGCAAATCAGACATTAATTCCCAGATAATGTGTGCAATGAGTGGGAATGGAGGGGGAAAAGTCCTTCATAATGATCAGATCTATCAAATCAATGACTTGCCCTCTCTAACCAGTGAATTACAGAAGAGAATAAGGCTTGTTGGATGTGTCCCAGTCTGGCAAACACATAAGCAGTGGGTGTATTTTTAGCTTTGACAATGACCTACCTGGGAAAATGAGCTACCGCCATTGTGTATTAAAGCTTATCTTTATACTTAGGATCTCACTTATTTACGCTCTCCCCTCTCTTGGTGCACCCCTCAAACCTTTTTCGTCTTGAAGCTACCTCTTGGATGGAAGATAAATTTACCTAAAGATAAGTAATAATAGCAGGATAAAACAATGGACCAGAAGTATGTTTAAGTTCTCGGATGAAATTCAAGATCCATTGAAATGTTTATTAACTTTTATTATATGAATTGGTACAAGAAATCATTCACATGTGATGAATCCTCAGCTGTTGGATGTGTGTTAGCAAGCAAGTTGCCATTTGAGAGTTCCGGGTGACCACAGCGTCCTACCGCAGGCTCAACCGTGCTTCCAGCTGTTCCCGTTTAACTCTAAGGGAGCAATTCAGAACCATATTGCGCACACATTTGCAACTGCGGTTGTGGTGGATTGCAGCAGTTTCTGAAAGCAACAAGTTGCTTTTGGGTGTTTAGACGCTTTTCCTCCTTTGCCGGTGGAACCACAAGTTCAAGGTCATTGCCGGCAAACACATTACCTTATATTGTAGTGTGCCGCTCCTTGGCGCAAAGCAGCGTTTTACAATATGCATTGGAGTGGCTAAGTGTGTGGTTTTCCACCACAAGTGCGAAAGGGGCTTGCGTTATCCATCTTTCTCCCTACACACCGTTAAGCACTCTACTATGCACTAAGCAAATCAGAAAAACAGTTTGATAATATCAAAACACCAATCATTTTCGGCATGAAGAGAACTTGATGGAATATGTTGTATCCTGCCAGGGAGCTGTGGTTTATGTGGGAAAAGCCACTAGCCCAGGATAAAGAGATATCTGAACACAACGTGTAATTCATGAGGTTTTATGAAATCCTTATTAGAGCACCACAGATTATCCTGCGGCTAGACAAGGAACAAAGCAAAGCAATTACATGCCACTGATGTTTTATCCAAGCGTTCAAGGGGTTTATTAAAAAAAAAAAGGCACTATTTAACTGTTATTTGGAAGCAAGAGTCAGTTATAACATAATATTTCTCAGAAGTCATTGGCGTGACACTAATATAGTTTAATTTAAATCTATCATTTTTTGGCAGTATTAGGCTGAAGGAAATTCTTCTTTTTGTTCTAAATATTTAATTATATATTTCTGAAGTTGGGTCATCCGTTCTATGAACTCCATCTACTTACAGCCCAACTCCAGCTTTTCTTTTGTAATTATTCATTTTCATGCCGTAGTTAAAATTAAAAGCAGCTGTTGCTGCATTACTCCAAGATTCACCACTCCTTTCCCAAACTACTATACCCATTTTTTTTTTTTTTTTGAATAGGGGGCCGTGACAGGGGTGGGAAAGGCCAGGGTAGTATCAGATGAGTGGAGAGTGTTTTTATAACCTGATATAAGTTACGTTTAAAGGCAATAACTAAAAGTAAAAGGAAACTTACATACTGGTCATCCTTCTTTGCTAGTCGACAATTTTGTACCTATATTTGACGGGCCAGATTAAAAAGCCCAGGGGGCTGTAGTATGCCCATGCCTAGGTTTAAACTTTAGTCAAGTTTTAATTGCTGTCTTCTAAGGACAGTCACTCTATATTTATCCTGGTGACCACTCTCAACACAATTGAAAGTGAAATATGGAATGGAAGGTAAATCCTCCAATAGAGACATTTACTGCAGTAACAATTAAGGAGCAATTTTCCTAAATTTTAAGACTGTTTTATCTAGAGTAGGAAAAAAAAGAAAAATTTCCCCAATAGGACAAAGATTTAAAAAATATTTTTTTTGGCATTTTAACCTTTCACCATCGTATATATGATTTTTAATGTGAATCATAGTGAGAATTATAAATGTTGGAAACCCCACTCGGCCACATTATTTCCAATGTAGCGTTTTTCAATACAGAGTGCACAGGTATATTAGAGGAATTTTCTGTACACCAAGAACAAATTGATTTTGTTCTTGATAATGTCAGTAAAGATGTCATAACGCATATAAGATTACATAGGAAGCTTTTGGGGGTGGGAGACAGAAGAAGTAAGGCTATCCCAAGAACATTGGACCTTCCTATAACAGGCAAAGGGGTCCAATAATGATAACAGATTTTGGTTGTAGAAAAATAGGATGTGATTGGCACAGAATATTTTATACTTTAATAACTACTGAGTGGGGATATGTTTTTCATAAATACCCAAATGAAACAACAAATGCAAAAAATTTAGTCTGCTATCTAATCGCTGATGGATTTTAAGAATAAAACTGTTACATTGTAACTAGTAAATACAATACACTCATTTAAATGCACTGTGTTTAAGGTTTAGAACATTATTTTATTGCTCTTTTCCTGGCAAATATCTCTGTCTTTTTTTTTAAAGGTCGTATCTTCTTAGAAAAATGGTTGCAGACACCCACTCACCTTCTGCTTCTTTTGTAAGAATAGGAAAACATTTTTTTTTCCCTAATACTAGATTGCCCCCCTCCCAACTATCAGAAGAAATGCTGCAAATAATAAGCACTTTAGTTCTTAATATTAATATGTTTTAAAAAATACAAATGTCAAGTTTAATTAGAAGAAGAGATGTGCTGCAAAAGTTTGGTTGTGTCAGGGATGTGAGTAAGACATGAATAAATTACCACTGCAATGTCATTGAATTCTAAACAGAACTTATCTCACACTTCATCTGCAAAGGTGTGTTTCAGCCAAATCAGAGATCAGAGAAAGACAGTATTCAAGATGCTGGGTGTTACATTGTGCAATCCAGATCACACTGCATAACATAGGAAATTAGTTTGAACTCACCCCTTCAAAGTTATTTTACTTACTGCTCATGAAAGAAGTAAATAATAAATTAGGATCAATTTACAGAGCTTTAAACATGCACAAACCCATGAACTGCACCCAGCCCACCACCCATTTTGCCGATGGTTCCATACCTGCAACCCAAATAGGTGTTTTACCTCTTCTAATAAAAGACAACTCATAACTAAAATTTTACATATGAATAAAGTATACAAACTATCAACGCACCCATGTGTGTGTATAGTCATACAAAACCTTTTTTTTTTTTCCAAAAAATTGTTATTACAAACAAGGAACCTCCTTGTTTGACCAGACCACTGAAATGAAATCAGAAATGATCCTAAATACTACGTTCACAGATCATACAAACACCTTGAATCCACATATATATATTTATGTTAGGGTACTTCTGGGTGTGTTAATTTTCTGGGACCCCCACAGCTCTCACTAACGTCTCACTTGATCATTCATCAATGCAGGTTACAGTAGTGACATGAACTCAGAAAGAAACAAGTGAGGTGAGGTGAGGTGTGTGTGTTACTGGACACGAACACTCCCAGGTGTCAGTTTTTTAGTGCACATTGTAGGCTGTAACCTGATAAACAGAGAGACATTTACATTTATTGTGATACGATTGCTTTAAGCTAAACATTTGCTTTTCCTAAACCACGAAAATTGCTGTATATAAGGCACAAAAACAACAGTGCATAACTGTAGTGTTGCAGAAAGCACCCTCAGTGCACACCTGAGGAACCAACAGTTTCTACACAAACACTGGATTTAAACAGGCATAGGCGCAGCTATCTGGCAATGCTTATGTCTACACAGGCAATTCAGGAGCCAAACCCTGCATTGTAAAATGGGGTGTGCTAGAAGTCAGACGTTTTCAGTACACAATGATAGTGCTGAGAACTATGTTGAATCCTAAGCAGCAGCAGAGCACAAATTTAGATTAAAAGCAAAAATGTTAAATATGCAAAAGACAAAAAAATGTGGTGCTATACATGCATGTCTTTTCCAGTGAATCCAGTGAAAGAGGAATTTCATTTTTTTTGAAGATACTCATAAGTGTTAAATACTTCTAGCAGGACGCATACTCCCAGTTTTTCTCATTATAACAATGGAAGTTCACATGATCATTATGAGTTTGAGTATGAGACTTGTCCATTCAGTAATCAGTTTGGAAAGGACATGGTGAAACAAACAGCTTTTTCTTAAAAACAATACAAGCAAGAAAGAATAGTTATATTTTAAGGTATGCTGTAAAACATGAAAGGCAAATATTTTGTTTACTTAAACGGATCTTTATCTTTGATACAGGGCCACAAAATAAACAGAAGGGCTAAGTCACATATATCAAATACATTTTTTATTTTTATACTTAATTTTAGAAGGGGAGTGATGAAAGTAACCCATGCTGACAGAAATGCACTGATCTGCAAAAACATAAAATACCACTGAAAGGTGAAGTGAATAACACTGATTATCATGTTACAATGGCACCTGTCAATGAATGGGCACCAAATGAACGGTCGTTGCTTGACAGTGATGTGAGGAATAAAAAAAAAAGGACAAAGCGTAAGGATCTGTGCGACTTTGAAAAGGGCCAAGGGGTTGTCTAGCAATCAGGGATTGTGATGACTAGACAACTTGGTCGAAGCATTGTCAAAATGTTTGCTCTTGCTGGGTGTTCTAAATATGCAATTGTTCATAGGGAAAGAAAAGGCAGGGCTGGCCCGCACAATCCAATCCCATGGAAGAAAAAATGAAAAACAAAATGCTGGTCATAAGAAAAAAGGCCAGCATAAATACACAAAACATGGGCTATATAGCCTTAGACAGTTGAAATGTTTATATCAACCACTATCCACTGCCAAATATGTTTGAGATGTGAGCATCGGAACTGAACCATTGAACGATGGAAGAAGGTGGCATGTATAGTGAAATCATGCAGATGGCCAGGGGCTTACACAGGTGGCAACAAAATGTTTTATAGGAAGAAGGCAGATCTGCATAAGTGTTAGATTAAAGAGAATATTTTTTGAAGGGAGTTATCTATATGGACCATTTATATATTTACATTGCAATCTCAGCAGTCTTTACCTCTTTTATTACAAGAAAGTACTTTGCTAGTTTTAGAAATTAGCTTGGCTGTCAAAGTTGGGCATCAGTATCACAACATTGCTTAAACAGAAGCACAAAGCTCTTAGCAGGTAAGACATGTAACACATACAATATGTATTTAATAGCATAACCGTTTACATGGCATTCAGTTTTGAAAGGAAAAAATATTATGTGTACCTTTAAGCTAAAATTATACCTAAAGCTGCATGTTCTACCCCGACAGGTTAAGGTTATCAGCTGTTACAACAAAGCTCTTGTTACTTATCTCTTACTAATGTGTACTAGCACATTTGCTTTTATCAAACATAAAATGAATTAGTGGGCCCTTTCACACTTTTGTTTTTAGTAACTTACGCTTTGTTACTTTTTGTTCTCATTCAGTGAAGCACACTTACCCTGACAAATGTAGATGGTAAAGCATGTAGGATTTATAGGAAGATTGTTCTGAGCATATTAAATTGTATTTTAAGAACTAGCAGAGAAAGTAATAGAAATTACTATTCTTCTAGAAATAGAAGTTTAGTAGTCTTTGTAGTAGCCTGCATATTTTTTTTGAAAATAATCCGTGCTACCACTTCACTGGAATTTGTACTGTTCCAAAGACAAGTGTCCAGTGTCTGGATTATCTTCAGATCATTTTTGATTTATTATACTTTCGGGGTTTTCATATGCAGAGATGGCATCAGGGATGTTAAACAACACTTATCCAAAGAAAGAAATTTATCAGCACCTTATGGGCATCAGACAAAACATGTGCCTTGGTTGCTATTAGCCAATGCCCTTTGCATATTAATGTTCCAAGCTACCATGTTGTTTGTATCATTTTTTTTTTTTTTTAAACAGAAAGCCTTTGTCCAAGGATTTTTTCAATGTGAACCATTTATAAATACCTCTACAAATCAACAAGCACACATTTGTTATCTGCTTACAAATAATTTTTTATTACTACATTTAGCCATGTTATAGGAAAACTTACAATATATTACTGATGCACATGTTTAAACATATATATAAAATTATATAAAATGCATTGCTAATGTGGCAAGGTTTGTAGAAACAATGTGCAACCAGGTATTGCGTTTGTAAAGCAGCTGTGAAAATCCCAGAAGTAAAAAATAAAGGTAACAGATTGTGTTCCCTGAGGAATATTGCAGAAAAGACAGCACAACTCAGCGGACATTTCATCAGCGGTAATGCATCCAAGACTGAGGTAGGTGTTAAGGTAGCAGGTGCAAAAATGGTAATAATGTAGTGTTTTCCATTTCTTTTAATGTCAAATAAGATTTTTAGTTGGAAAAAGTAAGCTAAAGCTGTTCACTGTCTGTTATCTAAACTTAGTCATCGATATAGCCCTTTATAATGAAAACAATACCATTTAAATGTCTTAGGAACAGAAGGTCCCGGTCTTATCTACATATTTTAAGCTACGTACAGACACAGTTGGAAGTCTTCCCATAACCAAAGGCACAGGACATAGAGGCAGCACATTCTGACTGTTGGCAACAATGTGAAGCGAGGTAGTAAATACAGCGGATAAAACCAAGTTATTTGATTTGAAATTACTTAAACCTGCAAATCATATGCTAATGAATATAAATCTTATCAGAAATAGCGCCAGGCATGTGTGTCATGATCTGCATCCTTAGCCACCAATAGTAATCCATAGGGTGATAGCGAGTATAAGGAGTAGTAGCAGTTAGAGCATGGGAGACAGAATTGATCACAGGTGATGTATCTGTAGAGCCGCTATTACAATATGTGTGCATTCTGGCAATTTTCTCATCAAAGTATTTTCTCCCATAGTCATTCTTCACAATTTCAGGTAATTCATTCCACATCTTATCAGCAATAGCTTTGATTCTTTCTGGACTGTAGAGGCTTGTGGCTGCAATGAAATTTCCAGGTTCAACCACACTGACCTTTACTCCCATTGGGTGCATTTCGTAGCGCAGGCAATCAGAAAAGGCTTCAACCCCAAATTTGGTGATACAATAGGGGGAACGAGCTGGATTAGCCATGCGTCCCAACATGCTGCTAATATTCACCACACGGCCTGAAGGAAGACATACCAAGATAAGATATACATACATACATACATGGCCATAATTTAGTTATTATAAGTAAACACTTGGTCATTATAATTATACAGTAGTTTACCTGCACTAATATGTGTCTTATCTATGCAATAGTGAGATATATTAACACCTAAACTATGAGAATGTCAGTAAACAATGTGTATATTTCTGAATACATTGCATAAAAAAGACAATTCTCAAGAGAGACCTTTTCTCAAGTCTGTTTTGCAACCTGTTTTAAAATGATGTATTCTGATATACAATGTCTATTTTACACATTACACATGGTTGAGACACACAAAAAAAAAAACTGATCTGGATCTTCTGGATTGTTTACATTGCCATTAGGCCGTCACATGAACTCCTTCTGGAGTTGATATGACTGCCGAATGATGTGAATACTTATTATTGGCTGTCCAACTGCTGGGAGTTGTTTAGCATCCAGAAGATGTTTCAACATAAAGATAGTTACATAGTAGATTAGGTTGAAAAAAAGACATAAATCCATCAAGTTCAACCACTAGGGAAATAAACATATCCCAGATAAAAAATTCTATAAGACATAGTTGGCCCAGAGGAAGGCAAAAAAAACCCTGGTACATTTGCTTCAACAGGGGAAAAAAAGGATGGCAATCGGATGTTTTCTGGATCAACAGTCACTGGTATTTTTTACTTTAAAGCCTTAATACCCAGTTATATTCTGTGCTTCTAGAAAAACATCCAGATTTTTCTTAAAGCAATCTATAGTAGTTGCTGAAACTACTTCTTGAGGCAGATGATTCCACATTTTCACACACCTTACAGTGAAGAATCCCTTCCTTATCCGGAGCTTAAACTTCCTTTCCTCCAGACGCAAAGAGTGCTCTCTTTTTCTTTGTAATGATCTCAATGTGAATAATGGGGAAGAGAGTTTTCTATATGGACCGTTTATATATTTATACAGGGTGATCATATCCCCCCTTAAATGTCTCTTCTCAAGGGAGAATAGATCCATCTCTGCAGTCTATTCCTCTTTTAATACAAGAACATAGTTTGCTAGCTTTAGATATTGAAGCTTGGCATTGCATGCTGTTATTAGGTCTATGATCTACCAGAACCCTCAGATCCTTTTCAATTTCTGACCCCCCCCCAAATGTATTACCCCTAGACAGTATGAAGCATGCATGTTGTTAGCTCCTAAGTGCATAATTTTACATTTATCTATATTAAATGTCATTTGCCACTTGGCTGCCCAATAAAACAGTACACCCAGGTCTGTTTGTAGATTATAGACATCCTGTATGGACTTAATTCCATTACATAGTTTGGTGTCATCTGCAAACACAGAGATGTTACTTTTCCTGGGGTACACCACTAATAACCTTGAACCATTCAGAGTATTAATCATTAATTACAACTCTCTGGATGTGATCTTTAGGCCATTTCTCTATCCATTTACAGATTGACTTTGCTAAACTTATTGACCCTAACTTGCATATTAACCCTCTGTGGGGTACAGTGTCAAATGCTTTAGCAAAGTCCAAGTACACTATATCAACTGTTATTGCACTGTCTACCGGTTTACTTACTTCCTAATAAAAAGAGAGTAAATTTGTTTGACAACTTCTGTCCTTCTTGAGCCATGCTGACTATCACCTTTATTATTATTTTCTAGCAGAAACTCCTCTATGTGGTTCTTTATCAAACTCTGTAGGAACTTTCCAACTATGGACGTTAAACTAACCGGTCTGAAGTTACCTGGTAATGACTTTGCTTCCTTTTTGAAAATAGGAACCACATTGGCCTTACGCCAGTCCATTGTACCTTGCCAGTGACTAAAGAGTCTCTAAAAATTTGAAATAATGGCTTTGCAATAACGGAGCTCAGCTCTTTGAGGACTCGTGGATGTAATGCATCAGGTCCTGGTGCTTTGTCAACCTTAATTTTTCCCAGCTGTTTCTCAATCATATCAATTCTGAGCCATTGTGACTCATTTAAGGCAGTGACATTGCTATTATGAATTTGGACTTAAGCTGATTGGCCTGATTTATTAAAGCTCTCCAAGCCTGGAGGGATACACTTTCTTCAGTGAAGACTCAAAACATATGCTAGCAAAATACTTTGAAGAAATCTATTTCAGGTTTGCTGGATCACCCAGCTTCACTAATGAAAGTGTATCCTCTCCACATAACCAGCATACTAACTAAGGAACAAAAGGCATGCTGTGGGAGTAAATGTGAGTGGGGTCAATAATAATATTACTAATACGAAGAGGAAATGGTTATTTTCTGAAGCAACTGGAAGAATCAACATGTATGTTGTAAGTTTTGGCTTTCTTTGCACTTTAGGACAAAAAGCGGCTCACAAGATGTTAACCTACTTTATTGTCCATCTTTTTTTAAATGTGTGGACTGAATCCCAGGCATAAATTTTAATGCCTAGATATAATACATATACCATATTTAGTAAAGAAGTGGCACAAGAAAAGTAAACCCTCCGATCACTCCGCTTTCTCCTGCTGTTTGCTCCTTCCTTGTCGGCACGTTTCCCCTTCCATACGCTAGATTAGATCCTAGCAGTGCCCCTCCCTCACCCAACATGACTGTCGGGGGATTGCAGTTACACTGGGTTCTTTTAGAAATAACTAAGAATGATGTGGTAATTATTATACAGCTGGATTCATTTTCAGATTTGCCTGGCATACAGCTTTAAGGTCTTATAGTTACCTTTAGCCCTGCGGATGAGAGGGAGACAGGCTTTGGTAACCCTAACTGTGCCCCAAAGATTCACTTCAGCTACTTCTTTATAGGTGTCCATACTGGTGAACTCCACTTCTCCAAATGTTGATATTCCAGCGTTGTTAACAACACCCCATAAACCTATGCAAAATCAAAAATAATGTTACTTTCAGATTCACTGTATTTGAGGGCATCAACTTCAAAAGACAACAATTAATAAAATCCTTAATGTTATAAAAATGGTGTTTAAAAATAAAAACTAAAAGCTACATTGTTTTAAAGGTAAAAAGTGCTACATGACTGGCTCTTCAGTAGGGGCCTAATATACAATATCTAATAAAGAATATTTGTATGCTGTGAGCTAGAAGAAAATGATTTTTAATGTAAACACATTGCTAGTTGTATAAAGATTTAGTCATGTCTATATCGTGTAAATAAAATACTGGTGCTTAATATTTAAAACAATTAACACAACCACATACAAAATATTTACCTTTGTCTGGGTCAACCAAGTTTTCTTTAATAATCTCCAAAGCACGGTCTATCTCTTCCTGATTTACCACGTTCAACTGAACAGTCTTCATTCTATCGCTTTTCATATCGTCGAGTTCCTTTACACCAGCATCTCCCTTGTTCTGCAAGTTGTAAAGAAGTTTTTTTTTTTTTTTTTCTTTTCAACAGCCTGTAAATACTGATGGAGGAACACACAAACAAACTATAAAACAGGCCTTCAGTTGACACAGTAATCTGTTGTCTTGGCTCCAATTCACACAAATCAGAAAGGTATACCCTGATGAGTTTATTTTTTGCTGCATGTATTGATTTTCTTTCACTTCCTGTTCTTGAGATGCAACAGAAGGTAAAAGGCAATTTTTACAAAGTAAGGGTGGGTCCCTACTAGTCTATGGGCTCTCTGCTTTCAGGTTTTATGTAATTTTCAGTCCTAAAATTTGCATTTTAACATGCAGTACAGTTTTATTGCTCAAATGCAGTTTTTACATGTTGGAAAACTTAACACTAAAAGGTGGTGTCTGAAAGGGTCTGAGACACTCCATTTTGTTACCCGAGACACTCCATTTTGTTTTCCATTCTAGTTCTAGTTTTTGAGATAGATGTATTCCTTGTTATTGTTCTGCCAAACAAGTGTCCTTGCTGACATCTGCTAAATTCGGATATTGCTGACAATTAAAGAATAACAAGATGTCTTGTACGTGTCTGAAACAATGTAGCAAAGCGGTATTGTATTAGAACAAAGATACTATTATCTCTCTACTGTGGTAAATGAGCACGCACAGTGATATTTGGTTATGTTATAAAACTAGATGTTTGTTACAATAAAGTTGAAGATTGCTTGATACCATACGAGTGTATGCGTCGTTGACCAATTCTTCCCAGGCACCTTTTCTGATGCACCGAGGGACACTGGGATGGTGAGAGATCACAGAGGAATAGAGCCAAGAAACCTGCAGATCCTTTCAGTGTCCTAGTGAAATGAGTATAAAATTCTGTCCTCTGTAGAAAGGTGAATTACTCCAGAAAGTGCACATACAGATACTTTACACCTTTCCTACCTAACTCAAAAAAAAGTTTTAAACAAAGGTAAAACAAGCATTTCTGCAGACACCTGCTCTGTTTGCAGTGTGTTGTGGTGCCAATTATTGCAGATGGAAGCTAATATAGTGTACAGATGATTTTCAGTTCCACCACAAAGCACATACTGTGCATTGTAGTGCACTGCATTGCAAAACCAAGGGTTAGGTACAATACATTTTTTTCAAATGTTGTAATCCAAGAAATTTGGAGCATGCCCCTTATGCATATGCTCACATTGAAGGCATATTCTGCATTACTATGCTACTGTTCATGTGCATTGCCATACCTAGCCCTAGGTGAGTTAGGGTTTAGGTAAGCGTTTTCAGCAAAGGTTAATACAAGCAAGTGGCCACACAGTAATGCATCACATGTCTTCAGTGTGGGGAGATGCTAAGGTGTAAACAAAATGTGTGCAAACAACTAGTGTTCCCTTTTTCATAAATATAAAAGTTTTTAAAGATATTTTAATCCCATACCTTGAGCAGGCAGCCAGCAAATATTGTGAATCCTTTATCATGTAGATTCTTAGCCAGTGAAAATCCAAATCCTGAGTCACATCCTGTGATAAGAACAGCTTTATTGCCCTGTACAATGTAAATAAATGTTCAGAAATACAGTATGAGTAAATAACATGTACACTAGTACAATAAGCAACAAATATTACATACCTGATCTGTTTGACTTGCATAAGTGCGACTTGCAACTAAGGAAGCAGCAGAAGACAGCCTCTGAAGAAGCCTAAACAGAATCATTTCATTAGATTATGGATTAGGGTTGCAGTATAATGTAACCATACATCCTATGTACTTCTGTTTTATTTGAAAAGAAAACTAGTAGCACAATACAGTAACCTGCATGTGAAGAGCTCGGGGCTAGGAAATTAGTCGGACACAGCAAAGGATAAAAGCACCCTGGGATGAAGCCAGCAAATAAATCTAACAACTCCAATAAACTAGAGATTTGTTAATCTAATGATATGCAAGAACTACTATTTTGTTTTTATTGTATTTTTTTGATGTATACAAAGATAAACTACACACGTGCACATGTGCAATAAATGTTGTTGGAAAGGATCTTTTACGATCCTTTCCAATGACAAAAGCCGATGCATGAATAAGTGCTGTACATACAGCGCGTTCTGCTCTATGGAGAGGGGAGGGGGAGAACGACCGACCGGCACCCAGTGGCACTCTCTCCCCTCCACTCTTATTACTATCATTCATCGTTCGTGGATCAGACAGGTTGGATCCATGAACGATGAACGACGAGCACTGTAGACACTCCAGATTCAAGCCCAATATCAGACCTGGGGTGAATATTGGATGATAATCATCTGATAAGTGTATGTAGCCATAATGGGGGATTCTCCAGATAGTCATAATTGCATACCATGGGGATAGAGCCTCTGCTCTTGGACAGCCTTAGTAGATTCACCCCCAAGATTTTCTTCCATTTAGATTAATTACTGGAGGTGTTTACCTGCTGGCTTCATGTGAGCCCAATGTGTTATCTTTTTGCGGTGTTCTTTTATCATAGTAATAACATAGTCCGTTATTTCTGGTCTAATTAATAAAACAGGCCTGGTCGGGTATAGATCAGGAAGAGGTATTATGCATTCTATGGCCAGCTTTCAATGCAAAGGATTACAACAGCAAAACAAAGAACAGGAAGAAATTGTGTCCTGTTAAATATGACTGCCCGTCACACTCTTGCTTGTGCTTTCAGTCTTTTATTGGGTTTGTAAATGTGTACAAATGCCCAACTGAATCCAAAATGGTAAATCTCTAAAACAATCATGTTGACTATTGTAATTCTTTTTAAAATAAAAATTAAAAAAAATTCAAAATCAGTTGTATAGCTGTGCTTGTGTGTAGCTGTGTAATAACTCTTTACGGTATTTGGCCTTGCTGACAAAAAGAAAAGCGCAGGAGGTAAAAATCAGTTGAACCAATCTCAACATTTCACATGATCAATAAGGTATTGCAAATAACTTTAGATACATGTCACTCCATGTCAGTATGACTTGCATTTTTTACGAAATGTGACCTATGGCTATTCTTTTTTCATCATGTGTACAGCTTTAATTTCCTTTGTCAGCTTTGTGCAGCCTTTTAAAAAATTAATTCTGTCCAACTAGAAAAGTATATAATTTACTTGATACAATGGAAGTGAGAGGCCACCTATAACCATAGAATGTTCATACAAGTGTAGCAGTATCTTGTTTCTACAGTCATCCACACAGAGTGAGGAATTGTCTTGTTTACATTAGTTGGGACTTTTTCTAAAAATGCAAAGAAACTAAAAATCTGTAATTTATTACATAAATGTTTGGGTTAATTAACAAATTACAGATTTTAGTTTTTATTGACTTTTTAGAAAGTGCCCCAACTTTTTGGTAAATGTGGTTTGTAATTAAACGTCAAAATAAGTATTATTGGCCTGGTTATCTATTATCAGTTTCTTGGCTGGTTAAGTATTGAAAGATGCCAGGTAAACTGAACTTTGATTCATACATTTTGTTTTTTTATAGACAACAAGCAGCACTCAAAAGGAATGTCAGATTGGCCTTTTTGAAGCACTGCCATTTTCCTAATAAAAATGCTGGATATTTTCCCCTTGCACAGATCTAACTAACAGCTTAAATAGGTTTTCTATGGGGAATGCAATTTTGAGCCACCAACAGGGAGAGGATTAAAAGGGATAACTTGTTTCTGTGACTGTATCCCTCACATTATAAAGATTTTATCTGTTGTGTGTCTGGGAGTGAAGGAACATTTTCCCTATGCTATACAGATGGCCTACTCATCCCAAAAAAATACTCCAATAAATATGAATTGTTACAGATATGTAAATTTAGACTTTTTGTCAAAATTTAACAGCCAAGTCCTTATCTCTAAGTCATCCTCCTGTTCTCTGAGATAGGCAGACAGCAGTCACACAATTGTCACACAGTCGGCTCTACCATGGGGAGCAAGTGAAATGCTCCATTATTCATGGAAAAATCTGGTATTCTCAGAAGCTGCAATCCAATTAAATCGTGAATAATATGTTTTTGCAGTCCTTTCACAATTGTACCATGTTTGGCCGGCATTGGAGCTACACAAACAAATCTACTGCTAATGAGCAACTGAACCACTTGTTAGCAATGAGATTTACAGCACTGGAAATGTCAGTTACTGCAAACTGTTATATTATTATTACTGTATTATTATTATCAATAAACAGTATTTATATAGCGCCCACATATTTTGCAGTGCTGTGCAATAAAAGAGGGTTGCAAATGACAGATACAAACAGTGATACAGGAGGAGGAGAGGACCTCGCTCCGAAGAGCTAACAATCTAAGGTCACTGTGATGTGAATTTGTTGCAAATTAGAACAACCTGCAACAATTTTTTTTTGTTACCAAATCTAAACCGCCCCTTGTAAGACCACATGTATGATTTTAGTCTTATGCTGACTCACAATCTCAAATATACAAAATTATATTTTGTATATTTCGCATTTTGAAAGCTAAGCGTTACATAAAGTGAATACCAAGATGTTCAACTATTTATATGAGTACCAATGCAGAGCCATATAAAGGGTTATTGTGAAGGTAATGACATTGGTAATCTGCAGAAAGGTTGGTGCGATCAGAGCACACATACATGTTCAGTGATATATGAATGTAATGTTTATTTTGTAAATGTTAAACATTATAATATCATTATAAATATAAAGTCCTGATCTAGCACAATGTAAAGACAAGCTGCTGTCTAGAAGTATAAGCAGCCCTTGCAATGATTCAGAAATATCCTTTCCATAAGCAGCATACCTCACATGACTGGCATGATCCTTCAGTTGCAATGTCCTTGCTGGGAAATATGAGCAGGTCCTGGCAGCCAGCATTGTTCTTCTATGTCACTTCCAATTCACCTTGACTTCTACAAAAGAATAAAACCCGCCTCAACTTTATTTAATCTGCAAACAGTTTCTGATTTCTTTTTCAGATATTATGCTGTCAGAAATTCAATTCAATATTCTTTTTATACTTCCTGGCAATCTGGGCTGCATATTTCTTAAACTGGTTTTAGGAAGCTGAATCTCACAACAGCTCCAGCCTTGAGTATATGGGATGCGTGCATCTGCGATCAATTTGGGATGCTTTTCATGTGAATTTCCATTGTGAGAAGACAGTAGTATAAAGCCATCGAAGCTATTTAAAGTCTGCCTAAACTGATTACAGCTAAATTAATTTAGGGTATTTGGTCTTAAAGTTTGTTTTCTATACAAAGTGTGTATGAATATATATATATATATATATATATATATAATCCTGTCTCACACCTCCATGCTGCAAAGGAACTATGTTTTGCAGCAGTCGGCAGAAAGACTGTGTGGAAGCAGCAGTCTTTCTGCCGAGATCTGACACACACATACTGCCGAGTCCCAAATCTCTCCTCCAATCAGCAGCATGAGCTTTGCTGATTGGCGATTTAGCCTATTAAATATTAGAATTATAGGTTTGTGTGGTCAGACCAATGCAGAGAGACAACTGATTACACACAGAGAGTAAAGGTCCTTCTCTGCAGCATGCTGACCAAGGCCAGGCTTTTTCACCAGCTGTGCCTGCCGGAGTAGAAACACTTTCTATACAGTTTATTATTAGGCACCAGGAATGTATTTCGAGTTAAGATGAATTGGTTTTAACAGTATTCTATACATTGCACAAGGACAATTCCAGATTCACCTGCAGTTTTGAGATCTTTTATCTGAAACTATATGACCTGATGATCAGAAACCATTTCCACTGACAATGATCCATCAAACAAAGCAAATATCACCTTTCATGATGTATACATCCAGCTCAATGGTTTCCCGGTACTAACTACCCCCAGGACATATCTAAACTTTGTGCAGGGTAAAAAGCCAGCAATAAAATTGTGAGTTTACAGCCTGCTGATGGCGGTGATCTCTCACCTGGGTAAACATGTCTTTTCACACAGAGTATGAAGGAACGCCCAGATAAATAGAATCGGAGTGGTGTCATTTCTCCTGGATTATAAAGGGCATAATGGGCCTGATTTATTAAAGCTGACGATAGACTATCATGGGGGAATCTAGGTGATCCAGCAAACCTGGAATGGATCTAGTCCAGGATTAAACACATTTGCCATGTAAAAGCACATCCTTTTTAAGAAATGTTACATGTTTGCTGGATCACCCAGGTTCCCCCATGATAGCTTATTGAACAATAATAAATCAGGCCCACTGCTTAATGTGGAAGAGGTTATATGCAGAGAAGAGTATGATGTGTGGTATCCAAAGGACCTAAAGACCGGGGAGGGTGGTTGTTGAGCTCACATATGCAAGGACTGTTTTAAGTGGAATTGGCCCCAGCCAAATGCAGCTCCTCTATCCCTGCCACTCTGTCATCTGGGGCCCTTAAGAAAGTGAGGGCCCCGCATGACCTACCCTGCTCATATCTTACACTGGGGCCCAGGTGTGATAACTTTTACCACAATTACCAATGCATGTGAAATGGCCAACCAAGCATTCATAGCAGCCAATCAAAATCCGCGTTCTATTTTTAATCTCGGATTAAATGAATGATACATGATATGTGATTGGTTCCTATGGGCATCATATAAACCCGCACAATGTGCACCTATCATGGCATGTTGCCATAGTGATCCCAGCCTCCTAATTATTAATAATGAATGAATGAGCAGGGTGCCGCCACGTAGGAAGCCGTGCACGTGTCTGGCAGGGTTCACACAGCGGGGCCTCCTATAGTAATTACATTGCATAACATTATACAATACTGACACAGGGGAGGACAAACCTGGCCGCCGCGCTCCTCAGCTTGAACCTGCCCTTGGCTGTGCCCGGTAGCGGGTGACAGTTTTGGAGGGGTGTCCTTCTCTCGGAAGTGATATGCAGAGTCCCGGCTCCTCCCCCTCTGTATATCAGCGCTGGCAGCTGCAGGTCTATGGGAAGAGAGGGGACATGGCGGGTGTTCTGGCTAGTCGTAGCACCGTCCTGCTGGTCCTCCTCTCCTTTGGCCTGACCCTGGCTCTGGGCTTTGCACTCCCGGAGATCCTCAAGCTGCTCTTTAGGGTTTTGGGCTTTCCGAATGATAATGCGTCACATGCCATTGTCCTGCTGTACTTTGTATTTGTGCTGTTTGTGGCCATGCCATCCATACCCAGGGGCACATTACCAGTGAGTACAAGCATCTTACCCATTTACTGTTCATTGCAGCATCTATAGGACCATTAGCAATGTTTCTGATTTCTTGGTGGCATCATCAGTGCCCAGATCATTGGCACATTGCAGCATCTATAGGCATTGTTGTGGTTGTATTTTATTGGTGTATCTGGGGGTGTTCTGCAGTCACCCCAAGCATATATCCTGGATGTAAGAATGTCACCTGACCCCTGGCATTCCTATACATCACAGTACACTTACACTGTATTATTATCATTATTATTATTATTATTGTTGTGTGTTATTCTGACTGCATATGGGCTGCTGGAAGCAAATTATCTCTCCTAAAAAAAAGTTGCACATGTCATTCTGTTCAACCAAAACATCTCTTTGTTGCTTCAATTTTATTTATTTTTTTATTGATTTATCACCTTAAACAGATTTGTTTGCAGCTTCAGAAAGATAAAATCAGCCACCATCACAACATTTTTTTCTATTGGTTTTATTATATATAAATTATCCTATGGCTTGATTATCAATCCAGGGCTGGGGCATCAATCATCAAACAGGTTAGTAAGAGAGCTGATGCTGATCTATTATTCAGACTCTGCCATCATCGTCTCCTTCTCTTTGTAATGAACAATATCGTGAACAGACAGAAGAGATCTCTAATAGAGAAGTGACAGGGGATTACTTCCTGGCACAGAATGAAGTTAGCTCTTCCTTGCTACTTATAGCAGAACACGATCCACCAATTTAATGGTTTCCCAAAGAACAAGCTCAAACTAGGAAATCAATATATCCTAGTAAATATAAAAACCAAAACACTCATGTGCAAAATGGTTAGCTGTAGGTGAGACTTCGTATTACTAGTTATTCACAATCCTGTCTAAAAATCCTAATAAATCTTGCCTTTTAACTAGGAAGGGCTCTGTGACTTTGGGAAAACCCAGTTTAAAGTTTGTCTATGGTGTATGGTACGTTAGCATGATCAGGAAGTTGTTCATATAATAAAGAATGAGAAGTACCTTCTATTACAGTAAATCGCACTTGAACACCCCACTACTTTAATCACAAAATATTTTAGGTAATATATATATATATATATATATATATACTTTTTTTCTTTTGCAGGCAACAGTTTTTATTTCTTTCCCAAACTGTTTTCCTTTTTCTTTATTAATAGTTAGAGTAAGGGCAAAAAGCTAAGCTGCAGGTATGAAAACTGTATTAACCCTTTACATTGGTGGTCAGTGGAAGAAAGGTTCCTTATGAGTGAAGGTTAGTAAAAAGAATGCCCTGTCTTAGGGTGGGTTGTGGAAAGCATGCCTTTTTTTATTTTTTTTTTTTACAGAGAGCTACATTGCACAAAAAACAAATTCAGTGGTTACTTACCAGAGAATTTAGTGGAGAGCCCTTACTGATCCATGTCAATGGCTCTGCCTTTGCATTTTAGCTACAGTTATAATTGCACAAACATCTCTCAGGATATATCTCATGTCACACTTCTCACACTGCAGAAAGGTTTTGGATCCTTGTTGCTTAAGTGTTTCTCTGGACTTGCAGGGATATAATGAATATTATGCTCGTTATCTATAGCCTTTGTTGCAGTATCAGGGATGCTCCAACTCATTACGCCCTTTCATTTACTGATAGTGGATTTGTGGCTTGTGAGCTTGCCCCTATGGCTGAAGTGTCTTTTCTTCTTTTCTCACATTTGGGCATTTTTTGCCACCCTTCTCCCTCCATATTGTGGCAGGGGAGATGACCATGCTCCAAATACCATAAGTTGCCAACATAATGGCAGATGTCTATTCTGGTTCCTCCTCTGCATCTGAGTTTGCCAAGCAGAATGTATATGGGTGGGGAGTAATAATCAAAGCTGAGGGAGTGCTTTGGGCAGCAAGTGTTATGTTAAAGTGGGCTTCTCTCCAGTCTCTGTCATCAGGGTGGAGAATAAAATCCCTTTCCCTGCATTTGCTGAGCAAGACACTCATTTCAATTGTTATTCCCTCTATAACTTTGCATTGTCCCTTGGTACATGTTCAATGAATTCTTAGAGTATACTCATATTGAATTTTTTCATTTTTAATAATTATATGTCCTCAGCTTTTTAATATTGTCTTATTAAAAGGTTTTATTATCCCACAAGCCCCAGCTCCAATTGCCCACTCTATCCCACTATTCTGTGAGCTTACTGATATTAAGGGGAAAAAAATAACTTAATTGTGTAAGCTTTAGTTTGTCATGTGTTCACCTTTTGATTTCATCTAGGTGGAAGGAAAGGCAGTGCTAATCACAGGCTGCGACAAAGGGTTTGGATTTGCCTTGGCAAAACACCTTCACAAACTGGGATTTAAAGTGTTTGCTGGATGTTTATTAAAGGTTAGTACCACAGGCATGGTTGATGATCATTATTTTATACAGCATTTAGTGAGCAACCTTACTATAAGTCAAGGTATAAGGGTGATAAGAGAATCATGGAGTCTGTCATTGCTGGCCTCTAGTGAGAACATTCGTTTCCTGGCATTTATGCCAATGTTTTGCCTTCCTTGTTTCTTTATTAGCCCAAGGCTGCATACACACGTGCGATAATTGTCGTTGGAAAGGATATTTCACAATCCTTTCCAACGTTGAACGACTGCACGATGCATGACGGAGTGCTGTACTTACATCACCGTTCTGCTCTATGGAGAGGGCAGGGGGAGAACAACGGAACCGCACTCTGCTGCGCTTTCTCCCCCTTCAATTCCAATAAGATCGTTCGTTGTCCATCGCCCGTGGATCCTCCAGGACAGGCATTCGGATGATGGGCGCTGTACACATGCCAAATTCTCGTCCGATTTCGGCCCTGAGCCATTGGACGTGTGTACCTAGCCTTAGACTCTTGACTCACAATATAGATTTCTGACACTGCCTGGAACTCACAACATTCCAAAAGGAGATCAGCCATGGAACCCCTATTGTTTGTTTTTTAAATAGAATTTAGAAACAATGCTCACATAAACACAATGCTTAAAGATATCACTTTCTAAAGCTGCACTTGCATATGAGTTTTACAAGTACATTGGGTGTTCCTTTAACCTTTTGCACTTCTGGACAGCCTTTCCTTCCTGCTCCTGTCCCAAAGGGTGCCTGCCTGTTGGTTGTGAAGTATTTAGCATTCTGTGAGTGATGGCTGGAAACAGGCTAAGTTTTCTTTGTCTATGTGAGATGTTATAACTCACCTTTGCAACAGTTTATGTGCAGGCACTCTCCCATATGCAGCTTAGAACATTGGAAGCTTCAAAGACAGCAATAAGCAAGAGATGCTTGGAACCCTATCTATCAGAAGGTGAAGGAAATTACAATTACAAATACATCAGGCACTTGCAGGCTCCTGTATATGTTGAATAAAAAAGCATGACTGCAATACATGCACATTTTACAATATTTTTCCCTTTAAACATGATTCACGTACAGCAAAATAATGGTTTATGTGCTAGAAACATAGTGTGCTCCATCAGTCTTTGAAACCTAGAACATCTGCCCTGTCTCATTTTATTTATAATGCATTATCTTTATCACATACCTCCTCACCATACTTCATAACCCCTCCATCTGCATAGAGAGCACACACTCACAAGTTTTCTGGCTAAATTAGCAGGTAGTTTTTTTAAGGAAGGTGCAAGCCAGTGTCTTACAGTTACAGTTTGCAGAACTGAGCATCCTGTTTTGGATATGAATAACCTTACATAGACATTGTTGGTCAACAAGATGTCTCTAGTTTTAAATTCACCAGAAGCCTTATAGGTGCATTGGTTAATTTTCTCCTGAGATTCTTAAGCCACACTTCACTAGCTAGATTGTCCTGTCCACTGAATTCTGATATCTAATAAACCATTTATAGCCAGCTGGTGGCCAGTAATGCTCATGGCCTGTCCTCCAAGTGCCCCTAAAATATTTCTTGCATCATGATTTTTCTCTCTTCCCTTCAATTCCCAGTTTCTGTGAGGGTGAAGAGTAAAACAATGTGATACCCCGAAATTCAGTTCTTGGCACTGTTGTTGCTACCATTTTGTAACAGGTAATATTGATACTTGAATGCTAACCCAATGATGGTACCTATTTCTACTTATGGCCTACTACTCACTAAGCATACAGCTGAGCATTTTAGGTAATATGCTTGGCATTGCCCATTTAATATTTTGCCAAACAAGGTTATGAATGCAATTCTCATCCTTGCAATGAGTCACAGGCTAGAATTTACCAAAACTTCCTAACCAGAACAGGTCTGTTTGTAGAAAATATTACCTTAGTTGCATTACTCCATATTTTAACATATGGATAATTTGTAAAAGGAACTATAGAGCTTTCTATTGTTTGTATGCATGTGACACCAATTAAACTAATCTTCTTATCTTGCTACTGATAGAGCCTTGGACTCTCTGCTTTAATGACTGTTCACTATATAACACGAGGCCTAGACTTCGAAAGAATAAAACTCCTAGTCTAAATTTTTAATGATCAGTCCTTGGTAAAGTAAACCATCCCTAGTTTTACTAGGCACTTGTTGGTGGCTTATCTTACTATGTAGTATCCTTGCATGCCACCCCATTCCACACTGCCCATTGGTTTATAATTTTAGTGCTTTTATGTGTGGAAAAACACAGGACCTATGCAGTTGCCATTTGCCATATCTGAAGACTGTCAAGTGAGACATGTGCCCGACATTGTGCGAAATCCTCATTTTGAAAGAAACAGTTTTACAGGATCTTTGCAGAGAAGGAAACGGCAATAATACGTTAAGGTACCTGAGGAAGCCTAGCACAGAGTAGCTGGTGTTCGGTTTTCATTAAGCCTCAAATCAGTTTTGATTTTAGATATGCACTGTCACTAAAGGGCAGCCTAGCTTGATCAAGACAAAACCCAGAAGGATATGGTGGTCATCACACAATTAAAGCAAATCTACTTTTATTTTATCATTTACCTTTAAAATTATATGAGCCCTCTTTTGTTGTCCCATAATTTCTGAGTAGGTTAAGAGACTAGAATTCCATATAATATCAACTTCACGAAAGCAGTAGACTTTTGATCAGTCTAAGCAGAAAACTGCCAGAGCAGTGAAAATAAAAATGAGGCTTTGTAAGTATGCTGGCCTGTTAATCAGTAGCAGCTTTGTACATATCTAATAATAAAGAGGATTTTTAGCACAAGGGGTCATATTCTAACAAACACATAAATCACGTTATTCAAAAGAGCTGCATTAAGCTCTGATTTTTTTTTTTCTGTACATTCACAGAGTGAATTTAACTGCAAGTTTATAAGAATAACAGCTGTTCCTCACAGAAATCCAGCAAACTTTTAACCTATAAAGTGCACTTCTTTAAAAGTGACTACTTTATATTGGCTCACTAATATTTGCAGGTAAAATGTTCATTCACAAGTGCAATTTTGTAAAAAGCTTACTACTTGCTATAGTTGTCTGTCAAATATTGTGGTCAGGTATTTGTATTTTAAGGGGTTTATGGAGTATGAATAGTGACGTTTACTTTATACTTCAATTGCATTTTACAAATCACTTACTAAAAAAAGGATACAGAATAGAAGCTGTTGCATTCCATTAAGTGTTTTCTGTTAAAAAATAGACTGGTCACAAGCTTTTTAACAGGTCATGTGAATGGGCTCTTTTCCAAATAATTATTATTTTTTATTGTATTTGTTATTCTATACTACTTGTAAAGCCAACTGCCTCTAGCAGCAGGTTTTTGAACCTTGAAGACTAATTTAGCCTAATGCACAATCCCCTCTTCTGTCTTTCAAACATCCCTTCTAGCTGCATCTGGGTGCATCTTCCCAAGCAATGCAGTGGAAGGAACAGAAACCAGGAGAATACAGTTATAGTGGGTTGGAGGGGGAGTATGTACACCGATCACACGCGCATTGGGGGTGTGCCTATGACACCCATTATTCAACCCTGAATAGCAAGGCCAGTTAGAGAAGTTAGGGGGTGATAATCGTGTCGGAAGGAAGGTAAGTACTGCAGCAAAAGCTGTTTATTTGTTTTTAAACATTAAGAAATAATCACAAAGAATAACGTGTGAAGCCAGTATTTTTATTTCCATCTACAGAACTACTGTAGTTTAGATAGATGTTTCAGTTACACTTGTTCATGGTCATTATCTTGCTATGTTTGTCAGCTCTATTTTATTGTAATTAATGTACATTACATTGGTAAGTGCACATTTTTCTCCAATACTTTTAGGATAGGAATGGAGAAGGAGCTCAGGAATTGGAAACATTACAGTGTGAACGCTTGAAAGTCATTCAGCTGAATGTCTGCAGTGATGAGGAAGTTTCCCGTGCTGTGGAATTTGTGAAGAAGAACCTTGAGGACACAGAGAAAGGTGGACAATGCATCCATAAACCTGCCATGTGCACAACTTTAATCTAAATATCAGTATGTTTAAAAGGAACTTATTTTTTGCTTTTTCATATTTATAGGCTAACAGATCATTTCATTATGCCCATACTAAATATTCTTTTGCCATTCTGAAGATAGCAGATTGTCTTTGTAGAATACTATACAGTCTTCACTTTTCTTGTTTTTGTCTATTTGTTAGCCTATAAAAACACAAAGCACACTTTCATTAAGGTTCCCAAATAAAAGCCTGTTTTATAGGGCTATAGTCAGTTTAGCCATTTTAGTATGCCCTGGTTAAGTTAGGCCTGGCCATCTATACATGCATGAGCTCTAGTCATAGAGTGGTTGAAAAAATACCCACATTTGGCAGTTATAAATTACATAAAAAGGTGCATATAACTGAAGAGAGAACCATGCTGCTTGTGGTAGCCATTGGGATTCCGGTTAGAAGGTTGGTAAAGATCTTGCAGGGAATAAAAGGTATCATAAAAGATATGCCAAATTCCTGTATGTCCAAACCATTTGGAGTTTATATTGTAAATATGGGATTTTTAAGGCATTGTAAATTTACAATTCAGTTATCTTAGACATTTCTCTCATACAGACATTTTTAAGATGTTCATTGACTCAGGATTATATTTGTCTTTAAGAAAGAATTTTCAATGTTCTCTTTGACTAACATTAAAAAACAGTAGGCCAGTAAAGCAGTCCGGGTTGTAACCCAAGATAAAAAAAAGAGAAAAAAGATAATGGTAGTTAAGATAATAAAACTAATGTAAAAAGTAAATGGAAACTAAAAGCAATAAATGTTATCATAGTATTACATAGAAGGTTTATTGCTGTATTAGTGCACTTGCATATACAGTTAAATGCGAATTTTTTTTAATATAAATTTTTTTTTTTTTTATAAGGGGCTGGTAGGTGGGCACAGTACTACTTAAATACCATAAAGTTCCTTACAAATAACTGTGCCATACATTGCTCATAGTGTATACTTGTGAACTTGTTACATGCTTACCTATAACTCTACATTATTTTTTTCACAACAGTCTCTTGTTACTGCAATTTAATAGCTTTAGTAATTCCAGCCTGCTTTGGTAACATCTTTACTAGCTCATGGACTCAGGGTTTTATCTCATGGCCCCTAGAAAACATTTAGGGTAGTGGAGAGGCTTCAACTCACAATACATATACAGATCTGAAGAGCTATTTAAACAGTAATCATAAATAAAATTAAATCTCATGCAAAGGATAATCACATGAGACAGCAGCTAAAAACAATGGTGAAAATGCCCACAGCCACAAAATAAAGATAGAGAAAAAAAGAAAAACAAAAGACAGAAGGTTATAGAAAAAGCATGGGGCTATAAAAAAAAAAAACAGGGCAGGCATAGCGCATACACACCACCAAGTTAAGATGAATATTGAAGCCAAATACCAGGCTAACTTCCAAATACTACAGTATAAAGGTGATGGAAGAAAGGTATCAGGGCAGATGGGATAGACACATGATGGCAGACTACTGCTGGAGCCTTCAACGTGATTGTCCTGATCATCAGGATAAAAAGAAATCATACAAATGAAGTTTTTAATGACTCAATATAAAATGTATTGACATAATATATTGACACAAGTATTTCAAAAATGTATTTTTTATACGTAGGCATATCTAGTTTAATTTTGCTTCATTTTAATGTTTCATTAGTTTTCTATGAGGTTATTATTGAGGTCATCATTTCAAAAACTAGAGCCAGCCTATCAAAACCAATACCATATTTGGAATCTGTGCGTCAAACATGACCTAAAATGACTTTATTCTGTTTAGCAAGACAATGTTTGTTGACCAGTGTTATTAAATACAGTTGTTTTTCGTGCCAAAAAACCCTACTGTCTTTCGGTATTGTCTTTAATGCTGGTTTGGGGTTGGCAGCACCCTCCTATTGGGGAATTTTTACTATTTTTGAACACTTCTCCACTGTTATACTTGATCACATTCTTACTGTTACTAGATTTGTTAACTTTACCTCTGGATGAATGCATTGATAGCTCTAGGTTTTATTGCATCTTTTTTATGCACTTACCAGATTTGTTGTTTCCTTTGTTTTGCAGGTTTATGGGGCTTGGTTAATAACGCTGGCATTGCTACATTTGGAGAAGTGGAGTTTACTAGCCTTGACACATATATGGAAACTGCAGATGTAAATTTGTGGGGAACTGTTAGAGTGACAAAGGCTTTTTTGCCTTTAATACGTCGCAGTAAAGGTAAATCATTGAGATTTTTTTTCCCCCTTTTACATTTACAGTGGTAAGAGGATAAATGGAAGTATTTCACGATAATCCAGTCACACATGTTTTCAGTGGAATAATGAACATTAGATGTTCAGTTGGATATTAAGACATTTGTTTGTATTACAAAAGAATCTTTTAAAAATGCCAGTACAGAGATTGATTCTTACATCTATCAAACCTCCATGTAATGCAACCCACAATACATATTATAACAGGTTAATTCTGCACACAAAGGTAATGAATGACAAATTATACAAACTATACCACCTTAGACATAATGTAATTTAATTTTACTCTTTCGAATAAAGCATAATTTTATAGTTATGTCCATAACCTTTAACATGTCATTCATTCAGAACACCAAAATTTGCTGCATACCACTTTGTGACTAGGCTTACAGATAGCATTTCAGAAGTACACCTTGTGTGGCTGTAAATGGTCTTTTACAACAAAGTCACCAGAATAGGGCCAGGGTCATGCTTTGCATGCCAACTCCTAAAGTGCAACCGCACTATAGAAGCTGTGCCTTTTAGATAAAAGTCCTTCTGCATGTCAGATACTTCAAGTAGAACTGTGTGCAACAGTAAAATCACCAAATTCATTTGAGATGTCTAGATAGAAAAGTCCAGTTCAATGGTACCTTGTATCCCACACTTAAATGTTTCTTCTTCCTAATATTAAACATTATTTACAAAGCACCAACATATTACACAACCCTGTACGTTAGAGGTTGCAAACAATAGATAAATACAATAAAGCGGAGAAGCAGAGCACCCTTCCCTACAATACTTATATTCTTCAGCCATGTGGTTGTAGGCACAGGGGTTTCCAGGCACACTGATTTACCCCATGTACTGCTGTAAATGTTTAAGGTATTGCTTAACCACCCGACCGGTAAACCGGACCTTGGTTCGGGTTTATCAATTTTGCAAAAATCGATAAACCCGAACTTTTCTCACTGTGTAAATCCCATCACTTACCTGGTCCCCGCTGCGATGATCCCTTCTGTCCAGCGTCGATCGCTAAAAAAAAATACTCACCTTCTCCCCGCAGCTCCTCCGGACACGTCTGTCCTCTTCTTTCTTCATCCGGCGCGTGCAGTGACGATCACCGGGATTTCCCGGTGACGTCGCTGCATGCGTCGGTGCGGGCGGGAGGCGGGGCGGGAAATTCAAAATCCTTTGCATTGAACTCAATGCAAAAAAGCTGTATTGAGTCCAATACAAAGAAATCCTTATATATATATATATATATTATATAAATTACATAACATACTGTAGAGGTACATTACATTATACACTATTTTTACTTTTTTTTAAAGATTTTTTTTTTATGTTTTATAAAAAAATTTTTATTAAATTTATAAAATTTTGGACATATTTCGGTGAGTTATGCGGTTATTCGGTGAATTATAAGTAAATATTGAGTAATTCGGTGAATTAGAGCCTACAATCTAAAATAAATTTCCATGCAAAAAATTTAACACTTTTTGCATGGAAGTTATGAAAGAATTAGAACACCCGGCCTTCGCGTACGCGACCCTCGGCGATTCCTGATGATGTCTGTGCGTGCGCCCGTCGATGGGGGTTGTAGCGGGAAATTCAAATATTTTGTATTGGATTCAAAACAAAGTCCTGTATCCAATCCAATACAAAATAATACAAAATATATTTATGTGGTTTTGTCTATAGGTATGTGACGTTGGACACTAGGGAGGTGTTTTAGAAAAATATATTACTATACAGTATACCGAATTATCGCATTTTCAGTATTTTTCATTTATTTATGTATTCTTGTTTAAGCTGATTTTTGTGTACTTTATTTAATTTTATTAAAAGTATTTTTTTTTTTTTTTTTTTTTACATGATTGTGTGTTTCAAACATTTTTTATATTCATGATATCTACTAGACCCTTGTTCGGACATATTTCTGTAAGTTTCAGGTCTAAAATTTAAAAAAAAAAAAAATTCGTGAAAAACAGTGTACCGCTTGGTACAGAAATCTAGACATCAGTGTAACGCCCAGGAGGTTAAGCATAATAAATAAATAATAAATAAAGCAACAACATAAAATAAGTAATGCACAAATTAAGAGTCAGTCATGTTAGGGAGGGGGGCGATATACAAGAGGTTATCAGTGATGGTTGCGTGTGTTACACCAGCCTTTCGCTATCTTTTTACTCTTTAGGAGCCCTTAAAATAAATTGCAGGTCTTATGAAACCCCTGCTAAAAGCAATTTATTGTTGGTCAGTGGAAAGATTTCTCTTTTTACAGTGGTATCAGTCATTCAGCTGGCTCTATCAAGTGCTGTTGGCTCCAGAATTATGAATAGCATTGGAGATCAATTGGCTACAGTTTGAGGAACACCTAGCAACCTCTAGAGAAACCCTGGTTGAGACTGGCAGTGTTAGACTGTCATTACTTATAGTAAAATGGTAACTCCTCCTCACCCACTCTCCTCCCTGTTGATGTTCCCCAAGGGTCAGTCCTTGGACGGTTCTCTTTTCTCTGTACACCTCCTCTCTCGGTAGTCTCATATCCTCCTTTGGCTTACCTCAGTCCTGGATAAGGTCTCATGCTGCCTGTCAGCCCTCTCATCATGGATGTCTGACCGATTCCTGAAACTCAACCTGGATAAAACAGAACTCATCATCATCCCCCCCTCAAATTCCAAATCTACCCCGACATATATCTGTTAACAACACTGTTATTCGGCCCTCCCCTCAGGCACATTGTCTTGGTGTCACCTTTGACTCGGCCCTCTCATTTACCCCCCATATTCAGAACATTTCCAGGTCCTGTCACTTTCACCTACGCAACATCTCCGAAATCCGCCCCTACCTGTCCTCTGAGACCACCAAACTCCTTGTACATGCTCTTATCATCTCTCGTCTGGACTACTGTAACCTCCTTCTCGCTGGTATTCCACTAACTCCACTCTCTCCTCTACAATCTATTATGAATGCTGCAGCCAGACTCATCCATCCTTCCCTCCGCTCCTCTTCCACTGCATCTCTTTGTAGTTCTCTCCATTGGCTTCCATTTCACCTTAGAATCAAATTTAAGCTCCTGTGCTTTGCCTTCAAATCCCTACACAGTTATTGTCCCACTTACATCTCTGACATGGTTAAAAAATCCTCCCCCTGCCGCTGTCTCCGCTCCTCCAATGACCTACTAATGACTTCCTCACTCATAACCTCATCACACGCAGGGATACAAGACTTCTCTAGAGCTGCCCCGACTCTCTGGAATGGTCTTCCTCGTCCTATTCGGCTTGCTCCTACTTTCTGCTCGTTTAAAAGAGCGCTCAAAACCCATTTTTTCAAACTTGCCTACCTGTCTTCTTCTGTTTTTTGAAACCACCACTACTTCCCACCACTACATATCTCCCATCCTATTGTGTGTGAAATTCCCCCACCTACTAGATTGTAAGCTCTTTGGGGCAGGGTTCTCTCCTCCTGTATCACGGTCGGTTTTAGTCTGTTATTTGCAATCCCTATTTAATGTACAGCGCTGCGTAATATGTTGGCGCTATATAAATCCTGTTTAATAATAATAATAATAAAAGGAAATCTTTTCTGAAGAAACAAATATTACTGACTAAAATTTGCCTGGCTGACATACTGACCTCATAAACGTTGAAGTATTTTCAGCAGTAGGTCATCCTTGGCAGATATAGGAAGTCATTCAGGGCAGGTGTACTGACTAGGTCAGGTTAATTAAAAAAAAAAGTGCTAAAATAGAGAAAATCCAATTTACACCCGTAACCTGCCCATTGGTTTTGAATATCTATTGCAGCAATCTGATATAAAAAAAAAAATTGCCACCAGGAATAAGGAATTAAAAGCTACCGGCAGATTTCTGCAATGGGTTTACAGCAGTAATAAGCACACACAATATTTGACATTGGTAGCCTGTCATGCAGAAGTAACATTTTGGTTTACTGACACTTTGAAAACTGTTGTAATAAACCATGACAGACTCGCTAACAACTGCGTCTTGTTAACCTCTATATTCGATTATCAGACTCGGAGGTCAGTCAATATAGTATTTATAATGCATGGACATGATCTTGCATTTCTTATGAGTAGCCTATGGGTTGCTTTTGAGTTTATGCAACTAATTTTGCATTTGTTATTATTAAAAGCTGTTCAGATAAAAATGCCCTTGGTCACAAGCAATCAGGTAAAGCCTATAGGATAACTGTACATTTAAAATACAGTTATTGCATTTCCTTTCTCCCCTGCATTAAAAAAAAATAAACACCATGAATACACAGAATTATTTTTACAGAGACCTTGATGTTTCCTGGTGACCACCGCTCCTTCCTTCCAGCAGCATGGGCACAGTAAAGCCATGTAGAAATAAAAGAATGGTTAGACTGGCCCATCTATCTGCTTTATATAAGTCTATAAGGCTTTACTGCTTACATTTTCCTGAGGAAGAGCCACAGCTGTTGGGAAAAGCTGATATCTCTGCAAATACAATTCTGTGGAGGGAAAGAGTTATTTTAGGTCAGGGAAGGGAGGAAAACTGAGCTGAGTTTGACAGTGCAGTTATCTTTTAAGAAATTTACCTCTTGCAAATAGAGTACAGTATTTGTATTTCCAAGATTTATTGAATGAGGTAGTTTTTTTTTTCTTTCTCTTTGTCTTGTCATGGCTTTTTTGTGAATTATTTGACACCAACATAATAATAATATGACAATTCATATCTTTAAAAGATCTGTTTCAAGCACCATACTGAGGCATTGTGAAAAATCAAACTGCTTTAGAGAAAAACCTCTTTGCTATACAACCAGTAACATTGGCAAGTGATTACATCATGAGCTGAATGAAAGGGTTGTATTTAGTCATCTCAGTTGGAAATAAAAGGATAGAAGGAGTAAGACATTTCATTATTAAGGCTATACTTTCGTCTAAAGCTGGCTACTAAAAATAATGTTTTGCCAAAATAAAGGAGCACTTGTGTCACAGCTTTGCAGGATTTAAAGAATAATAAATTCTGACAATTGTGTTTTAATTATGTGTTTGACACGGTGACTCCAGGCAAATTACGTCTGCACCACAGGTCACTTCATTTTTGAGCAAAATGTAGTTACCTACAGTGCACTTGGTGCCCTGAGTGTGTGTCCATATATACCGGTATGTGTGTTAACAAAACAACAATGAAAGTTGAACTTTTTTGGGAGTGTTTGGTGGCAATGTTTTCAGGAGGTCTTTATGCTCAGCGATTGCCAAAAAAAATAAAGCACCCATCTACCCCCTGTGCAGCGAGAGGGTGTTGTCTTGGTGGTGGGCACAGTAACAACTCCTAAAGTGAAGTCAGACTCTGGATCAGTCTTCTTAGAAATAGACTATAGGGCCCACCACATTCTCTCCAAGTGAAGGAGTTGGTGCTCATTTGGGCCAGTGGATTTTGAGACAAAACCTCTCCTCTGCCAAGGATTTCCTAATTTGTTTGATGACTAGTTCCACAAGGAGGCAAAGCTTATGATTTGGGTGTTTTGTTATGCTACAACATTTTGTACTATCCTTTTTAAGGAGGGATTTACTAAAATGTGTGCAAGATTAGGGTTACTAGTTTACCAGTGCATTCAATGTTGGGCCCACATTTGCTACTATTAACAATTTCTGTCTGGAGATATATATATATATATATATATATATATATATATATATATATATATAACACACATCCCCTGCACTTCTTGAACTTACATAACAGCATCACTTGATTGCAGTCTTGCCCCTTGGCCTAGCCATGGCTCCTCTGGTGTTCACCAAAACATGGAAGCTAATGTTTAATCAAGGGGAAACCAAACTGGGGGATAGCTGGGTAACATTTTGTTGGCAAAGTTGTTTGCATAGCTGAAGTTCAATCTGTCAATTATTAGACAGATTAGGAGGAGTTTAAATGGATCTTGAACCTTGGGAAATCTTGGAATACTGGGTCTCTAGACCATTCAGGGTTCATTTTATCTTTGGGTAGTCCTAGCTGTCTGTCATTGTTAAATGATCAAGTCTGCTCTGTTTGCTAGATGCACCTTTTGGAGAGACACGCTGTACAGGTACAGTCTGACAATTGCAAAGTGAAGGTTCGATTGTGTCTACCACTGTAAAAAGACCTGTTGTCTCAGGAGCCTATTTGTCACCTTTCTTCAGTCATTGACTAGTTCTGAAGTACAGGGGGTTATTGGATGCTGTCTTTCACACAATTCCTAGGACATATAAGGCCACTTTACATGGGAGACATGTTTTGCTTAGTGCGAGTGCTTGTCTTCTAGTTTTCCTTTTACCAAAAGATGAATCAGAGATTGACCATGGTGTATAATCAGATCAGGTGTCCTGCATTACCGCTGCTCATGTTGACCTTGATTCATAGAACTTAAACCTGGAGAGTATTCTAGAACTTGCATAGAATATTAGGGAGATGTGGCAACTGACATTGTCAGAGTAATATTTTTGGTGGCCAGTATATTACCACATAGGATGAATGATTTGGCTACATTGTTTTCAAACCCAGGTTTTAGTTCTTCATCAGGAAAAGTAGCTGTGTTTAAGACTTGGCTTGGAACACCAAGACCAGCTTTTGTAGAAACCAAACAAAGATATAGTACATTTGTGACTTTAGCCCAAGCCTGCCCACCCTAGATTTGTCACCTGGGCAAATTGATAAACAACGTTGGGGGACTGCTGGACAAGTATAATACATATAAATGAACATAACTAAACATTCAATATTAATAATGAACAGGAAAATACTTTACATTCCAACCGCTCTTGGTTTGAATGAAACATTAGGCGTTAAGACTTTCTTCTTATGTATTCACGTGTAGCCTATCATTGCAATATCTGGATATATCTGTACAGATTTTGATCATTCCTATTTTCTTTGTAATGGCTTAGCTGAAGTCATAATCTAATAGCACTATAACATGAAACAAAGTATCACAGGTGACAATAACCTCATGTTATGGGTACTTTTACTATACTGTCCAGTTTGTGCTAAACACCATCTGCACATATCCTTAATTTTTTTTTTTTTTTGTCTGTTTTTAAGGTCGGGTGGTATGTATGGCAAGCATGCTTGGAAGAATGGGCAGCCCATCCCGCTCAAGCTACTGCATTTCCAAATATGGAGTAGAGGCTTTTTCTGACTGTCTAAGACAAGAGATGTACAAGTGGGGTGTAAAGGTCATCACGATCGAACCTGGAAACTTTATAGCTGCCACTGGAATATTCACCAAAGATGGAGTAGAAAGACGAGGAGAAGAGATGTGGGAGCAAGCCTCAGAAACTATTCGTGTTGATTATGGAAGAGTTCATTTCTCTCATCAGGTTGCCAAAATGAAAGCTTTTATTAGCACTGGTGTAAGAGATATGACTGCAGTTCTGAATGCAATAACAGACGCATTGTGCTCTAAATACCCATACACGCGATACAATCCTACAGACACCTACTACTGGATAAAGCTGCAGCTTATGTCCCACCTTCCTGCTAGCATTGCAGACTGGATTTATATTCACTGAGAACAGAATGTTTGAAACCACTGATGAAACAAAATGTGCAAATTTAAATGTGCTTTGTTGAATACTATGTATGTCGTTTGCAGGAAGATCATTAAAAGACCTGGACCAACTGCCCTAGCACCTGAATAAATTAACTTTTTGTGACCAAATGTGATTTGGCCAGAAATGGTTACATCTTGTTCCTTTCAAAAAGCATTAACAGTCACCTGCAAGATTCCCTCACACTTAAACTTGCCTAATATGGCCATAAGTCTTGAATCAGGGCCTGCAAGGAGGCAATTTTACCTTCATGAAAGCTACAGCAGACAACCAACCAAAAATATACAGGATGTAAATGCCAGAATATAATAAAATATGTAATATTTTCACTTTTGGTCAGCACACATTGTTCCTTTTTATAATTTATTCCAATCTATAATAATCTGTACACCTGAGGCTTATACTGAAATCTTCAAAGATTTTTTGGATGTTAGGGGTAAATGAATTTAGGCTGTTCTCATGGGGAATCATCACCTTTCAAGGGATAATAACATTATGTGGTGTTAGTTTACTTTGTAGAAAATACCCAGTCATGGGATCCCTTCTAGACCCATACATTCATTAAGACCTAGTACGCGCCATTGACAAAATCACGGGTGTCTTTTTATTGACATATGTAGAATTGTAAATAACTATGTAATGATAAAGCCCATGGTTGAAGTTTTGGGTTTACCCATGGCGGGCAAAGAATCCTGTTTACCATACTTTTAACCTTCCCAGCAAAAGGTATTCTAGGAGAACGCGGCCGGAAGCCAGCATGTATGGACAAGTTTGTGCCAAACTTGGACCGCGGCAGTGTTGACAGATTAAAGGTAATACACAGTGATTTTGGACTCCTTTCAGCGGCTACCTAGAGGACAACATGGGAAAAAAGAGGGACTCCAAAAGGCAACAGAAAGCAGGCTCATTTTCTTCTCAACAGCAGAGACCAGGATCAAAATGGCAAATGGAAGTCATCCACAATGAGGAGAGCTGAGACTTCTCAATCCCTGCAGCAGCCACAGGAATCGCCTTTCAGCAGCAAAATAACAAACCAGTCTCCAGTTTCATTTACAGAAGTAAGTCCAATGAAATCTAAAGCCAAGCCATGTCCACAGCATAATACCTGCAGGGTAAGTACAGAATCTAAAGCTCCAAATGATACCAGGGAGCATATTGATCCCATAAACTAACCAGCCTGTGTCAGAACACTACAATGAAGGATATGTTAGGCTCTTTACCCAAAGATATCGTGCTTTTGTCTCAACAATTTAAAAGAATTTACAGGAGAAGGGAGATAAAGTCACAGAGAATAAGATGAAAGATTTTGCTAAAGCAGATAATGAAATGGTGGGTTTGCATAAGGACACCCAAGATACCCTTCAACAGTTCCAATTAAAGAAAGTAGACCTGGAGACCAATCTAGGGGAAACTATTACATTCAGAGGCATTGCTAAAAAAAATATCTGCCTCAGAGCTAACACTATATATACAAAATATGATTGCCATCGGCAACTAGCATAGAACACTAGACAGAGCCCACTGGTTAATACAATATATAAAATAGGCAAGAAAGACAGGGTTCTTTTGGCAAAACAAAAATATATTGATATAAGTGATACAGCTCATAAACAACAATACATTACATTACAGTACTGGTGAGCCACTATACCAGGTTGTGGTCCCAAGCAGTACAGTTTGGGCCCTGGAGGGCACTATACATAGGACATCATCTACTTTTGTCAACACATATATACCAATATCTTGTATTACTGCAGAAAGGTATCAGTTCAAAGTAGATGTTTTTATATCCGACACGTTTTCGCCCATCAGCTTCTTTAGTGTTAACGGTACATCAGCAATTTACATGCATGCAGTTATAGTCTCTAAATCTATAAACATACAGAAACACTCGTTTTCAATATTTTGAAAAAAACCTAAGTTCAGAAATATAAAGTACTTCTTTGCGTGTGTAAAATAGATTGCAATTTCAGAAGTTGATAAAGGGAATAATAACTGAGAGAGGGAATATTAATTGAGATTTTACAAAAGGCTATCCAATAGTACTATATAGCGTAGAGGTTTTGGTGGAAGTATATCAATAAGAGTAAAATTTTAATATATACATAGTAATAGGTTAAACAGATGACTTACATGATATTGATGCGCGACTTGATTCAGTAGATGTAGTTAATGTGAGAAGGTTTCCAACATTTGGGGTCAAAAAGGTGATGTTGTTTGGGAGAGGGTACACATGGAAAGTGTACTTAGAAGCACCACAGTAAAAGGTGAGTAAGTCTAAAATATACAAATGCTCATTATAACATATGTAAAAAAAACTCCTAATGGCAAGTGTGTGAATATGGTAAGGTACTAACCTATGGTTGCTGAAGACTACCGTGTTTCCCCGATTATAAGGCATCCCCATCAAATAAGCCACCCCCGATTTTTGCTAAAATAATTAAAATAAGGCACTCACCCACGAATAAGACATCCTCCGATACCTGATACTGTGTGTGTCTCCTTGATGCTGGCTGCAGTGCAGGGTGAAACTGAAAGTAACAAGCCGGCACATGCGCCCCCGCGATTCTGCATCAGGAAGCAAGCTGCTGATCCCTGCCCTAACGGAGTTACCCGGCCGTACAGTAGAAAAAAAGGTAAGTCAGTGAACAGAAGGGGACAATCAATGGCACAGAGTGATCAGAAGGGGACAATCAATGGCACATGAGTGATCAGAAGGGGAATACGGTATGAATGGCACATGAGTGATCAGAAGGGGAATATGAATGGCACATGAGTGATCAGAAGGGGACAATCCATGGCACATGAGTGATTTTCAACAATAAATGTGTACTGTAGCCTTCTTCATGGAAAAATAAGACATCCTCCTGAAAATAAGACCTAGGGCATATTTTGGCATTTCAAAAAATATAAGGCAGTGCCTTATAATCGGGGGAAACAGGGTAGGAATGCAGTCCTGACTGGCTGAAGTGCGTGCTGCTGCTGGCATGCAGAGGAGCAGGAAGATCCCTGGCACCACCTCTATAAATAGGACGGGGTTCCAGGGATCCTCACCCGCTCCACGTGCACCCTGCCGACGTCTGGGGAAGTCCCAGAGTCCGACAGAGTGACGTAGACCAGGGGGACGGATCCGCCCATCGCCTACACTCAGTGCTGAGACCGGTCATAAACAAAGCATCCCCGTCTAACAAGACAGGGATATATGGGGGCCAACCGGGGAAGGCACACATCAAAGGATAGGTGCCGCCGTCCCTGCAAGTGATTACAGTGATTTCTAAACAAAACTACATTTGTATATACATATGTTTTAATGTATTTTTGTTAAATCACTGTAATCAATGGCCTTTATGTAAACACCTTGCACTCCTGTCTGATCTCTCATACATCAATCACCACCAGACATACAAAAGCAACAAAACCATTCTTTCTCAGTGTTCTAGAGGGGAGGGCGCCTCCTCCCTCCGCCTCACTTGCAGAGATGGGGGGCACCCATCTTTTGATGCGTGCCTTCCCAGGTCTGCTCCGCCCCCCCTTCCTAGGGATGCGGCTGCCTCTCCCCCACATATCCCTGTCTTGTTAGACAGGGATTCCTTGCTAGGACCAGTCTCTGAGTGCAGGCGATGGGCGGATCCGCCCTCCCTTCTCCTAGTTAGTGGTGACACCTTGTAGGGGGCGCCCTAGACGACGCCCCCCCTGGGCTTCCTGTTATGGTGGCTCACCAGCACTGTAATGTATTGTTGTTTATAAGCTGTATCACCTTGATCAATACATTTTTGTTTTACCAAACACATCTTTTCTTTCTTGTCGATTTTATATATTGTATTGATTACTAAAGGGTTGGCATACTGTCCTCAAGGACACAAAATTTATTTCAACTCCAAACCACTATTCACTCTCCTACCTTCTAATAGAGCCCATAGGTTGCCTAAACCATTCCATCTTTTAGAAAGAATAGCAAGAGATGTACTACCATGCATTCACTATTTTTATATAAAGGAGAAAGTGGTGTATATGTCTGGAAGCGGTGCTCCACTACCTGACCCATACTCATATCTCACTATTTTCATATCTATTACAAGCAACCATAGCTGTAATCCCTGCAGCAGGGGAAATTTTGCACCTATCACACAAATGTGTTAACTCACTACAGTCTGGTCAAGATCTTTTAGCAAAATGGGGTTTCCAACCTACCCCACCTAACCTACTGAAATTTACTTCTGATAGGAATAAGACATTGGAATGCCTCTCAGAGTGGAATATCCACAAATAAAAGTATAAATTATATCCTTTAGCTTCTCTGTTCCCCTTCTAGTATGAGTGGTCTTAATTTACATGAACCTCAACTAGATGCTTTCACTAAATCTTAAAAGGAACCAGTATCTGGAGTTCTGCTTTATACATTCATAGAATCATAACAGCTTGGGGCCGTTTATGAAATCCTACCCAAATACTTTTTTCAAGAAAGTCCTCAAAATTGTTAAACATGTTCAACAAGGATCTGTGTTTTTTTGCAGAGACTTTAAATTGTATATCGGAGAATACCATAGATACTTCTCCCACTAGATTGAAACCAAGGACTACTATCAAAACCTTTATCAAAAACTCTTATATGTGTGACACATGGAAATGCTTTCACAGTAACAAACAGGACTATATTTTTTATTATTTTTCCCATAGATCATATTCTATAATAGATCTGTTTTTGATAGATAAATGATACCCTAAATACTAGCTGCGCAATCCATTACATACCTTGGTCTCATGCTCAGATCTCATAGATTTGGGAAGCCTTGAATATTCCATCAACTGACATACAGGAGGTCAACCCCACTACATTACGGTACACTCATTCATTAGAGGGAGTATGCATTGCTAGGGAAAGAAGGATAAATCAAAAAAATCTAAATTGCTTTATAGTAAAATTGAGAAAGTAGAAGCTGTACAAAAAAAGGCAAAAATAGCTGCAGAATAATTGGGTTATAAAAAGAAATTGAGGACCCTTTGGTTAGGCAATGAAAACAAAATTTATTAAAATCCTTAAGTCAGGTACCCTCAAGACATTGCAAGTACATTGAATTAGCTCTAAAATCATCAGAGGACAGATGTTGGATTGAAATAGAACAATCTAGAATTCCTGGAAACAGCTACGGACACTAGTAGCAGCTTAAGTTTCACCATGTGAAAATACCTTGATTGCTAACCATACAAATTGCCAGCCAAGCGTGGAAATAAGAGTTTAAATAATTGTTTAGAGTATCCCAACTTATTTTATGCTCCTCTTCCATTAGATACATGTGAATTTCCTATACCTCATTGAAAGGTATTAGAATGGCATAAGAAAGGATACTCAACTTCAGACCTGGCAACATTTACTACATTAAAGGACCAATAAATTGGTTCAAATGAATAATTTCTACAATAGTACATTGGTTTCTGATGTAAGTATATACCTACAAAATTGTGGTTGCGCTTGCAAAACCCTACAATTTTTTAAAAAATGTCCTTTTACTATAATTTTTCCACAAGAAAACGACCTATGATTAGTTTTAATCACACATTTTAGGGCTTCAACATGTCATGAATCAAATTAGATTCCCACTTTAACATGCACAAAACCATGTCATTTGTGTTCTTTAGCCCATTTCTCATGTATTAGGAGATGATTTCCTAATTTAATTTGATTTTAATTTTCCTGATTTAATCAGGTCCACTTTCTTACTGTTATTATCAGAAAGCATGATTAAACAAATATTTTTCTTTAAAATCTCACTATTTTTTTTTTTTTCAAACGTTAAAAAGTAATGCAGTTCAGTACGTATTAAAAAAAAATGAATCTGTCATTGAAGTGCCAAATACATCCACTAGATTCTGTGAATTAGGCCCATTTCCACCATTGCGGAATGTTAGGTTGCCCTTAGTGTTGTTGACAATATGTTATTTTGGAACATTTTTCAGATCTAAGCAAGTTTAAAATAAACAACAGCAGTTGTGAATATGTACTACAGTCCAAAAACTTTTAATACTAGAGAACAGTTTTGGGAAAAATATCTGCAATGGGAAACAGAACAGCAGCTTTCCATTAAAATTATTTGTTTACAAATTTGGCATCCAATATTTGATTCTGCCACATAGCCTCCCCCCAGATCACTACCCTGGGCTGATATAAGCCAAAGTCTCTTTTCTACCATTGTCACCTACAGGTTAACTGATCTTTCAGTCTTTCATTAAGAGCAAGTCTCTGCAATACTCTTCCTTTCATTGCTAGGTGTTACACACCCTTCATGTTACCTTTCCTGCCACAGTTCCAAATTGCCCATCATTCCACCAAGAATCAGTTCATTGTGGCTACACGTTGAATTTGTGAACATAGGTTCTGTTTCCCAGTAAGGAAATCATTTTTCAACAGCAGAATTTTTATGAAAAGATCATTTTGCACATTTTCACCAGTATAACAGTCAATTTGCATAGAGTTCATTGCATTTTCAAGAGAACTGCAATATATCAATATATTCACTACCTGTGCACTGTATGTAGCCTCTGAACCTGATTTATATCATGTATCTGTAAAAAGGTTTTACCTTGTTCTGGAAAACAGTTTCAGACATTTTATTGGTTCATCTGTAACTTTTTTGCCAGTCTGTACCTTACATTTTGAGCCAATATTACCATCACCATCTTCATTTTGCTGATTTGGTAACATAGCACTGCAGATTTGCATCTGGCTTGTGGCTGTATCCCTTGCCAGTGTTTTGCTCAGTCAGCTGAACCCAGAATTGTAAGTCCCAGACAAGTTAATGCCAGTTGCCCCTAGCAACAGCATACTTGTTACATTGCTTTGACACCACAAACCCCCAGGACCACAGACAACTCTTTTAGCTTTATATTCCATGGCGACATTACCTGAAAAGTCACATTCATTCCAGTCATTCCACTATCTTGTCACTCTACTGACGAAGCAAACCCATTTCTTTTAGCACTACTAGCTAGTTACACTGTGGAATAGAGGGGGTTTTGTGAAGCCTTTGCTGCACTTCTACAGCCAGTACCGTATTTTAGTGAGTTGGAAAAAAACATGTCTCTTTCCTCACCTTGCAGGAAGCAATATTAAGAACTGCAGCCAAAACAAGTTGATGCATCTCCGTTGCAGTGTCTGAAATGCAGTCTGGCTCTTTAAATTGCACAGTTTATTAACCTGTTGAGTTTGGCACTCCTTTGCAGGGAAGCTTGTACCCACTGGCACCCCTCCCACCCACAGCATGGATTGGGTCATTGCCTCAGCAAAAGCAACTGGGTTCCACTAATAGCCAACTGGGATGCTAACAGTTTGTTGAATATCCCATGGGCAGCATTGGCCTGCTGGTGCAACTTCTGCAGAACTGCAGTGTTTTCCAACAAGACGTTTTTAAAAGTCCTCCATAAAAAAAAAATGTCATTATAAAGTCTACTTGTTCCAAACAGAAAATACCTTTTAAGTGCACTGTCTCTTTAAGGACATTGCCCACATCCAAGCACCAAATGTGAGGAATTAGCTTCAAACACTAGCTGCAGAGAGGTACCTCAAACTTCAGGGCACTCCTATCATTTTTGTTTACAAAAAAATCAAAATTCCAAGGTTTACAAAATGACAATAAAAGCACAATTTTTTTGTCTCCTGGCTCTCCCCAGGGTTGTTGATCTACCAGACCTAAACTGTGGGAGACTTTTTCCCAAATCACAGGCTGCACACACCCTTTCTTCCTGAGCCAAACCTGTCCTCAGGCTACAACTCCTCACAATTCAAAGACAGGTGCTTTTTTATCAATGGCCAGGTGAACCAAAGTCATTCTCTTTTTCTTGCCTGGAAAAAAAGAAAAGTGCCTGGCCCACCCATTCCTTCCAGAACACTCTGGGCCTGGATGACAAATAAGGAGCTGCTATCCTGCAGCAACACAATTACTAATGGCCCTATCCAGGTCCTGTAATATCCTTTCTATACTGAAATATATATATATATATATATATATATATATATATATATATATATAAATATACCCGAATTATGATATATATGATATGATTTAGATATATATACACTATATATATATGTGGGCAGCACAGTGGCCTTTGCAGCGCTAGGTCCCAGGTTCGATTCCCAGCCAGGACATTATCTGCATGGAGTTTGCAGGTTCTCCCTGTGTCTGCATGGGTTTCCTCCGGGTACTCCGGTTTCCTCCCACATCCCAAAAACATGCAGTGAGGTTATTTGGCTTCTCCCTAAAAAACCTTTGACCTTAGACTACAATAATGACATATGACTATGGTAGGGACATTAGATTGTGAGCTCCTTTGAGGGATAGTTAGTGACACGACTATGGACTTTGTACAGCACTGCGTAATATGATAGCGCTATATAAATACTGTGTATTAATATTAATAATATATACATATATGCACACAGTTCATTAACTCTTTCATTTAAAATGGAGGAAAATCCTGCCAAATACTTTCTAAAACATCTCACAATGCTACATATCTTACTCCACAGATCATAACCCAGGCAGTGATCTAATATGGGGCGAGGTGGCCTAACCTTTGTCACTAACTGGCTCTCACGTGCAGACTATTAAGGGCAAAACTCTGCATTTTTCATTCTTTTTAGCTTGGCATTCTCAAGATAATTTAAAACTTTTCCTTACTTAGTTTCTAGCCACAGCTACATATACTTCATCTGGCCTCTCAAAATTGTTTTGTACATTAAGATCAATATTACCAACACTTTTCCTAGTATATCTCTCTATCTCCTTCTAAAAATGAGTGCAACTTACTACCCACAGCACACTATACGCAGCCCATGAACTCTCTGACCTGGAACATTGATACATTTTTCACATTGACCAGATCTGCAAACATAACCTCAACTTTGACTCAATTTTCCATGCAGTATTTATTTGTGCTGAGTTGTGAAACACCTCACGTTGTGAAATAGTTTCCAAAGTATTTATTACTGCTTCATCAGACACTTTTCTATTTTTCTGTACCTCTGCACATTTCAGGCCGACTTCAATATTACCATTTGAGGTCTCTGACAGGGCTGGTCTGTTTTTTTTGGATCTATCCATAACATGTTTGATCACAAAGCACATAATTATACTTAGACCAGAGACATCAGTTTCTAAATCCTCCCCTGACTTCTCATTAATAAATGCACAGGATTTGTACCATTTCGTAACTTTACCTGCTCTATTTTTAGGCTCTCCGGAACCTGGTCGTCACTGTGCCTCACATTTCCTATGGCTTTCACATTTTTTAGCGAATTCTGCATTGCACCATTACTCTTAGGGCCCTATTTATAAAACAGGGAATCTGAAATTACCTAAAACATTCCTTGGTGGAGAATCTTCCAGGTCAATGTGTTTTAATAGCATTGATTGATCCCCACCAGAGATCATTTGAGGGAATATCTGATTCCCTGTTTTATAAATATATCCCTTAGTGGTATTGCCAGAGAAGTGGCATCATCCCTTCACCAGCCTCATTACTCCTAATGCTCATTGAGGTTACTGCCTATCCCTACAGTGGTTTCATTAGATACATGGGACTAATCAGAAACAACTTTATACAGGTGGTTGGTAAAATTGTCTGATTTTACAAGTATAGTAGACTCTCAACTATCCGGCTCACAACTATCCATCCTCCATACTATCCAGCCTAGTTAAAAAAAAAAATAATTCTCCGTAATAAAATGCCGGGGCGTTGCGGGCAGGCATCTACTGTAGTCCTCCTGCCCTGCTGCCTGCTCTTCACTTCTCCGGTTGTGTTAGATGGATGCAGAGTGCTGGCCTGTGGAAGTGAGTACTGTATTTACTCCGGCCTATCCGGCTTTTTTGTTATCTGGCCTGCCCTTCTGCCACAATAGGCCAGATAGTCCAGAGTCCACTGTACCTTACTGGGACTAGCACCTGTCATCATAGCACCTGTCTTATAGTGTTTAGGAACAGCCAATGCATCACTTTTGTGTCCTGGACATTTAGTAAATTGAACATTATTATTATTATTATTAACCACCTGAGCGTTACACTGAGGTCTAGATTTCTGTACCAAAAGTGTTTTACTGTTTTTCATGAAATTTTTTTTTTAAATTGTAGACCTGTAACTACAAGGTCTACAATTTAAATATGTCCGAACAAGGGTCTAGTAGATATTATGAATATAAAAAATGTTTGAAACACACAATCATGTAAAAAAAAAAAAATTTTTTTAATAAAATTAAAGGAAAAACACAAAAATCAGCTTAAACATGACTACATAAACAAATCAAAAATACTGAAAATACTGAAAAAGCAATAACTCTGTATATTGTAAAGTACTATATTATTCTAAAACACCTCCCTAGTGTGGCAATTTTTAAAACTTTGATTGTGTATTTATTGGAGTTTGTTTTGAATTATTTTGTATTTGATTGGATACGGGAGTTTGTAACCAATCCAGTGCAAAATGAGCGTTTGAATTTACCAGTTATGTACTTTGTATTAATTTTATATTATTTTGTATTGGATTGGATACACGAGTTTGTATCCAATCCAATTCAAAATATGAATTTGAATTTACCAGTTATATACTTTGTATTTATTTGAATTATTTTGTATTGGATTGGATACAGGAGTTTGTATTGAATCCAATACAAAATAAATGAATGAGTTTAAATTTGAATTTCCTGCACACGCGCCGACGTCATCGCGCACGCAGGGAGAAGCCGAGCGGCTTTTTTTTCTCCGCCGGAGGGCTTCTCGTTTCAGAAGGCACCCGGTGCTAAACGGAGAACGACGCAGGACGATCAGCGGGACCAGGTAAGATGCCAGCCGGCTTCTTACCGGTCCCCCTGGTATAGGAGAAGGCACCTGACGCTGGAGAGGGAGATCGACAGACGACGATCGACGGAGGACGACGCTGGAACACGAACACGATACTGGATGAGCACAGCGGGACCAGGTAAGTGGGGACTTTAATGTACGGAAAATCTCGGGGTTAACCATTATAACACTTTTTTTTAGCCCGTACAAAGGTCGGGCTTAACGGTCGGGAGGTTAATAAACAGGATTTATATAGGGCCAACATATTACGCAGAGCTGTACATTAAATAGGGGTTGCAAATGACAGACGAATACAGACAGTGACGCGGGGGGGGGGGGACCTTGCACTGAAGAGCTTACAATCTAGAAGGTGGGTAACGGTAACACACAATAGGAGGGAAGATATATAGTGGTGGGAAGTAGTGACGGTATCAAAAGAGAGAAGAAGATGGGTAGAATAGTCTTGCCAGTTCCAGATGAATTCCTCCTGCATAGCAGGGCATAGTCGAGGTGATGTGGAGTAAAGCATTTCTATCCTTCAGTCTTTCTTCTTCCTCACATTTTTCCCATGTTTAGTATATTATTCCAGAAATTTGGAACATTGCTGACCTTTTCTATAAACTCTTCAACACAACTCCCTCTGCTGGCCAGTGCTCTACACATTCTGATTTTTTTGGTTTTACACAGCAATGGTATCAACTCTCTCTCTGCTAGTTTGGCAACACAAAACTTTAGGCTTGCAGAGATTTTGCATCTGGCCTGCAATGATCCTGTTACTTGACATATCTTGAAGTGTAGGACTGGGAAAGGAGGATGCTTGCACATCTGCTAAAAGGATGACAGAGCAGACAGAAGACCTTTTTAGTGTTTTGCTTCTCCTTTATTTTCCAGTTTTTATCATACATACAGAGATAAGCACATAATATGATGGCCCTGATCCTTCCCTCAATCCTGTCCCGCGTCGTCCTGGAATTTCTCTTCGTCCCAGCTCAGAGGAAGCACCGGGCATTGCCATCTTTGATCTTCATTTCCTGGTCTTCTTCTTCGGTCTTCTTTCTTCATCAGAAGAAAATGTACATTTTGATTGGTTATTGAGAGAACTTAGTTCTCTTAGTTCTAATTAGTGTCACTGGGATAAAAATGTCTGGACTTCTAAAGTTTACAAGGGGTCTGTCCTGATTCAATGCTGCCCAAACTTAAGTTCTTGCTCTTTAGAAGCAACCTGCCCCTCTAACTGTGGTATATTGGTTTTAGAAAATCAACAATATTAAACATGTGTTAGACCTTCCTTATTCCCCTAAGGATGCCAATGACAACATTTGTGTTACATAGTTTTATTGGTTGGAGTTTCACCTTTCTTCCAATTACAGGTCTTTCTGAACCAAAGAAGGTCTGACATCCCTTAAGTGGGAGTTACTCTCTTCTCCACTTTTACATTCTCACTTCTCTATTTCCTTGTCCCTCTACTATCTTTGCTTTATAAACATGTTGTTTTATCTGTGGTCTTGTTTTCTTTCCCTTTCCTTACCCTGTTCTTCCATGTTTAATGACACCCCTTTAGTGGGGGAGGATGCATTTTTTATACTATGCCTCCCTCCCCATAGGACAACTTTAACTGATATTCTTAGAATTTTTGTACTTGCTTGGGGACTATGGTCCCATTCCTTGGTAACTGGGTAACTTGAGAATTTCTTGGTAACTGGAGCATGCCAGCCACAAAAGGTGTCTCATTTTGCTGTGCTCCCCATTTTGCTTAATAACTATGTCCCTCCCCCGCTTCTTTTTCTAAATAGTAGTAAGTAAGTACTTACCTGAAATGGTTAAGCTGGAGTTGATGTCCTTGAGCCAATGTTCGGTTGGGGTCTCACACAACAGGAGCCTACAAAAAAGAAAAAGTACGGTTAAGCCATAAACAGAAAAGTTTTGAGTTGAACGTCTCCTGTCCCCCCTCCCCCATGCCCTAGACATGGCATGAAGTTATGTGGTCTAATCTCTTTTTTTGCATGAAGGAGAGGACTTTAGGTCATGTGTTTTTTATGAGCTTGAGCTGTGGTGGCTAAGCTCTCATTATTTGTGTGTGTTTTGTGTTATTCGATATCAGTTTAATATATATATATATATATATATATATATATATATATTTGGTTATTAAATAAATAATTAAATAAAAGGTTTATTTAAAGCCAATAATAAAGGCTATGGCCATGTTGAACAAAAACTACAGCTAAAGTTTAATGTTTTAATCATTTAGATAGGATATAGAGTGTGAGATGCTGGATATGATCCCATTCAGTCCCTTCACATTAAAACAAGTGGACCCTTACTGTGCAATGTTCCAACAGTCTGGTGCTTGAAAAGTTGTTAATAAATCTAGGTAAAGGCAAAAGGCTGTTAAGCGAAAGTTAAAACATTATAAATATATAATTAAAATTGATCAATCTGGAGTATTTCATACGAAGCAATAACAGCAAAGTATGAAAAAGAATTTGTAATGGTATGAATAAACCAAAGCACTGAAAATCTAAGAATCCGGGAGTATGACCTACTAAAGACTAAGAGGTGGCTACACAACTGTGTGAGAGGACAAAACTACAACAGGGAGTGTATGAACAACTTGCATGGCTTACATTATGTTCATCAGAAGGATTAAATGTTGTAGGGATTGAAGGCATTGTAAAAGGGTATGGTTACCCCAAAAGGGGCTCATTGGTGGTTAAAAATGTCCAAAATGAGAACCTGCATTTGCTTTAACTGTTGGCTATTCCCATAAGAGTATGTTCCTGTGAGACTCTGCATTGTAGTGATCTGGTGTGTTTGTCATCCACCAGTAATAATGGATGTTCATGTGCCAGCTTATAAAGTTCTCTGATGTTAAGGTGAGTAGTGACTGGTTATAAAGTTCCTTGTTTGGACAATCTGATGGCTATATCATTAAAAATTGTAGCTGTGTTACCTTGTTAAAAAAATATTGATTTCTAGGTGAACAAACATGTATTTTCCCCTTAGAAGTGGAATATTACAATGATTTCTCAAGGTCTGCCTCTAGGTAAATGGTTCAGGAGTGCAAGGAACCTAATGGGAAGTGTAAGGTTCTATAGGCCAAGGTCAAAGTGTTTTCCAGTGTAGCAGAACGATGTGGAAAGGTTAGATAGAATCCAACTTAGTTCCCAGGAAAAAGGTTTTGTAGTTTTGATTTGTGTGCCGCATTTGAAATACAATGGTGCCCTCAGTACCCCCCTAATCCCCCAGAGTAATTATTCCTACTTTTAAAAGGGTCCCCAACAACTTTTCCTGGTGTTGAAATATAGTATGAAAGGAAAGAAAGTACAACTAAGATGGAGTCAGATTTTCTATGGGCTTTTATTAAAGCTCTTCATCTGTGAACCTGGATGATCCAGCAAACCTGGAATAGACTTCCTAAAGTCATGTGCTATTTGTTAGCAAATGTTTTTAATCCTGGAGCAGATAAATGTCATCACCCAAGTTCACTGATGAAAGTGTATCCTCCCCAGTCTTGGAGATCTTTAATAAATCAGGTCCTCTTTCCCACACTTTCTGTTCCTACCTAACATCTAGATTTCCTGTGTGTCATCACCCTGACTGATCATATTAAATCTATAAAAAGCTGCGATTATCAGGAGGGGACACCCACTATGTCCCCCGCTATGTCACTACTCATCGCCTATTGCTGAATACAGCACCCATGTTAAATTTGGGCTCTGTCCAAAAACTTTGTAATCTATGTATAGGGAAGTCCCAGGCATAGCACCTGCTCTCTCTCTCACTCTCTCTATATATATATATATATATATATATATATATAGTGTATAAATATATTGTATTAACCCTCTACCTATTGTGAAATAAGGAGGACCTGCAATATGAAGCTGTCACGCTATGTCATCAGGCCATAGTGCTTTATAGAGACTGATGACCCAGGCATCTTGGTGATGATCTCCTTCATTCTTTTCCCTGCAGGCTGGGACAGGATGCTGACTGAGCTAAATAGAAGCGGTTATAATTGGGCTTGTGTATATTTGTCGCCTTATTAAGTTTTACTCTAAAGGTGGGAGGTCACCCGAAACCCCATTATAGCTGCCTGAAAAGGCAAAGGCTACGTACACATGTCAGATGATAATTATACTTCAGGGCTGGTATTGGACAAAAATCTGACGTGTACAGCGCTCGTCCGACGTCGTTCGTGGATCTGTCCTGGTGGATCGAAGAACAATTGTAATAGAAATGAAGGGGAGAGAGTGTAGCGGGGTGCTGCTCGTTCGTTCCCCCCCCCTCCATGTACAGGTAGTCCCCGGGTTACGGATGTCTGACATTAGGACGCCTCCTAAATTCGAATGGGGCTTCCCTGCTCCCTGGTGTGCAGGACAGAGGCTTGGAGGGTGGATTTGCATGACTTGCAGAGGAAATCTTTTGTTAAACACAGCTGAGCAACCTCTTGTAACTCTTTAATGACCAAGACAAACTCTGCAGTTGTTTCTTTTTGCATATCATGACACAGCTTGCTCCAGAAGTTAATGACTAAAATGTCTAGACTATAAGGTTTTTGTTTTTGCTTTGTTTGTGATTACCTCACTGTAAGGATTTCATACAGTAATTGACGCCATGCTGCCTAATAATATGTTGAGACAAACATCTGTCCTAATTGCATTTATTAAAATAATGTACCTGTCCTGACTTACATACAAATTCAACTTAAGAACAAACCTACAGTCCCTATCTCATATTTAACCTGGGGACTACCTGTATATACAACGCTCGTTCATGCATATTGCAGTCTTTTGTCGTTGGAAAGGATCGTGAAAGATCCTTTTCAACAACGAAAATATACTGTGTGTACGTAGCCAAAGTCCCACATTTATGAGTAATAATAACTGCAGGATTTTGAAGAGTGTGAGGATAGCAGCTGTTCCTAGAATTAAGTCACCGTGTTTTAGAAAAGAGTACAGCTGCTCAAGTCCTTAGAAACTTTGTGCTGTATACCACCTTGGTTAGGTGCATTCTTTTATTAGATAAATGGATGGCAGGCAAACATAACCTAGCAAACCTGGTTAAAAATGGAAGATATTTCTTGTAGCCACTTTTTGTGATTAATTTTAATACATACATAGTGTGTTTGCATCTTCTTACTTTGGTTGAATTTTGCTGGCATCTCTATAAGAATACAGTGGATAGAAGCTGTGTATTCTACTTACATCTATCTCAATATTCAAGCTACAGAAATCAAATATAAATAAAAATAACACCTTTTTATAATTTTTGCTTCACTGCAGAGCACCTGAAGATTGGAACACTTTGTAGTAGTAGATCATTTAGCTTTACTTCCCTTAACAGTTCCAAGAGTTATCTTCAAACTAACAGAAAAGGGGACTTAAATATGGATTTGTTCTCCTAAAGACAATCCCATGTATTCCAGCTCTGTGACTTTTTATTTTAGTATGTCCTTGCCCTATATCTACGTATTTAAATACCTTCACTTTCACATTTAGCTTCTAGAGACAATGGTCATGTAGACAGCACTAAGGGTCTGACACAGAATAAACATTCTCTACAAGTGAATCTCCTCGGTACATGTGGTTCAAATGACAGGGATTGATTTACCACCAGTGATTGTTTTATGTCAGATTTTCTGATAGATCGAATTGTTTTTATAAAAGACACTCTAGTTGTTATGAGACAATTGGCTGTTGTTAGGTATAACTAGGCAAATGTAATATCTCATAATGTGAAGTAAAGCTGTCTTGTTTTTATTGTGAACTTTATTTTATGTTTGTGTTTCCTTGTAGTAAAAAGTCACAGAAGTGGGATGAAATGAATATTCTGGCAACATACCACCCTTCTGACAAAGACTATGGATTAATGAAAATAGATGAGCCTAGCACACCCTACCACAGGTAAGGATGTAGGACTGGTGAATATACTAATGACTTCACAATGACAAAATAACGGTATTTGTATGTTCCCACCCGAAGCCACTTACCTTTACTTTGTTTCTTTGATGTCCCTTTGCCTGCAGACTGCTCTCAAGAAAGTGCTACTGGACATCCTAGTATCTCACCAATAGTATATAGACAAGATATTTGGAATTCATGTACTCTGACATTTATTTTGTTTAACAAACCAAATTTGTACTAAGAGATGTATGTAGGCTGACTTCCTGGCTGTTGTGTTTATTTAATAAAGGAGTTCTGACATACTGTATGCTTTTACTGCATCAGTAGGTCAGAGTATTAAAGCTGCATACCGTCAGAGAACTAACATTTTCAGGAGGATTTAGTATTGGCAGCCTCTGCATTTCTCACAGTCCATGCCTCCTATCAAATTCTGAAGCTATTGCTAAGCCATCAGCTTTATGCAGGTTTCCTAAGATTTTCCCATCTCATGAGACTACATGAGAATGCCTTACCATGGCCGTACTTGGCCGTACTGCTGCTTTAACACAACAGGCGCATATATAAAGCTCAGCAGTGTGCTTACAAATGTTATTTCTCTGAGGCTCCAAAAGAAGTGAAGTTTTTGCGTGTGTTTGGAAAAGGTGGGAGCTGTTCTACAATTTGCATTGTTAGGTAGGGAACATTTTGTGATCATCACAGCTTCCATGCTTTGAACGTAGACTTCACTGCGGAGAAAACACTACAGTGTCCACCGCTGACCCGAAAGCCTAATGCTTCTTTACTGGTAAAAACTGGGATATACTGCTTCCAATAAAGTTGGTGCCATCTGTGGCAACAAATCAGAGATCTGCTTTTAGTTTTTGCTAAGTTGCTATGATCATCTGCTACATATTGATCAATTTTTAGTTTGTTATTCTTGAAGGCTTGGGCTGATTTACTAAGTAGGATGTTTTTGCCCAGTATTTGATTCTGAAGTAACCTCATTAAATCTTTTATTTATTTTTTGTTTCACAGAATGGTTGGAGATGATGATGATGAAGGAGCCATGAGTGATTCAGAGTCAAATGAAGCCCTGACAGCTGATGTCTTGGCACAGAAGTAAGAATTGTTGTTTGAGGTTAGACCACAATAAAAATTGTAGTCCGAGTAATAACATTAATCAATAGAAGGATATTGCTTCCAAACCAGACATTAATTTTTTTTAACTGTGCCTGAGGCTTTTTTTTCTTAAAATTTATTATGTGTGGTTTGTCACCACTTATTTGTTTGCAGTTTCGTGCATGGCCCCAGTACACACAGGTTACCTGACAGTACCCAAATCCAGGAGATATGCATTTCATACAGGTCTCCCTCTCCCATCAAGATCAGCAGTCTAGTACGCACATCTCACTGTCTAGTATCCATATCATCAATGAGATCTGCCCTTCAGCATGTAAAGCTTGCTTACCAGCATTTATATTATCAGGTAGATCTGCCACCCAGTACACAGAGCTTACTTGCATCAAAGAAGGTCTGCAGTCCAATACACACAGCTAACTTACCCGTGAGCTCTGCCCCCAGTACATACAGATCACGTACTAGCATACATGTCACCTGTACAAATGTCTCAACTCCTATCTTCTGTGATGTAATATAATTTACACCTTATTCCTTTGTGCAGTAGTGGCACCCCATTACACACAACCTAATAGTATTCATGCTTGAAAATGCTTACAAAGAGACATATAAGAGAAACATAGGTTATTTACCTTTCCATGATAAACACAATTATAATGACAAGTAAAGTTATTCATGTATATGTGTTCTGCTGTATGTTTAACTTTTTTGATATTCAGCTTTAAAGCTTTTAATATGTTTGTTGGTATTATATGCTGTGTGATGCTACTAAATATATAATGTGCAGTCATTTTTAGCTTTATAAACCCTGGTGTGTGTTTTAGGCTAGCTGCCGCAGAAGGAACGGATCCAAAATTCCTGGCAGAAGAAAGCAGTGAAGAAGAGGAGGAGGAACTGACACCAGAGGAAAGGGGTACTGGAGGATACTTTCTTTTATTAACAAACTTCCTATCCATCATGCAAGCATAGATATAAAGACTTATAGAGGTGGGTGGGGGTATTTTGTGCGAATACCAGACCATTGTTGGGCTGCAGTGCCAAATTTTGTGATTTTTTTTTTTTTTTTTTTTTAGTTTTTAATTTTAGCTTTTAATTTTAGTTTTTAAATTTTGTGATTTTATCTTTTCTTCAATAGTTACCTTTAGTGAAAATTAAGTATACCACCCTTTAATAAGGATTTAAAAAAGGATTTAACAGTAGCTGTACATTTCAATATCTCAAAAGGCAGTAATTTATAGCAATCCATTGATAGTGAAAACTTGAGTTTACCAGACCTGCAGTCTAAATCTATGTTCTGGTTGCTTGGATACAACAAAATATTTTGTATCTTTTGCCAGTCTTCCAAATTCAAGATGGTTTGCATGCCAATATCAATTTTTATTACCATGTTTGGAATTGTGCGATAATTCACCTGCGATGTGCAGTACTGCCCGACTACCAAACAAAGCACATATAGAAACATGGTGGAAAGGCTTGTCATCTAGACTGTGACTTAATAATTGTAAATGAAGTGCTTTGGGACCCTTAGGTTGTTTAGAAAGATACAAATAGTATATGCTTAAGGGCATACCTAAACTCAGAAATTTCACTTTACATAAAAGGGTAGACAACCCTTTAAGTGGGTGGACAACCCTTTAAAAAAAAAAAAAAAGGTATGCAGCACCGCCCCCTTATTTTCGATCGCCTAGGCCAGGGGTCAGCAAACTTTTTTGGCTACTAGGCCATTTCAGGAGGTCAAAGGCACACTAGGCCGGACTTTCTTTCAGGCCCTGCGCTGATGGCTCTGCCTCCTACCAGGAATGCCCCTAAAAGGAAATCCCTCTCCTCCACAATGCATACAGAGGAGAGGGAGTGTCCCCTTACCTCGTGGCAGAAGTGTGGAAATGTATTATTTTCAAATTATTTACTATTACCTAATTAAATATATTAAGGAATTTATCACAGCTGGAACAGTGGACATCAAAGTTGGATCAGACTATACTCAGATACCCAGTTTATTCAATAAATGTTCTTACATTTAACCTTTACATTAACCCTCTCCTTATCGAAGTATTCCTATTTATGCACACTCTACTAAATCCACATAGTCCACCAGTTGCAGAACAAGTCCTTTATCTGGTCCTGGGTATCTGGCTGTGAGCACGCTGGGGGCTGAAGTTACTGCATTGAAGCAGGCAGAGAGAGCCGATCACAGCGAAACGGAGAGCGCAGGACATTGGCAGCTACCAGAAGCAGCGGGATTAGGCCGGATCCAACATTAAAAAAATAGGGTGGTGTTAGGCTGGAATGGACTACTGTCTAGGCAGTTTCTGGCCTAATGGCCGGAGTTTGCCTACCCCTGGCCTAGGCGATCGAGAATGAATGGGAGCGCAAAGCCTCCCCGTATACCTATGTCATGCATCCCGGGAGGCTCTTGGGTGCTCCTTCTTGGGAGCATCTCGGGCATGAGCAGAGGGAGCCTTTTTGTGAAAGAGAAAAATTTGCCAAGCTCACGCATGCGCAGGGAGATCGGCAAGTTTTTTTTCCAACCTACGTCACCTCGTGCCAGCGTCGGGTGACGTAGGAAGAAGAAGGGGCAAAGATGGTGTCGCCTGGCGTGCCAGCTCAGAGACAGATGCCGGGACGACGCGGGACCTGATGGAAGACACCTCCGGATGGATAGGACTGCCCTGTGGCATTGAAGGTAAGTGTATTATTTTTTTTTTTTTAAGCATTTTTCAGTTTAGTTCTTCTTTAAGAGACTTCTTTCTTCCTGGTATTACCTCTTATTTGATGACCTATGACCTGTACTGAAAGGTTATGTAAACTGCCATTGCTGACATGGTTTAAAACATACATTTTGATGTATGCGAGTCAGATGCTTAGCTTATTGCAGCACAACTTATGTAGGAGTAAAATTAAGCCAAGATCATCTTTACATCCAGGCATCTAGCAATCTTTAAAGTTCAGCAGTAGCAGCTTTTATAATCTGCCAGTATAGATCTACTTAAAGTAGTAGTACCCAGCAGAAATAATGGCTTCCTGGGTACTTGTCCTGTACCAGTGAGTCAGGAAATATTAAAGTGAGAGAACATTATTGGTGCAGACTTTGTATTTCTTTTATGGCAGATTTACTTTACCTTACATTTTATTGCCTTTTGTTGTCTACTTCTTTCCCTTTACAGTAGGATCTTCACTGTAAAATTGTCGCTCCTCAAAATTTATCATTTTGCTCATTTAGAATCTTTTATTAACTTTTAGAAAAGAAAAAGGAGTTTGAAATGAAACGAAAACACCACTATAATGAAGGCATGAATATAAAGCTGGGCAGGCAATTAATAGCAAAAGAACTGTCAGGAGCTGGTGAAGATGAAGACGAGGATGAAGAAGATGAAGACGAAGAGATGCAAGATATAACAGACACAGATGGTAACGATGGTGAGGTTCTGGAGCTTTTTCTGAATTTTATTAATAAACCAAAAATGCATGCCAGTATGAAGTACACCAGTTTACCTCTGTTCTGGGTACTGTAAATGTAAATAATTACACATATCTGTGTGTATTGGAAATGCTACTGAAAAGAATGATTCATAACCTAGGGGGTTAGGATTAACAAAAATTGCAGAACAAAATTACACATTTATTGTCAGGTAAAAGGATTTGCACTTCTTGTGTTTTAACTGTGAATTTAGCTTCACATGTGCATTATTTATTTAAATTTCTTTTTTGCCCCCTTGGATTATTTTATCATTCATTGCTAAATATGCACTGCACGTAATAAAAACATCAATTCATGTTAAAAACAAAAACATTCACGGTATTTTCAAATGCAGTCGGAGCAAACGGATGAAGTGCTACGGGTTGTACCATCCCAGGCTTGTGTGGCCTGACCAGATGTCTTAAATCTTTTTTAATTCTATTGCAGTTGGGGTTGAAGAATTGCTGTGCAGTTTAGTAAGGGTGTTTAGATTGCAAAGCCAGCCCAAACAAATTACCAAATTAATGACTTTTAAGTAGCTTCCATGTATGTACTACTGTGCTCTGTATGGAGCTGCTTGCCTGGCATTTGGCAGTTTTAGCTAGTAGAAGTTCAAATGTTTTTTGTTTTTGTACTTCACAAATCTTAGATGAATGCAAACTGAAATGTAACAATAATTTGTGACTCTTCACTGCCTCTGGCTTTGACCACTGCCAGATCACATTGCACACTTTGAAATAGCTAGTTATCCATACTACTTAGATATATGAACCTGACTTAGGCCATGTACACCCATTAGATTGATGTCACTGTAAATAATCTTTCCTGCTCTTTCAAGAGACTGTAGAAGGAATGAGCACTGTACAGCTCTGTGGAGGGTTGAGAGGAGGAACCCCACTGCTTTCTCCTCTATAGTAAAGTAGGGTAGTCATCCCCAATTAGCCATTTATTGATCCACCAGAACATATGAATAAATGACATTGGGGACCACTGTACACTAGGTTTTTAGCCGAGATATTTGCATTCATTTTATTTCAGAGGTACCTATCGTGTGTACATAGCCCTAGGTGGTTTCCAGATATAGGGCCAAAACTGATGTGAAACTATTCCTTTTTAACAAAACCTTTAATTCACAATTGTGTGTGCAGGGAGTTTTAAACACAATATACATTCTTGCCTTTTTTTAAATTTTAGGAAATTGATTTTAAATTTAGGAAACTGGTTACATTTAGGAAACTTATATTTATTCATATGTCTTGTCCCTAAAGATAATTGATCATAAAAAGTCCAAAAATAGCAATAAAGCTTATTCAGTGATTTTTATTTTCTCATGCTGCTTTAATATTGGGTAAGGATAAACAATACATCTTGGCCCCCTCTTTGTTATCCCAGACCACAAGGTAAGGGAACCATGTGGGAATATTTTGCAGCACCTGTTCTGTGCAGTCCATTGCAAAGGTCACAAATGCAGCCTGTTTTGGGTAGTTTGTTCAGCAGTCTTTCCTTTACTGGTTTGTGCTTTTAATATGTGAGAATTGTTTACCCCGATGACCAATAATCAATAATTGAAAAAATGTTAGGAGAGGGAATGGGTCCTGTCAATACTTGTCAGGTAAGCAACAGAAACTAATATTAATATACACTCTGTTTGCTACTCCACTATTCACACAAAACAAAGTTGGTTATTTTTATTTTTAATTGAGTTGTATTATATATTTTTAATTGATTTTTAATTTCACAAAACCAGCATTAGAGAATGGCAGAAATAGAGGTGTGATTGGTCACAGATGCTATGAAAAGAAAAATTTTCAATTCTGGGACCTCTGATCACACCCCTGCAATTACTATTTTTATAGTATTACTATGGAGAGCAATGCCAAATACTTTTTAGTATTTATTAAAAAAAATGTATATAACAAAATTGAAACTGTAATCATTTTAGCTGATCAGGAAAGCCAAACTATAGCTGTCTAATGTTTTGACACATGCCTTATTTTTCCTTTTATATATATTTTACCATAGTGCAGCTGTCTTTAAAATCTTCACATTTTTCAGTTTTATTCCCCTCAACAACTTTATCAAGGACAGTATATCTATCTTAGCAAGCGTGTGTGAGTGTGGTACAGCAAAGCAATTACTGCTACCACATACTAATGGTTTGTAGGGGATATTGCCCAAACATTTTGCTACATTCAGGCTACACATTCAAGTAAGCATTCTTATATGCAAATTGGAGCCAAAACACTGCATGTGCAGTTCAGTAAAGTTTGACAGCTGGGCAGTAATCAAGTTAACAAAAGCGGTTATTACAGAAGGGGCATCATCTGTCCGTTTCTGCAACAACCACCTGCCTGATCGAGGAATTTTCAAAGTCATTCAGGGTTTTCATTTAGGGTTTTTAATCTTCCCTGCAGTAAATATATTGTTTTCATATAACCCTATATATGTGGTAGCAATACTTATTCATTCATGGGCCTTTGATTTTCATCAATAAATAATGTTGAATTTGCCCATTTGTTCATTGATGAGCAGCTTTGGGAATCTCAACACATGTACTTAACTTTACAGTTATATTCCTCCTATCAGGCATTGCAGCTATGATGTTCATTATCAACCTCATGCTATCTGATACCCATCTGGTGGCAGTGATGCCATGCATTTATATTGCATTTATATCATATTAAAGCCAGCAGTGTTTGCTGCGAACAAAGTTCTAGTGTTAATATTTTTCACAGCCTTTTCTTTATCTAGATAGAAAAACATATTTGTTGTGATTATATATGAAATAAAAGTAAAGACTTGTGAATAATTCCTTTTCCAGGAATCCTCCATGGCAGCACCCATCTATTTTCTTTGCTGCTTACAATAAGCAGTTTATGGTAACGTAGCCATATTTGATCATGTTCCAGCGATAGAAAAATTTGTGGACACAATACATGCACATATCACCTTCTCATATAACATTCAAGCACAAGGTAAATACACAGTGACTTTTATGATTTTGATCTTGCATGCCATGTCAAATATTGTGACAGCAAATTGTGTTAACGTTGGACGTATTATGAAACTTTTCTAATATTTATAGGTAATTTGGGTGTGAAATCTTTGAATCACACCAAGGTGAATTAGAGGGGAGGGCTGTTTGAACTATCTACTTCCTGTCCTAATAGGGAGGAAGGGGCAGTCTTGTTGTTGGTGCTTTCATGGAGGATTCCAGTGGAAATGGTAAGTTTATTTAGATTTTTTATTTAAAAATGTATTTACATTGATGTACACTGACAAGATTGCTTTTCTTTTGGACTGCAATATATGCAAATTTCTGTCAGGAAAAAGACATCATAGTCTATAGATGTTTAGATAATTTTTTGTAACATGTGTTTGTATATTTCCTAACTATATTTTAATCTGAAAAGTATAGACCATATTTGGGAAATTATTTGATATGAGAGCTGCCTGTTTTGCCCGTGAGTGATCCCTAGATTCACATCTGCAATGGAATGTGACATTATGGATCAGTAAGTTTTGATGTGGTTTCCTAGATGTAAAAAAGACTTATATCTGTATATATTTGCACTCTATTTAAATGGTGGGCTTTATTTATTACTCTGGCAGCCAGGTGTAAACTGGTATTCATCATTCCGATTACAGTAGTGGATATAGTGTTGTATATTCCTGGTGTAGGCTGTTAAACAAAATCTCGTATTGTACACTGTACAGAAAGACATGAAAACATGTAAATGTTTGTTTTGTATGGTTGGGGAAAAGATGAATGGGAGGACAAAAAAGGCAAACGGTGTCTGAATATTTTTTTTTCTTTATTTCTACAGGTCATCCTGAGCAGCTGCTAAGTAATAGCCAAGGTTTATAGAAGTGATAGAATCCATACAGCTTGCTGAACGGTCTATTTATTGCCACAACACTGCATATGCACTGAGCTGCAGACCTATGGTACAGTGAAAAGTATGACTAAATACTTCTCTGTTGCCATCATTATTTTGTGAGGAAACTTTATTATTAAGCCAATCCTGAATAATGATTTACAAGCTTGTCTGACGTATTTTGTTTCCAAAGCTGGCTGAGCAGAACCACCAGTGTTGGTCTATACAAGATCATATGTTCGCCATCTGTAAGATATCAATATGGATATCATCTTGTTGGACACCTTGGTTAAAGGTTTTGAAATTTACTTTCCCACAAATTAGGTGGCGTAATGCAGAAGAAAATTGGGTTTTAGTAAGAAACCAAATAAAGTCTTTATTTTTGTTGTTCTTACAACTTGTTTATCTGATTTTTGAACTCTCTCTTAAGAGGCTATATATGAATACCATTTGCTGATATTTCTGCATCACAGAATCCTGTATTTCAATCTCTCTATAGTTTGCATTATATTTGTTTCCTCCAAAAGAAGATTGACATTTCTTGTTGCCAAAAATGACTCTGAATCTGAAATTGCCCCTGAAAATGAATGTTAAATGAGAAACCATAAATGTTGGACATTTGAAAATTGTAAAATTCATTCATGTTCCTTTGAGAGAAATGCGTTTGTTTAAGGTTCTCAACCTCTGCGGATCTTAAAAGAAACAAGTTTATTTAAGTCCCAATTGTGTGGAACATAAAATTATCGAGGTAATAACAGGCTGCTATATTTCAAAGCCTTTAACCTGTACAGTTTCTGTACTTGTACAACCTAACGTGAGCTGGGTGGGACTTTAAAAAATGCACTGAATTAATATTTTGCTGAGTCTGTTTCAGATGTTAGATTATATATGTGTTATCTGAAATTAATAAATGTATCCGCCTATGATGTAGGTGACTTTGTTAAAGAATGTATACCAGCTCACTAATAAAATGTAATAGCAGTGCAATATAAGGGCTTATGCATATGATCACTGCTATGCCACGATAATGACCCCGTTTATTATTGCCTTCTGTACATGCCTCCAGGTCTGTGCCATTCTGTGTGCTTTACTAGCTGTAGGTAAAAACAATTGATAACTGACAGTAGCTTAGCACCATGGGAATCGCTTCACAGGAGCCTCTATAAAGTGTTTGTCTTTTGTGACATAAACATACATATTAAAGTACAAACATTTCTGCTGGCTAATTTATAAAGTGGATAGTTGTTTTCAACAATATTTTCTTTCCTCTTTCCTAGACGTATTTTAAGGGGAAAACGTGAGCTCTGCACCTAACAGTTGCCATTTCATTATTTAGTGACTCAGTAGTCACTCCTAATGTAAATGAAGATTTGTCTGTGCCCATATTGTTTTATATTCTAGCTCCACAATAGACAAGAATTCCCGAGGACTGACTCTCATACATGTATTGGGTTGTGTCCTGGGGCATACAGAAAGACTTCCATAGAAGTCTGTGGTGCTGTAATGGGCTGGAGCATCTGCTGCAACAATTAAATGCAAACAGATTTTACAAATACTGAGCCCTCCAGTAAAAAGCGTGCATAGCACAGCATTTCACACATACACAAGTAATGTCTTCATAAGATGTACGGTTCTTTTTTTTTGTTTTTTTCTGTGATCAGGGTTCTTAGACGTTCTACCATATATATCATATGCTCCTCTGAACCCTTCAAAAGGTTGAGAATCCATAAATGTGCAAATACTGTTTGTGGGCCATCCCATAACACACACACCATTTGTTTTTTGTTCTCCACCTTATATTAGACGTGATGTTATGTTCACAGCTGCAAGATTTTCTTTATTCATAACATTTAGAGCGTAGTCTTATATTAGGACGTTTTATAAGGTACATAAAGCTCAATTTACAAAGCTTCATTACAAGGATAAGGTCCTCTAATTAAGTTTCATCACTGTAATTTTGAAATATCACTGTTCTCTGATAAAATAATGATTTTTTTTTTAAAAGCTATACTTATCCTGGTCTGTTAGTTTTGTGAGTTGATCACAATACAGTTTTCTTCTTAGGCCTAGTACACACTCATCGGATATAACTTCCAGTATGATAAATTAAAGGGACCTGAAGTGAATTCAATTCAACCAATTTTGGGCTCTTAATGGAATGTGGACAGAATAAATTTGTTGGTCAATCAATGAAAAGTACTATTATTTATGAAAATTCAAGTAAATCTAATAGAGAACTTTTCCATTTTTCCTGCTGTTCACCCCAACCCTACCCCGAAATTGAAAGGAAGGAATGCTGAAAATGTGTACCATGTTTTCAAACTTCTGATCATTCAATACTAACTGTTCAGACCGGTCATATGAGTGTAAATTTGGCTGTCAATCTGCTTATGTGTACTAGGTCTTAGACTCGCACTGTTTGCTATTCTTTGCAGATGGTGTGTATCACAAATATCTGATTTTATTAGTCTTTCAATATGTGCTGCTAAATTATTGAACCACTATGAAATTGCTCCCTGTATACTGTGTGTCAATAAATGATAAGAAGGGATGACGTGACATTTCTCTTAATGTGTGTACCAGATGTCTAATGAACACTTTGAGGTATTTACAGTGCAGTTACTAATTACTTCATGAATACATTATGCTCTGTACACACTGTTGAAAAAAGAGCATTTGGAATCAACTTTTATTCTAGAAGATTTATGTCCATTAAGCAACTTTTTCTTTCATTTACAGTTTTCAGTAAACTTCAACGAATGAATAAATCAGTTATGGGTCATCTGCATGCATGCACTGCAGTGATTAACCCGATTAAAAAAAGTTACTGTATCTGATATGATGTCATTCAGCATGCTGTAAAGCTGAACTCTGGTGGAATTTTTTTTTAAAAATGCACACATAGCTCCTTTACAAATTGATTCAGAATTTATCAGAAACTGATAAAACAGCAATAACATCACTGGTGTGTGCGCATTCAGTGTACACCCTCGTGTGTGAAGATGTGCTGCATGTCACTTCCATGATACATGGGTCTTAAAACTCCTGAGAACTAAGTTGCTAGGTGCATAACACTTTACCTCCATGATTAGGGCTATGAGAATGGTAAATGGGCAGGCACGGGCAGATAAACATCAGCTCCCCAAACTACTGTTTCTCGCATTACTGTGCTTCCGTAGGATTTCTGACAGGCATGCCAGTATTGTAAAAACAATGGTGGAACACTTTTTTTTTTTCAGTGGAAGTTCATTACAAAAGAATACTCAATGGGATACAAACTGCCAGAGATAGCCGGTAAGTTGCACAAGCTATTGAAATGTAATTACATCTAGAGTACATATCTTCTTTTTGACACTTGATGGTGAATGCAGCAGAGCTTCTACATGGGCAGCAGGGTGGCTCAGAGGTTATCAGTCTTGCCTTTGCAGCACTTTGTTCCAGGTTTGAATCTCGGCCAGGACACTATCTGCATGGAGTTTGCAGGTTCTTCCCGTGGTTTTGTGAATTTCCTCCCACATTCCAAAAACCTGCAGTTAGGTTAAATTCCCCCCAAAATTGACCTTAGACTGTATTAAAGACTATGGACTTTGTAAAGTGCTGTTTAATATGTTAGGCCTAAATAAAAACTGTAATAATATTAAGTTTCTGTAACATGCTTACTAATTTTTGTCCATTTATCTAGGCAGTATCATGACATGGTATTGTATGGTCACTGTGTTGCTGTTATTAAATGACCCTGCAGGGCCCCAGTGTGATGTGATATTTTCATAGTGATTTATGAAACTAATTACTTGGATAGCTGGGGATGCACCATCTGTAATGACATAAGTTCACTTCATACATGAACTCACTGTTGCACTACAAAAGGGGACAGTAATGGCCTGTGGTTGGACTCTTGTCCAAAATTGTAGATTTGAATTCTTGTGCTTGTTGAAGTAGGTTAAATGCTATAAGGAAGGCAACGTCAGGCCTAATGAATTTACCTATAAAGAAGTTAACTTAGTCATGTCTGAAACTGTTCACAGGTGCTGAGGCCCTTTTAAGCAATAACCATATTCTGCATATGCAATGATCCACTATGGCTGCTTCCTTGTATGTATATAATAAACTATACATATATATATATATGGTTTATAAAGCATTATGTTGATCATATTTGAAGCCAAAAGAATTGGGCAGGGTGATTAAAAATATTTTTATGTATAGTTGAAATTGGGAAGAGGATTTCAGTGCTATGTCTTTATCAGCTGTGTATGTCTAATATATTTGCCTGCAATAATATGGATAAAAAATCACAGATGACCTTCATAATGGCAATCAAAAACCTTGACACAAAACACAGCCCTGTCCATTGTTAGAGGTGGGCTTAATGAGAAGAAATAACTTGATGTACCTAAGCTGTAACTTTTTTTTTCTACTCTTTTTTTAAGCTCTTCTGGAATTTAGGTTGTTGAATAAATCCCATAGTTAGAATTTTCTGTATAGCAGGGTACCCAACCATCTGGTTCAATCCCAAGTAGACAAGCTATTCAGCTTACATGAGCCCGTCTGTCATCTGCAAGGCGTTTGAATAAAGGTAGGTAAATGCCTTCAAGAATTTGTGGAAAATTACAATTGCGGGGACCATTACCTGTTGATGTTTCTAAACTGATTTTCATGGTTTTCATTTTTATTGTAAAAAAGCTTTGCAAATAAACACTTAATATATATACCGATAAAAGCTGAGGTAATGTACATTTTCGGTGTCATTGTCCACAGTGTGTTGTGACCACACCTCAATACCTGGAGCTCAAATATTGTGCTATTTACAGCAAGGCCTGCTGAAAACAGGAAAGTAGGACCGAATGTGCAATATTATGAAATGTTAAAAGGTTTATATTCAAAGACCTGTTTACTTGATACAAACATTTATGCTGTTCTGAATATACTGTAAGCAAGGCTGATTCTTGTTCTTTAATCTTCACATTATTAGTTGGGCCACTAGGTGGCTGCATCCGGTTATTGTCTATCTTTGGATATTTTTAACAGTGTATTAGGTACTGCAGATTCTTTCCTTTATAGATCAATATGAGGAAGATTAGGGGGCTCATTCAAAAAAATTGGTAAATGCTGAAATGTTCTCCCCAGCCCCTTTTACAACCTCTTTACAGTAGCACTTGGCCGTTGGACTGCTGCTCGGGGTTTGCTTTGTATGAAGTGGCATGTAAGTGTGAGTTAGCAGCCTGCCAGCTATGCTGGGTGGAGCTATACCTAATTTATATTGAACTTATACAAACTTTTTCCATCTTGCCTGCTCACTTTTTGATTACTCAGCTACAGCTCCCCCCCCACCCAGCTGAAAATTATTTCTGGAGAGATCACCATTTAATGTAATCAATTTAGCATCACATCCACTAAACACACACAAAACACTGCATATAGAATCCCAGCATCATCCAAAAACCTCAACACAACCTCTCTCGATTGTTTTGATGCCGAGGAGAAAGCTTGATAGTTTCTTTACATTTTCTAAGGGGTGAATGTTTGAAAACCTCATGTTTTTTTTAAGCACTGGATAGCAAAACAATGTGTTTATGACAAGTAATTTGTTTCTACTTAAATATTTCCTATACCCCTCCATTTGCTGTACAGTTTAAACACAATGCTGATAAACCATTACTATAGTGGATTACAGGCATTTGATAAAGACAAGAAAACCCAAAACTGACTAGCTGCTTATAATGGCAGAGCAGCTGAAACTAGGTTGTGCTTTGCAGTACATGCACTGTCAATTTAAACATTGCTTATGTGACCCCACTTTACAAGTCCTGGTGCAAACAAAACTCAGACTAGATAACGTTGCCAATTCTGTAAATAGCTGCTTAATAGGCAATCAACAGAATCATTTATGCATAAGGATTTGCAAAATGCAGCACATTAGGAAAATGTAGTAATTTGGGAAATACTTTAGCCATTGATTTCTTACTGATATGGCTAATTCTAATTTATTAACTAAGACATTTCATAAATTGAGAAAACCTATAACTAACTAGCGGGGGCAGCGCAGCATTAGAAAATCATGTGGTCGGCAAACTGTTGAATAAGGAAACTGCATTTGTGTATTGTGGCAAAAATATTTATTTTTAGAGAATATATATTGTGTGATATAGTAAAACATTTGACCCCACTATAATGTTAAAAAAAAATGGGGGGGGGGGAGTAATGGGATGTGTTTGTGAAAATAGACCCTAAGTAAAACCGATGATTCCAAAGAATATGTAATACAATGGATAGAGTAGGGGAGGCTTCCTGGTTTCTGTTTTAAAAGCATTGACTCTTTCAGTTCATGCCAACTTCATAACAGTTGCAGACTGTTACATATATGTGGCTTTGATTGGGGAGAAAGCAAAACCACAACAGGCACACGTGTTAAAACCAGTACATGAACATAACAATTTCAGAAGCATGTCCTTGGAGGCATCCTTGTATTTCTGTCATGGTAGGTTTACTTTAAAGCCTAATTCCGGACAGGTATTAAAGTGTACTAATTGTGGCCCTTAGTTTATAAATATCTGGTCAATGGGATGATTTAACACAGTGAAAATCCTTAATCCAGTGCCCCGCAGTCTTTCCCACTACTGGCCCAAGTAGTGAGGACTCATAAGTATCTCTTCTAGTAAGTTTCTGATCAGTCCTATTACCTACCCAACAGCATTCCCCAACTCACTACCATGCATTTATATGACTTCATGTCGAAGTGTCTGACAACACTTTGGCTAGGGGCGCAAATAAAACCATTGTGTTGACTGCTGCGAAACCCTGGAGAAAGGTGAAGATTACTCTATTAGATCAACCCCTTAACACAGGGGTGTCAAACTCAAATACACATTGGGCCAAAATTAAAAACTTAGACAAAGTCGCGGGCCAAACTTGAAACTGTAATAGCAAGTGATGCCGCTACTACAATTCTCAGCATTACTTGCATCTATAAAACAGTCCAATGCGGGGCCACGCATAGCAGAGAGGCCGCTTGTCTATAGACGTCAGTGATGCCAGGAATTGTAGTAGAGGCACTTTTTCAATGCAGCAGCGGGCCAACTGCAATTCATATTTAGGATTCCTTTGGGGGCCAGAAAGAAGGACGTTGTGGGCCAGAGCTTGACACCCTTACCTTAACAGAACAAGCACTATATCCTGCAAATGGAGGGTAAAATTTGCATAATATATTAACTGCCCAGAGTTCTGTTTCCTAATATTTACCAAGTTAAAGCAGAAATAGATTTAAAAAATTGCCTAAATTTTTTTTTCTTTCTTTCACTGTAACAGTAATGACTTCTCTCACAGCTTTACACATGCTGATGCCCTAATATGTGCATGCACCTCAGTGTGCACATTATAAAATCCTTCAGCATTCCACAAAACACACAGTTTAATGCATTCTGCATTGCGCTGGACTGTTTTGCCCAAAAGAAGTGCAAGTACAGTTGTGTTCAGAATATTAGCAGTCCAACATCACTAACCTGCTCAAACACTTTTTACAATCTGTTTTTGGTAGAAATTATATTTCTACATGGCAAATAAATTATTATTAGGTGTAGTAGAGTAATAGAAATCCAACAGCCATGACATGCATGTCACTGATTCTTTGTAATTGAAACATTAACTAAAAATTTAAAATAATACCTTGCTCAAATAATAGCAGTGTGGAGTTCAATTAGTCAGGTCCTTCATTCTGTGAAAAAAACAGGTGTCAGCTAGGACCTTAATGATGGGCTGCTCAGCAAATTGATCTCAAATGCTTTAACATGGAACCAAAACCTGAAAGATGGAAAGAAGAAGAACTAAAATGTCAAAGACTTGGCCAATGATCAGCTCCAGGCAGATCAAAGAAGGTCTAAAGTTACCTATGAGTACAATTACAATTAAAAGACTCCTATGTGAATCCAAGAAGCCCCTGCAAAGTCCCAATGTTGAAAAAAAAGAAGAGGTTGGTTGGTCTAAGAGAAATGACACATTTTGTGGACTGATGAAAGTAAGATTGTTCTTTTTGCATCTAGGGGTGGCAGACAACCCCTAAACACTGAATTCAAGCCACAGTACGCTGTGAAGACAGTGAAGCATGGTGGTGCAAGCATCATGATATTGCGATGTTTCTCATACTATGGTGTTGGACCTATTTATCACATACCAGGAATCATGGATCAGTTTTAAAACATTTAAATAGAGGAAATGCTATTGAAATGTGTGTTTCAACAAAACAATGCCCCAAACACACCAGTAAACAAGCAATGTCTTGGTTCCAGACCAGCAAGATTGACGTTATGGAGTTGCCAGCCCAATCCCTTGACAAAAAGCAAAATATTGAAAGATTTTTCAGTTTATACAGAGAATGTTTGAGTTTGTAAAGACAAATGCTGATACTGCTATTTTTTTAACAGCCTATTTTTTTTCCTCACTTTCTGTAAAGGAAAAACACAAATTTGATAATTTTTCCTTCATGTGTGCACAATGCATTTTTGTGTATGTAAATACAAGCTGTTACAAGAATTTTGAACTTTATTCACTATTTTAAATGCACTGCTATTATTGTGAACACTATTGTATATTTGTTTGTTTTTGTGTAGAAGTTCAAAGGAGCATTTGATAACCTTGGGGTATTAACAGGTGTATTTCTGGCTTCCGGTAGGCAAATAAAGGGTTGAAGAAGGGTGCAGTATTAGTAAATTTTATTAGAGAACAACACCCTGAAGGCTGGATGTGAATGTGTTTTTTATGAGCAGCGAGAGGACACCATTTGAAATATGGCACTGTGTAGGCTTTATTTATACTGCTGCTCTACTTCTTTTGTCTCAGACAATTTTTTATGACTGCTATAAGGAAAAGCAAAACCAGATTGTATTATTGGAAGCAAGATGCTGTTTGCTTTGAATACTGAGTTACACCAGTGCATTTTTGAAGAACATTTAGAAAAGGAGTTGACGGCTGCAAGTTGCTTTTTCCAAGGTCTTGTAATTTCTTTCTGTCAACTTTCTGCTACTGAATTTACCCTAAACTATCCAAAATGAGAAAAGTAAGGAAAGATGAATGGAAAGTTAACACAGATTATTAATGTTACACATTTGTACTGCCCTTCTACTCTGCTGCTAGAGGCACAGACCTAGAAATGTTGTTATATAGATATGTCTGTATAATTCACTTTGTATAAAAGCTGATGGAACCTTGGTTACTGTATACATAGATCAGCTTAATAGAAGGCAGGAATGAGTTTTTTTTCATCTTTAAGACATTGGTATACATATTTAAAGTAACAAACACGCAAGTACAGTTTTTTGTTTTCAAACTCTGGCAAATATTTAGTTTTCATGCCTTCACACTGCTTTATAGAAATTTACACAAATGATGTTGTTTACCTTCCCTAGCTGTAATTGAAGATATATATTTTGTGCAAATGCTTACATTGCATGAGAGTTTAGGAAAACACGGTGGTTTGCTGTTGAATTTGAATGTCGTCGTTTTTTATAACAGACTTAGTGGTAAGAAAGCAGTAAACTAGAACAGTTTTTTTAGCTTCCTAAACAGTAACAAGTTGTAATGCGCTGGTACAGTGCCAGTGCTCAACAGTTATCAGTCCTTCACTCTAACTTTCACCTATAGCAAGCTCATGCTCAGCCTCGGGAGGTTGGTTGGTTGTGCCATACCAGGACATAGTTCCCCCATCCCAGGCCCCAGTTGCCCCAACGAATTCCTTGAGCAAAGGATGGCTTTTGGGGAAGGACTGATTGAGGACCTGGAGCCCACAGAAGGTCAATAACCAGGTGATCTGCAGATAACGCAGTGCAGGAGTGCTTAGCAGAGGCTATAAAGTTCTCATTGGCTGCAGGCCATGCTGTAAAATCCCTTTCAGCTGCACATAGCCCCGGTATATGTTCTGCGGATGCTGAGAAGGTACATCTCAAGTGAACGATGCACAGCTAAAGGGAAGCAGGAGATGTTGTAAGCTGCTGATCAGAAGGGAAAACAACTAATTCTTTGATCTAACACAATTGCTGTTGAATGCCTGACAGTTGTTCTTGAATACCATCAACTACTTACCTTTATTGATAATATTCTATTTGCATATATCTATGTTTTTCAATACCAAAAAAAGATCACCATGTTCCCAATACATTCAGGTCCTTACACAATTTTTTACATGATAAAATATGGCTTTATACTGGACTTAATTTGACAGGCAGGATTAGGCCTTGATCTCAGTAAAAATACATCTAAGGCTGATCACATATTGCTGACAGAGAAACCCTAAACTAGATTACAGCCTGGTTAATAGAATACAGTGTACACCAAGACAACCTAACTTGCTTCTTGTTGCTTATAACTTTGTTTTTGCAGGGGTTCTCATTTCAAACCTGCCGCTCCTCCAAATAAGAAAATTGTGAGTGTGAAGGGATGCAAGAAGATAATTATGAAGATAAAAGCAAAGCCAAGGAAAGACAAGAAACAATGGTGCCCTTCACCGTCTATGTAGGGTGTGACAAATTATTTGCTACTAATTTTGTGCTTTGACAAACTAGGCTATATTTACTACAGTAATGTGGAGACTCATCACTAACACACCCCTCAATCCAATTTTAGTCTCAGTACATGGTTTAGGAAACACTGTGCCATTGTAACATTTAATTAAACTTTGGTGTCCAATGCAATTGTCTCTTCAATTGGTGACTCTAAACTGGCAATACTTTGTGTGCCGTTCAAGGAAACAAAACAGAGACTTACCATTCAGTTTTATGCTCATGAAATGCTTGCACTTCACCACCAAATCACAACTTGAACTATCTAAATCAGTGGTTGCCAGTCTTTTCAGACCTACGAATCACTAAATGCATGGATTCTGGACAGAGCAAGCGCAGAGAGCCGTGTGTCACTCAAAAGGGAACTTCCCCCCATAGTGACGTCATGATGCCATAACCCGCCTACTCTTACATCACAAGTCTGAGCCTGCAATGGGAGAGTGGGTGGGTTGTGTCCATACAGAGGACATGGTTCGGCTTTGGCCGGTCCCCCCTTCCCCCCCAGTCAGGTCCTTGTCCTGGCGCCGCTGGGAGGCGCACCAGCCAGAGCCACGGACCACCAAAATTTTCTTGCAGGACCACCGGTTGGCAACCACTGATCTAAATAATATTGGCACAAAGTTTAATGCTGGCCATTAGAGGAAGGCCAGACACCTCTCACCAACTTGTTCACTGGGAAACTAACAATAATACATTGAAACAAATCCAGCCTGACTTTTTTTTACATTATTTTAATGTATTCACGCACAGCCAGTCTATAGTCATGACACCAGTATGTTTGGGATGTGAAAAGAAACCCACACAAACATTCAAATTTAATGCTGTGTGCTAGCTAAAACTTTAAGACCCCAGTGCTACAAAAGGAGGGTACTACCCACAGAGTGACTTATCAGCATTTTCATTTTCCCCTATAGCAATAGTTCCAGTAGTTCCTGTTGGGATTAGGATAGCTGCACCTGGCATTGGCCAGTTCAGGGTTTCTATATATCATCTCAACTGGTCACCTTCTGTAAGGAGTCTGATTGTGATATTTCATTAGAGCTCCAAGGTGTTCTGTGGGTGGGATTCGGTAACATTTAGGGATGAAAGTGTTTACCACTTCAAGGTGATGCTGCTATCATTTGATTAGTAAGAAAGTATCAAGTCATGTGTTGTATCTAAGTGCAATGTTCTGCCAAAATGGACTTATGCCATAAATGTGATTTACTAATATCGTGTGTGGAGTTTGATCAGAGAACTGTGCGCTTATCTCATTAGACTCTCTGGGGTTTTAAAACAGATGTCCAGCAATACTGAAATCTGTACTGCAACAATGATGATTAAACAATGTTCTATTTAAAAAATATGTGCATACTGAAGTACACAAAAAAATGTGAATATTATTTGCTATAGCATACATGAAATTCAGTAAACACGGGTTTTGTTTTCTCTCTGCTGGACAAACAATGCTGGTATGGGATGATGCATGTCTTTATGTTTAGCCGACTGAACTGGCAAATATAATTTGTTGTCCCCATAGTTAGCTAAACTCTGGATTTAGTGTTCTGTAAAAGCTCCAGTTTCACAAACACAATTAGGAGTTTCTGGTGTTTTATCTTACATTCCATATGCCCTGGAGTCAGGGAATTATCCATTACCACAATGATTTTTACAGTTCTCCCCATTTGGATTGGCTGCACTTGTACTAATGAGTAGCACATGTTATCACTGTCCTGGAGTCAGACATTTTATGTATTATTAATGCCAGAATACCACAGCTTTTGTAGGCAAAAAAATAATACTCTTTCTTTGCTGACTTAGCAGGAAACAGCCCACTCCACTTTGCAGGGAGTAAGTTCATATTACCTACTGCTTTTCCTGTATATATTCAATCACTAGCAAGATTGAGTTGCTGGAACTGCTTAGCCGTAATATAGGCTTGTGCATACAATCCCAACTATATATATATATATATATATATATATATGTTTATATTTAGAGTATATAATCCTGCAAGGTCCCAGTCTTTTCATTTCATTTACTTGTAGTTTACAGGGAAAACAAAAGAGAGCTATTTAGCTTTCCCCAGTAATATATACGGTGAAAAGTCACCAAAGTCACAGCCTGCACAGGGCTGCAGACTTTATATTTAACATTTTTTTTTGGAAAATAAAGATACAAACCTAAAATAACTTCTCATGTGACAGCGTTGACTACCACATTATTATCACATGGAGTAGTTGCATGCTCCCTCATACCCAGAAGTACTGGTTATTTGTTTTTTGGTTTCTGACACCAAAGGAGCAGCAGAGGAGCAAATTCTGAGAAAGGTATGGGGACTGCAAGATCCCTGTTGTTATTTTTTTTCCTAAATGTGCCCCTAAATATTAAGAAGTATATCAAATAAAATGTACCTTCAGCTGAATATAGTTTGTTTTGTATAGAGTGGTAATGTGAAGATAGCGTGTCATGGAATCAGTTCTTCCAAATGCTGTTTATTTGAATGTGATAACCCCTTGCATGTATTAATCCTTCTGTCTCAATACACTTTTCCAGGCCTGTTAGCATTGGAGTACTGGAACATGACATGCCAATCAGCCTTTTTATACAGACATCTGAGCTCTTAAAAAACCAGTGATTTTGCCTAGACAAACCAAGTGGATTCCTACTAAAGTTTCTCTCTTGCAAGTCAAAAAATGAAAGTTGTCACCAGTTATGGTGGTAACTGAGTCCCTCCTTCCCCTTCACCCCACACACAGATTTTTTAAAACAGTTCAGCTATACTTAGAATTGTGAGTTAGTACAGAAATTATCACTTACATGACATGTGGGCGTCTTCCACTAAGCAGTGTAATGGTAATGTAGAGAAATAATTAGCATTTCATTTACTCATAATAAATCAGGTCGAGACATTTTATTTGCTTACCATGAGTTACTGTATTGTTTCATTGGTCCTGTTTATATGCCCAATCATTCATTGGGGTTTTTGCCTGAAGGTAAACCAATATGAGTATGAGGATCTCCTGTTGACCTTTGTTGTAAATAGAAACATGAGTATTATATATAAAAAGCCCTTCTAATGATTGTGCCGTATGCTTGTTACAGAAGTGGTTTAATTTTTCTTTTTCTTTTATTCTTTCTGCAACTTTGCAAATTTGTAATCAGTTAAAGTGGCCTTAATTTTTTCAAATGCAAAGAGATGCAGGGTTGATTTGTACTTTAAGGCTATGTAAAGGTTTTTATTTGTAACTTTTTTTATCTGGTGACCCTACCCTGTGGTGATGCTTTCTTCTATAAGGTGACAATACTGCTCCTAAATGTCTTACTACAGTAAAAATGTTTCACATTTTCTATATACTCCTGTATTCTGCTTACTCAATATAACCACTGGCAATTGTGACAATACACTGTATGCCAGCATATTTAGCCTGAAACTGCAGAGAGAGACAGCTATGCCTTTGGAAACATCCCTGGGGCTGTACTTGAAAGCAGGTCCAAGGGCCATGGACTCAAGGCTGTGCTATGCACCTCAAGCACCTCTTTGCATTATAGTCTTCGAGATGTGCACGGCTGTCAGCTTTACCGTGCCCACCCAACAATATCAAAACAAGCAAGCTTACTGTAAATAAAAGCACACTATATACCGTATTTTTCGCCGTATAAGACGGAATATAAGACGCACCCAATTTTAAAGGAGGAAAATCTAGAAAAAAAGATTCTGAAAGATTATTCCCC
>NC_092861.1:53614493-53691186 GCF_032062135.1 Pyxicephalus adspersus
GATTGTATCGTTACAGCATGTACAGAATTGTGCACAATCGATTATCTGTCGTTAGTCGTTCGTTTTCCAATTACAATTATTGCATGTTTGTACCTAGCCGTACAGAAGAAGCTTGCATTAAAGTTTTTGTTAGCAATTTTTTGGCTCTGCAGAGGGTTTCTTGCAGGAAAATAGTAGTAATTTTGTTTGAACCAAACAAAATAGGTATGATAGGCCTTTATGTAATGAATAATTGGGATAGTTGTCAGATGATTTAAGAGAGACAAAACTTTCTTTCTGTTTTGTGAGTGTGGGCAGCTATGGTTTGGTTAGGTGATATGGTGAAAGTGGTATATAAAGCTTTTTTTTGGTAGTCTCTTGGGGAGGTTTGGGAAATTTGAAGAGCATAGGGATCTTATAATATTTAAAAAGCATACTGTTTTGTATAGGTAGTTGGAGTTAATGTTTACCTGCTGATTAGTGCTCTGTTAAACACTATTTGCCTCTATAATAAGCGTGTAACATATTTTCAACCTAGTTTCAAGGAACACTTACTGCTTACTTATACAGTAATTGCCCTTCCTAAAGTATATCTAAAAATAAAACTAAAAAATGGTAAAAAACAAAATTGTACAAAATAGGGTTTTAATTACTATGTATTATTTTTAAAAGTCTATGGGACTAAATTTGTAAGTCTACCAAAAAGTGAAAATTCAGATTTTTGTTAGATGCTAGAAAGGTATACTACATAATATTTCTCATGTCTCCTTGATTTTCTGGGTTTACAAGCCTTGCCACAATACCGGTATCCTAATTACCCTGTTGATTTTTTTTCCTAATGTATCCTTATTGAGTTACACCAGTATATGCAAATACAAAACATAAGATATGTCAAGAATAACAATATAACAAAAACCTGCATAGAACATAAAGGTGGATATTGGAAAGGAATCATTGTACAATCAGAGCTCTTGTTGATTTTTTAATTAATTCTAAACTTCAGAGTAATGGAACAGGGGGTGATATCACAAGGGTAGCAGGGAACATCCGACTTTCCCTGGTTGACATGATCAGGGTCTAATTTTTTGGCACATGGATTTCACTGCTGGAGAATGCAGAGCATAAGAAACCAGAATATGACTTAGCATAAGCAGTAACACAATCGCTTACATCTATAATTTAAATTGTGTGGACTGGCTGCTTAACATACTGTTCATCACATAGATCCACCAGGATCTTTGCAAAGCTGCTGAAAGGCAGGTATGCTTACCTAAAGAGACTAGACAGAAGCAGAGGACAGGGGAAGACATACATAGCTGGGCAAAGCTTGGTATTAAAAAGAGAACATTATTGTTATTGTTATTAAACTGTATGTATAAAGCGCCAGCGTGTTATGCAGCACTGTACATTAAATGGGGGTTGCAAATGAAAGACAGATACAAACAATGAGGAGCTTACAGCTTATCTAAGAAGTGGGGGAAGTGTTGGACAATGGGGGGACATTTAATTATTACATATTCAATCAATTTCATGGGGTGCGTAGTGAACAGTAACTTACATTTGTTTTTTTCTGCCCTTTATTATTTGTTTCATATCAAGATAATGTTCATGACCAAAAATGAGGGGTGGTATTATTAGTTATGTGCACTACTGGCAGTACCACATTTCTCCAAAACACAATCCATGAAGTGCCCATAAGGAACCTTTTCCCAAACAGGCTTTGTAAAACTTTTTAAAGCTAATCCATAGGACCGACAGATGCTTTTTTTCTCAGAACTAATACATGGCCTTTGGTGACTTTGAGTTGAAGCTTGGCTGTGCTGTATTTTCACTAAACTGATTCTTCAAAGACAAACTCCATGGGAGAAAGGCCCTAATGCCCCTCAGACAGATAATCACTGGTTATCCGTGGGAGGAAATCAGGGCCAGTGGTTTCCTGCACCCTGGTGTCTGGTGTAAAATACATTACTAATTACTGGTACGCAGTATATTAAAACATTGCCACTTTACTGGTGTTCAGAGGAATGCAGAGGGTCTCAGTAATACAGTAAAAATTACTTTTCCTCCTTGTGGTCCCTAGAGAAACCATTTCCTCTGCTGTTCCTCTTGTTCAGATATATTTTATATCAATAAACAATTATGCTTAAAGCAGCAATTTAAATTTATACAGAATGACGATCTACTGTCTGTACATAAGATTAAAAATGTGGAGTGCATTTTAGCCTATCTGAAACAATTCTTAAAAGTGTTGCTGAGCACTGTTCATTTCTGTTTATTTCCCATTGTGTGAAGTGTACATATGTTGGATACTTGCTTACATTTGTAATGTCCAGTGAAATAAACTGGCTGGTGGCTTCCATGCACAAGAGACTAACGGAATTACAAAGATTCCATCATTTATGTCTGAGAAAAGCTCTGCAGATGTTTCACTATAAATAGAAAACAGAACAATAAAGACACATGGGCATATTTTTACTTTTGATTGGATAAAACAGTTCTATCTGAAATAATCTGAATGGAATTCAGCAGCTAATCAATTGTAAAAGACTGATTTGTTTTTGAATTCCAATTGGTTGTAGATCATTTGTAATATCAGGTGTGTTGGCAAATATCAATTGAAATGACAGTTATAGTGTGTGTACAGATGATCAAGTACATCTAATCCAAATTCTCAACATTTCTATCTTGAAAAAGACATCATAAGGGCAGACTCTTGTACACGTAGACTTTAGGACATACTGATCAATGTACTCAATACTCTGTTATACTTTACATGCTTATCTTTGTACTCTATGCACTATACATACCTCTGAGCCTTGTATTCTATATGCCAGGTTGCATAGTTCTGATAGCAGTACTCTGTAAACCATGCTGTATATTACATACTCAGAGTTTGTCTTAACATGCAATGTGCACCTTCATCGCTTTTCTGGGTTGGAATCTTCTTGGGTTTACCAACCATCCCATGCAACTGAAGAGGGATTTTTGCATTCCAGCCCCAACGTATGGTGCAATTGTACAATAAGAGTGCATGCACATACAATACAGCCAAGATTACTTAATGTCATGCCCTACATACCTCCACTGCAAAGGAATCCCTCTTTTCCAAGTTCTAAAGTTTGGAGATATACTACAGCTAAAAATCCCTGTGTGACATATTTGTTTCTTCCCCCCTGAATAACTCTTATAAGACTAGAGTTAAAACTGCCAGCCAGGTTTTTGCTTATCAGCCTAAAGACACCTTGTTGACACCTTGCAGAAAGGGCATATAGTGAACATGATAATATGTATAACAAATTTTAGCTCTCAGTTCGTATTTCACTGGTATATCAGGTAATGAGATTTAGCAGACATTCTATTTTTAAAATAATACTGTCATATAGTAAGCAACTCATTTAGCTTCCGTATTTAACCTGAATATATTTTAGGAGAGGTGTTATGATAGTGACTGAATCTAAAGGCAGGAACTAAAGGAAGGTTGAACTAAACTGTCTGGAGATATATAAATGTATTTTATGTAACTGAACTATAGTGTCAGAGCCAGAACCGCTGCTCTACTAATTTTATTCATCACATTATACTTAATAAATGTGGTATGTGTGACAACCTTAGAAAGTTTTTTAACTACATTTTAAAACACATAAAGCCATATCAAGGCATGGCATGAATAGTCCTCCTTATATGAGGTCAGCTCCTGTCCCAAGTAATATTTAAATTCTTGTACTCCTGTTTGTTAAACCACTTACTAACAAACAAATAATTGTGAAGGCCAGAAAGTCAGTGATACTTTAACAGTCTTCTCCAAGATCTCGCTAAGATATTAAAAACTTGGACATCTTGGAATTGGAGTCTCTGAGGAATAAAAAAAAACTGTTAGGTGAATAAATTCAACAGCTGAAAAATTGTTTTAGGTAAAGTGGGCCTTCAATGCTAAACTCTGGACATACCTGAATACTACTGTATCCTTATAGCAGGCCTCCTCTGCATGATAAATGTTTGTTTTCTTCCTGTTTCTTTTTTAAAAGCAGTGCGCTCTTAAATATTTCAGCTTCTCTGATCCCCAGTGGTTTCCTCTTCCCTCTGATATTTTAATTTGGGGTGGGTCTTTGGCATCCTCACAATGCAATGCTGGTCCTGAGTTGTACCTGATGGCATCAGAAAGCTAAATGGAATCAAGCATTTAACCATGCAAGTAGGGGGAGGTCCACTGCAAAGGTAGCTTTGCCATAAGTTCGGAGTTAAGCTTTAAGTGTACAATGCCATAGATAGCTACTGGTACAGTATATGAAAACCAGGTCATTCAACTAACATCATACTGCAGAACAAAGTCTGACATATTAAATCCCACTCCCTTTAATTCAGCCATATATCAGGAATGACTGATTTGATAAAATCTTTATGAAGTTGATCATCCTAGCAACGTCCTAAACTTTAAAGTTTAGTGCACTTCAAGTGAATATCATCCCTAACAATGAACTTCTCATATTCTGTCCTTTTTGGTAGATTAAACACACTGATGGAAGATGTTTTGAAATATCTAAATTAAAAGAAAAGAATAAAATGGTTAATCCTGCCAAACAGTTTGTAAACTGGTATTGTTTTCAGCTATATCTAAGGACATCAGAACAGCTTTAAACTCAGAAAAAGTCGTGGGCCAAGCTTGAAACAGAAATTGCACTGCTACTACAATTCCCTGCATCAAGAAAACAGTCCAATGCGGGGCTTAATGTTATGAGTGGCTAGAACTCCCTTTTCACTGAAATAGCACCGCTACTACAATTCCCTGCGTCTATAAAACAGTCCAATGCGGGGCCACGCATAGGCAGAGAGGCCGCTGGTCTGACGCCACTGATGCCAGGAATTGTAGTAGGGGTGCTTTTTCAATGCAGCGGCGGGCCAGCTGCAATTAATATTTAGGATTCCTTTGGGGGCCAAAAAATGGACGTTGCAGGACAGATTTGGCCCGCGGGCCAGAGTTTGACACCACTGATGTAAGGCATGGGTTTTAGGTGGAGTTCATGACTACATTTTTTAATCCCTTTTGTGATTTGTGTATTTTATTCTGAGTAGGATAAAAGAGTTTCATACATACCAGTCTTTTGTTTGAACTCAGTTTGATTAAGCATTGTGTGTCTTCCTGGGGTCTCTTTCTAGATAATAGGAAAGAACCAAAAACTACATAATATCCATACATCTCGGTTTGGTTCTCAAATAGTACTGACAGTAATCAGAGAAGCATTTGCCATGTTTTTCTATATATCATTTGTACATGGCTACCTAAGTGTTGTGGTTCCCTGCTTCTGTTTGCAGTATGTTATTTCAAATTGAAATGTATCAGATATTAGTGTGTATACAGTATGTGAAGCTTGTGCAGCAGCATCTAATGTTTTCTTATTTTAAATATGGTTGCCGAATGCTCTGTTGCCAAGCCAGGAAAATTTCCAGACAGGAAAGTGTTGGTCATCCCAATTGATATGCATAAATCAGTCTAAAGCTGCACTTTACATATTTGTACAGCTAAAATGTATAAATACCACAACAACCTATCAATAATTTATATTTCTAGCAAGTCCTGAGGCCACACAACACAGCAAGGCTGGAGATCTGACTTCTCTTTGCTGAACTTAAGCTAGGTCACTCCACAGCCTGTGGTTAGGCAGTTAAGGAGAAGAAACAGATCGATGAGGTCACCTCTCTACATTCTACTTCTGCAGCATGTTCCTGGTCAGCACATATCAATGCAGGACACCTGATCAGTCCTTGTACCATCCTTGTCTCTCCTATTCTGCTGTACAGGGCATTTCAAGAAGATGAAGTTAAATAAAATTTGGGTTTTTCTAGTAGCTGCATTTATACTAAACATTTAAATGAATACAGAATTGTATTCACTGGCATTTTTCAATTTAGCTTGTAAAGAAAACCTATTCTACAGATAGGCAAATATTATTTAAATATTATCCCCCTCCTATTGTGTACTGCTTTTCCCCACTTCTTAGATTGTAAGTTCTTCTGGGCAGGATCCTCCCCCTCTTTCTCCTCCTCCTGTCATTTGCAACCCTTGTTTAATGGACAGGGATGCATAATATGTTAGTGCTTTATACATACTTTTTAATAATAAAATAAAAATATATGCTCGTTATAGCAAGTGATCAAAATTTCCCTAATCAAAAATCACTAATTAATAATATACAGGTTTTAGTTCACTTGGATTGCTCCGATCAATAGATTTGTGCTGGTCAATTAGATACAAAGCTACGTAGTTGCTGATTGTCTTATACTTCTACTCAATGTAAAAAATGCCCTATAGTTGATGTTTTATCAACTATACAGTCTGAATTGACAAAGGCCCGAGGTTTCAATTAATTTTCACAAAATTCAAAGTTTTTATTGAATTGAATGTCTACGTAGTAGTGAATAAGCCTTTCTCAAAGGTTTTTGACATGGGGAAACTTTGAAATGACTTTCAAGTTTTCAAGGAACCCCTTCTATAACTACTATATTCAGGGGGATAGAATGCACCCTTACAGAGAGCCAAAATGATTATTGGTGTCACTTATACTGAGAGGTACAGACTGCTCATTGCTCAAGGAGCTTTACCTCTCCAAGGTAAGTAAAGGGATAATTCCAAGCCTATCGTCTTTCAGTGAATCAACCCAATTGGTTGCTTTATTGTCCCTGGATCCAACTTTCAGAATCACTGAGATGTAACCAAATGTACCACAGTACAATTAGAACTCTTAATCTGCATTTATATTCTGTGACTCAGAAATTCCTTAACATCTGGTACCCTGTGACAAGTGATATACACCAACTGGTATTTTTAGGAAAGAGCAGCAATGACCCCCCTAATTTTTCTCTTGGTACAAGTTTGCCTAACATTTCGTAGTTTGGGTTGTAATGCTGCACCGTAGATTCCCCATTAATGACCAATTGCACACGGCAGCAGATAAATTACAATATATAAAACAAAGTGCAAATCTTGCAGAAATCTTGTATTAGAAGAGCCTCCTATATATTTCTTGCTGTGTCCTGCTCAAAAAAAATTCCCTTTATTTTATGTCTTGTAAGCACAACAGGAAGTGAGAGGAAACTGCTAAAAATTAGAGGAATTCACATTTTAGACAGCTGTCACCCGAATATCTGACCCCTATAGCAAGATTTGGCAACCATGGCCATCAGGACAGAGCATTGAATCTTCTCATGATGGATGATGGATACTCCAACCCCCTGGTGTCCAACCTGTGAATCTTTGGTATTTTCTGTGTGGCCCTTGGGGCCCCTGGGAAAACAAGTTTGTATTTGTTTTACATTTATTACCAGCTCTCAACCATTTAAGGCTGGGTACACACAGGCAGATCTTTTACTTCCAATTGACTATTGATTCAATAAAACTATCAGATCTGAAGTGAATCAGAAACAAAATGTTTCAGTGATCAGATATGTTGGTAAATCTCTAATCAGAAGTTCACATGTTGTATCATGTGTAGAAATTATCTTACAAATAATTGGTGCAAAATTGGCTGCAAATCTGCATTTGTGTAATCTAATGCAAGCTCCTCTCCCATAGAAAGATCAGTGGACGGGGCAGAGCTCCTCGATCAGTGGACGGGGCAGAGCTCCTCTCCCATAGAGATCAGTGGAGGGCTCATTGCTGATCTCCCATATGGAGGAAGTGCTGAATATTACGTGTGGTCACGGCATCTCCCAGCTTATTATTGTACTGGTATAGGAGGAGCTGTGTGAGGATCCCAGACACCTGAATTACAGCCCCCCCCAGCCATGTGCGTTGTCACTTTCTGCTGATGTCAGCAGGCACCACACGGAAGTATTTGGCGGCTCTCGGTGTCCGCTCAGCACTGTACACAATGACTTTATGGGGTGAGGGCAATCCTCAACGGCTAATCTCAGCTCTACCTCGCCCTATCCTTTCCCAGGCCTCTTCTCCCTCCCTTCCCTCCAGGGTGACTCATCCCACTTCCCTGTTGTTCTTAGCAACCAGGCGCGCCCTCCAGTTTAAATTGCTCCGCCCACTCCATCATCCCATTGGCTGTCATAGCTGTCTGTCCGCGGGTTGCCTCGGTGAATGGGCGTGTCAGGGCTGGGTGCAGTGATGGTGTGTGCTGGGAGGCTGGCTGTGTCAGGCTGTACGGTAAGGGGAGAGCTGGCCATGTACAGCGCCGCTTAGTGGACTCCTGTAGCTCTATTTGCTTCTTCCTGTCCGGTTGTGCCCAGTGTTCGCGGCCCGTGAGCCTGCTCCGTCCTCACGTATCCACAGGAGTGCCAGGGAGGTCGCGGACATGAAAGTGACGGTGGATTTTGAGGAGTGCCTGAAGGACTCCCCTCGGTTCAGGTAAAGTCGGGGGTTGCTGTGTAATGTGTGAGGGGGAGGGGGAGGGGGAATGGAACTCTGAAACTGAGTGAAAGTAGTGCGAACCTCACAGAAGGGACTTGCTGCATCACTGCAGGATAAAGCTCCTGTGTGCTGGAATACAGGGAATACGGGGAATACAGGGAATATATGGAATACGGGGAATACATGGAATATATGGAATACATGGACTATAGGAAATATGAGGAATACATGGACTATTGGGAATATAGGCAATACATGGGATACATGGTTTTGTCTCAGCAGGCTGGTCGGGGTGAGCAGTACAAGGGTCATACCGGGTGCCTGGTATCAGGAAGTGTGATTCTTGTAGTGACATTGTACCATGCTGCTCTATGGGAGACATAATCACCTGACTGCAAGAACAGCACAAAGCATGGGCACCGTACCCAGTGTCACGGACATGATCCACCCTCATCACATGTCAGGGTATCCTAAAAGACAGCGCAGGGGTACCATGCTGCCACCCAGATGGGTCCGGGACACATGGGGCATCAAACTGGGACTGTGGCAAGAATATCAGACTATGGTTGTGGTATGGGCAATGGTAGGGTCATTAGACTGGCATGGGCATCAGAATAGGGCAAGCGTAGGCCCATTGGATCAGGACAGTGGTTTGGGCATCGGACTTGGGCTATGTACACACGTGCAATAATTATATAGTTGGAAAGAGTCTTTTACAATCCTTTCCAATGACTAATGACAGCACTGTTCTGCTCTATGGGAAGGGGGGGGGAGAACAACGGAGCGGCACCCAACTGTGCTCTCTCTCTACCCTTCACTTTCATTACGATCTTTCATCGACCATGGATCCACTAGGACGGTCATTTGGATGAAGGACGATGAGCGCTGTACACACACCAGATTCTTGATCGATATTAGGCATGAGCCGATTATCGGACAGGAACAATTGCACGTGGTTACCTAGCCTTAGGCAATAGTAGGGTCATCAGACTGTGGTAGGGTCATTGGACCAGGACTGGTATGGGCATCAGACTTTGCTAGAGAGGACTGTGGTATGGGCAATGGACTAGGACTATAGTATGGACCTTGGACCAAGACTTACCGGTACTACAGGCATCAGACTGTGCTATGGGCATCGGAATTAGACTATATTAGGGACATTGCACCATTACTGTGGTATGGACATTAGACTTGGACTATGCTTGGGACATCAGACAGCGACTATGGTACGGGGATCAGACAGTGACTATGGTATGGGACACCAGTCTTTGATATTAGACTAGGACTGAGGTGGGGTCATAGGATGATGAATTGGGGACAGTTAGTGACATGAGTGTAAAGCACTGTGTAATATCTCCGCACTCTATACCTATATAATAATAATAATCTGTATTATTGGGTATGACTTGCTGACCAGTTATAGACGTGTTGGTAAGTTGCATTTTGCCAGCCAATCTTCCTGGTGGTGACCAAAGTCAGAGGAAATCTAAGGTTTGCTATCAATAACTGGAAGATGAGTTGAGATCTCTGACCAGAGGACATCTTATCCAGGGACAGCTGTCATAAATGAGACTCATATTACATGGAAAACCTATCTGTGTGAATTTCCTAAAGGAATACAAACTGATCACTAGTCATAAATTATATTTTGCCTTTGCTCAGAATGAGGTGAATCTGTGCTTACTGCAATCATGCAGTTGTTTGTAAGAAAATTTCCCCCTTATAATTTCACCTGCATGTGAGAAAAGCTTTGTCCTATTTACTGAGCTGTTAAGTGAACATTTCACATTTTTGCACCGCTGTGTTGCAATTCTTTACATTGAGTTGGAATTTGCTGCACTGTGCAAAACTACAATCTGATGTCCGCACACATTAACATTGTGGAGAACATAAGGCGCATTGCTTTATATTTTGGGTGGCATACCCCAGTTTTGCTAAAAGGAATGGACCCAGGGAGCCTGCTTACCTTCATTGTCATTATTGTTCTGGTTACTATAATAAAGTATTTATTTGGGAACTTTTGCTGTGATCTTAGCATCCTGCAGCCATGACAGGTCTGGGATCCTGTTACCACTGCCGACTCTCTCGGGTCCACTGCAATCCTTTTTGGTCACTGTACAACCACTGATGTTGGCGCTCTATTATTGGAAGACTTTGCATGTTTTCTGTTTGAAACCTTTACTTCCTGTTAAATGTGTTTTTTTTTTTTTTTTTTTAGTTTAGTTCCTCTTTAATAAATATTAACTCTTCTTACTGCTGTTTTCTTTGATATCCACTTGAATTATACAAGTTCTCAGTTCCCTCCAGTCAGGGTTGTAATAATTTGCAGTATTGAAATGAATATCCATAATGTTTGGTAAGATGATCATTATTGCTTGCTTAGCGATATTGAGCTCCGATGTATGTGATCTTTTCTAAAGGGAACCAATGAGACTAAAATCCAATGAGTTTTCAAAGCCTTGATATAGAGCTAGTATGTTATGTTGTAGAACATTTTAATGTTATATAGAACTTGCTGCTACTTTTTACACATATATGCCCATCCATGTAGAAATATTCATGTTTGTAGAAATCTCTTTTTGCAAGACAGCTCATTCTAATACCAGGGGATCCATGCTTGGACAAGCACTGTTTATTGCCCATTTTAACCTTTAGCACTGTGTTGTGATGCTTTGCCACATGCACAATAACCTAATATTTTTTATATTACAAGCATTGCAGTAAGGCAGCCCATTCATTTCAAGCCTTGCTCCCTTTTTAGCTAAACACAGGATTGCAACAAACACACACATTTTTTTTCTCCTTCAGTACATTACAACTCCTAGATGGTTTTGGTCTGTGTTCTGTATTGCACAAGTCATGTGCATTGAGTTGATTGGAGTGCTAATATTATTATTATTATTATTATTATTATTATTAAACAGGATTTATATAGCGCCTTCAATACTTGCAGGGAAATTGCAACAGAAATCTGGGTCAAGCCTTATCGGTAGATTTGGTTTGATGTTAAGTTGTATACCAGGGCATTATAATGCATTCAGATCTGTTTTATTTGTTATTTTTTTACTTGTCATACTGTTTAACTGTGTGTTTCTGTATAAGAGCTAGTGTTTCAGCTTCTTCTTCCGCAGTGTTCTAGTTTGACCTTTCAGTAGGAGGTTAGCATTGGCATCCTCCAATGTACAGTTAGTGGTAGAACACATCTTGGGATCCCAGATCTTCTCAGCACTTTTTGCTAGGGTGATAAAATATTTTCTTTTTAGGAATTTCTGTACTGTAGTGTGTGCATTGTACTGCAGCCACCTGCAATCCCCATAGACCACAGTGGGGCTGTGCTTGGAGTCTTCAGTTCTGTGACTGAAGGAAATAGGAGCACAGATGTTGATAAACTTCAATTTGCAGAGCCAGAGTTTTTTTTTTCAGTATTTAGCAATGTGTATAAATTTTTCCTTTTTTATTTCAAATGGTTGCAGAACACCACAACATGCGCCGTGTATAAAAAAAGTTTTTCTGGGATCCTTCTATTCTCAAAATTCTGCATTATTTAGTCTTTTTTTATTATTCCATTTGTTGATTTTCTTTTTAGACTTTGGTTGTGTTATTGTTATTCATTCCAGTACTTTACTAAAAGATTGAATTTTTACTTTTAATCTCACCTTTTAAAGATCTCATTGTGTGAAGAAGAATATTCCTAATTTCCATTTTGTACATAATTAGATGATTAGATTACATATATCAGCACTGATGTAAGGAAAACAAGTTCTTCTATTGTTTTTCCTCATGGGGATCTAAGCTCACAATTCCGTTTTGCTGTGTGTTGGGGTAATTGTAAACAACACTTATTGTTTATCTGTTCTCTCTCATTGAAGCATTTTATTCTTATCTAATTGGATCTGTTTACCTTTATCATGGAAACAAGTTAATTGTTTAAAAAATTAACAACATAAGTTTGTTTTGTTTTTAACAAGTTTTTTATTAGAAAAAAAAGTAGAAATACAGTAGAAAACTAGTAACAATGATGCCAAAATCCAACAATTCTAAACATAGAAGATGGGAACAAATACTGCAAAAAGTCAGGTTTTACTTGGAATCAAAATTTTGTTTGTTTTATATTCCATTAGGATTGTTCTCACATGTAAGCGATTTAGTTCTGTAAAAGTTTTCACATAATCAGGACCACATTTATTGTTGTATTGTCCTTTTCATTCTTGCTTTCATCCCCACATGGTTAGAGATTCCCCATGGAGGAAATACTGAAGCTTTGTTAAGTCTGACAATTAATAAAGGAAGGAAACAAGTCTGTGTGTATATATACCTCAGGTGTTACACCCAGGCCATCTATCCTATATAGATCGAAAGTGACCGTAACAAATGTATTTATGTCACTGAAGTGTCTCCTAGATTTCTATCTATAGAAGATATTTATTCAGTGGACCTGCAGTAAATCTGGTTTTAAAAAAAGCATGACATGTTTTTTTTTAAAGTAATATATATTGAAATAGATAAATAAAATATGTTAGCGTGTTCTCCTACTGGCAATAGAAGAACACCTATTATGCCGCCCAAACACCAGCTCATGCTTACGGTCTAACGTGCTTTTATGTATACAGATAGCTAGATGTAGTCAAGGCAAAAAGGTTCAGTGTTCAAGTGCAAAAAGGTTCATACTCTAAAAATGTATAATCTCTTAAGGGTCTTATTTATAAAGTAGTGAAGGTGACTGACATTACATGGTGGAGAATGTTCCAGGTCCATTTGTTTCAATAGCAGTAGTGGATTCTCTGCTGGGGAATTTTTCAGTGAATGAGTGTGTTACTTCCCCCACCTCCTAGATTGTAAGCTCTTCGGGGCAGGGTCCACTTCTCCTGTGTCACTATCTGTACCTGTCTGTCATTTGCAACCCCTATTTAATGTACAGCACTGTGTAAAATGATGGCGCTATATAAATCCTGTTTAATAATAATAACAACAACTGTAATAATAATGAGAGATTCCCTGATTTATAAACAGCCCTCTAAGAGATTTGCTGAGAAGTGACATTGCCCATATTTGTGTCTCCTTCCTGGTTTAGGAAGGTAAAGTAAAATTAGTTTTCCTTTTCTAATCACAGGAAAAATGCTTCAGGTATATGGTAAAAATGTCTAAAGATGCCAATACATAACTGTGGCATCCTGTAAAAACCTTTGAGTTACAGCCATGTCCTAGGCAATTTGGACCAGCAAAGACCCCCCCCCCCAGTCTCCTTAGCAACAGCAGAAAAACATCCCACTAACAAGAATAAATGGGCCTATGGTGCATGTGCAAACTTTAAAGACAGACTGACGTGTACATTTTCTATAGGCAGAGGCACAAAGAGAGGCCTTATGTTACCCTCAATCTACCAGTGACCATGTAGAGCAATGTTCCCCCAACTTTTTGGATGCCACGGACAACTAAATTTATTGACTGCGCATGCGCGGGGAGCTGTGTTATTTAAAGGGGAAGAAATTTCCCCCAGAATGATGTTATAATGCCAGAACCTGCCCACCGCCCTGGGTCTGCGATGCATATGGGGGACATGGTCCGCGGCTCTTGCCAGTGCGCCTCCCCCAGACGGGGTCCCTCTCCTGACTCCTCTGGGGTGTGCACCGGCCAGAGGGGTGGACCACAGGTTGGGGACTGTTGATGTAGAGGATACATCCACAGTGTTATTGGCTGACACTGGAGCGCATGGTTTATTGTTTATTTCATCTATACCTTCAAGATAGTCTTACATTAACTTTGTCCACTTTAAATAATGAGATAAATGACATTTTGGAATGCAAAAACTTACTACATTCCATGAATCCTATGCTCACTAAACTAGATACAGTTTTGCTGAGTAATTGTCATTGGAAACAATCATTGCTGATGGTTTTTAGTAACAGCAGAATAAACAGGGAGCTCTGCTTTATTCTCTTTCAAAACAACATCTGTTGGTCATTTAGTGGTCCAGCTTGTTGGTTCACTAAACAGCATTGGGTGACCACTGTAAGGGTGCTATATTTTCACCCAAGTTGATCATGAACATTTATTTTAGGTGAAAAAATATTGCATTTGTACGAGCCTTAAGCCATAATGAAAATTGTCCTGTAATAGAAATAAAATGGACTAGGCCACCATGCTAAGTAAGCCCCTACAGATGTCTAAGGCTACGTACACATGTTGGATGCTTTTGGTCCCACAATATCCCCAGGGCTGATATCGGACGAGAATCTGGCGTGTGTACAGCACTTGTTGTCCAAATGACCGTCCTGCCAGATCCACGGACGATGGACGAGGAATGATCGTAATGAAAGTGAAGGGGAGAGAGCACAGCGGGGTGCCGCCCTGTTGTTCACTAAACAGCATAGAACAGAACTGCTCTGTATGTACAGCACTCGTTCATGCATCCTGCAGTCTTTTGTCATTGGAAAGGATTGTGAAAGGTGCTTTCCAACAACAATGTTTGCACGTGTGTACGTAGCCTAAGATACAGACTGCTACTCGGGAGAATCTACGATACAGAAAACTTGTCAGGCAGTTAAAAATGTGACTAGACATCGAACATACAGCTGCTTGATAGAGAAAGTTATTGTTTTCTACTCCTTTCCTTTTATATGACCACTGTAGATGCAAATACCGCTTTATTTGTTTAGCAGAGAGGTTTTAGATCTATTTCCATGAAGCTGCTTTCTCTAGCCTCTCATTTTATGACAGTTATCTAATTTGCATGTTTATGATGTTTGTATATATTATATAAAGTAGATATTAACAAACCAAAAATGCAACAAGCTGATAAGACAGTCTTGGCTCAGACGGAGTCCTCATTTAACTTGCCCTGTGAATGATATGCAGTGAGGATCAAACAACAAACATTTGCAGGCCATCTGATGCTCTTAGGTCATGTATTTGCTCCTGGAGGAGCTATGAACTTGTTTTCTCCACTTACATTAACACATGTCATGAGGCCTGGGCTTGCTGGCTACAACATGTTTATTTTGGAGTTGTTTTGAGAAAAGGAAAAGGGCTGCAGTTGTACAAAATTAAAACTTGAGCGGTATTGCAAAATCTATTTTTGCTTTCAGTAGTTAAAATGTATCCGTGGGAGATTTGCATGTTAAAGACAAGAAACCAGCAGAGTCTGGTGGTGACCACTTCTTTATTATCTCTTTGCACGCTTTCCCTTGTGTTGCTGTGTCTACAGACAGGAAGCATTATTGGATGTGGAAGTTGAAAAATGTCCCATTGCTCAGTAAATACTAAGCGAATTAGAGTATTATTAATATTTATACAATTCTTTAGATTTTAACACTTTTATTTTTAGAAAGAATTGATATAAATCTGTAGTTTAGATAACTATGTTCAGGCCCTGTGAAGCAACGGGTTCAGGTAATGCTCCCTCACCAGCAGCAAATACTTTCAATCCTTTTTCTCTGCCACTGTTGGGCTGGCAGTATGGAGGACAGGAATCCCTGTGTAAAAGATTTGAAGGTTGGAATTATCCCTTCCCCATGTGACATTGCTTGGTCTTAAAAACCTCACATCTAATGCAAATGTATTGGAAAACTTTGAGGTTTGAGGCTCTGGGTAGTTCTTTGAAAAGGAATGCATGTATTCGAACTTTTTTACATTAATAACAAATGTAAAAAAGTTTGAATACACACATTTATTTTCAAAGAACTACCTCTTTCTTTCTCTCAAACTACATTTACATGATACAGAGAGGTGGCTCACTAGTCTAGCATCACTTTTTCTTGATATTAAAGTGTGATGAGGAGTTCATTTTCCACGAATTGGAAAATTGGTCAGATGTGGAAGCCTACTGTATGGGTGTATGTTTAGTTTTTCCTCTAAAACAAATGCGTTTCATTTTGGGAAAATAAAGACAAAACATTGTTAAAAACAAGGCACTCATGTATACATGGAACAGAATATTATACCCCATTGAATGGAAGATAGCATATTACGTATTTTGCAATAATGTGTTGTGTTTGTGTAAGCTTCTTCATTTGCAATGTTTACAGATTATTCATTGTATACTTTAGGCCAAATTCACAAAGCTAACCCATCAGAATTAATATCTTCTTTTTTTTTCAAAAACTTTTTTTCAGTTAAAGCAGAACTAAATGTAAAAATAAAAAAATGGGATCTGGCTGGCACTTTATTGTAGAGGGGAGAAGTGATGACCCTTTTATTTACATTCACCTGTTCTCACTCTGCTATGGACATGACCTTCTTCTCCTGCTCCTCTTTTGTGTGTTGGATCTTGGGCCATCTTGATTGGTATGATGTAAAGTGCTGTTCTGCTAGCCCCATGGGGTGCAAGGATACCCGTCATGTCTCCCACTATCCTACACTGAGCTGTGCATAGAGTGCAGACCCATTTGTCCGGCACCAAGCTGTTCAAAGTTTGGCCAAGTTCTCTGGTTCCACAGTCAGATTGTAACACATCCCAAATTGTCGAGATTGGGATGAGTCCTGAACCCTTTGGAATCATCTCACCAACTTCATTCAGCTTAGCCCAGAATACGTCTTCCATGTTAAAATGTTCAGACAATCACTTTTCAATTTTGAGTTCTACACTCCAAGGGCTGTCCTTCTTGCAGTATCTTCATCACAATCCTTCTGTTAATATTCTACACTGTTACCAGAGAGAATATCATTGGAGTTCCTGAGCAGACCAAGTTGTCTGGCATTGAGGATCAGATAGTTCCTTATCTGGAAAAGGGTACTTTAGGGTCAGCTTTCTGGCTCATGAATCAGAGCAATCTTCCTTCTTTTTTCTCTGGAAGATCCTCATGACAGATGACAGCTTGTAGAGCCCAGTCAGCAATGTTTGATTGTTTCCAGTGACAGTATAATGAACTTGCCTGTACAAGCAGTGCTGTTCTGCTTTTTAAAAGGAAGAGGGAAAGAATGAGACACCCTGCTGTGTCCTCCCCACATTGGAGGTATAGCTACACAAATACTAATGCTATATCCAGGAATCTTCCAAGAGAACAAGGGGGTTTACTAGTACTATTGTATAACCTATAGAAGGAGGAACCATTATCATCTCTCAGGTGACTGTCCTACAAATACTATTACTAGCAGGACTACATTCAAAAAACTTTTTTCTTGTTTTCTTTGTGTTGGTTCAATTTTAGCACTTTTTTAATATATCTTTTCACTTTTTTGCCTCCTTTTTACCATAGTTATGGAAAAGATTTGAACTCTTATTACACCTGACATGTACCCTTAGTACAGTTTCCTTGCAGCCTCCACAGAAAAGCAATGCATGCAGGAAAGCTTGAGGGCTTTGAATGTTGATCTTTGCCTATATCTTACACCAAAACGATGATAAAAAGTTGATGCATCACCAACAAGGCAGAAATAAATAAAACCAATATACATGTCAGCACATATTTTCAAAAAGATGGAATCTCACTTTGCATCCACCTACCTTTTAGTAGCCTCCAAACACTCCATGTTCCTCCTTCCCAAAGAGTTTTTAGTATTGAATGTCAGTATGTTTCCCTTGGCAGGATATAATGGAAAAACATCCAAGGCAAACAAAAAAAAAAAACGTGGTAACCCTTTCACTAAACATCTGTATTCAATTTTATGTCCCCCCATTGAAAATTGTAGTTTAAGTTGAAAGGCAACATCATAATTGTGTAACAGATGCTTTTTAACTTTCTTGTATGTATCCCTTTTATATTAATTTATTCTTATCCATGGATTGTAGTGGAAGCGTATTGTCTGTAGCAATTAAATCAAATTGTTTGACATTGTTTTTCATTTATTTTATATACATATAGAGATTTGTTGCAGAACGAATGCAAATCAATCCATAACGCAAATTCTAAACATAATTGTTTGTTGATGATTGTTACATGCTGTAACAAATACATCACACAGGAAAATGGTACAAGCTACTTTACTTCTTGGCGAGCTAATTTGTATTATTATTATTATTATTATTATTATTAATAATATTATTATTAATATGTATTTATAATACGCGCCAACATAAGGAGGAGGAGAGGACCTTGCCCAGAAGAGCTTACTATCTAAGAGATGGGGGAAGCAGCAGAGGTGGTGGTGTATCAACTTTTTTTATTCTGTTTTGCTGATGAAATATTGTTTCGTTCCAGTTTTGTTCCGACTAACTTGTGAGTAATTATATTGTTTATGGTTGTATGCTGATCACAAATGATCCCTGTTGACCAGTAGTAGTTAATTGTATTCAAGATCAATGAAATAATTTTTGCTTTTGTTTTTCTGTTCTATTTCTGCATTTTGTTATTGCCCAAAATGTGACTTTATTATTTATAAAGTGTGGCGGGCTGCTAAATTTGTCAGAGATGGTCTTATAAGGAAAGTTTTAGTTTATCTGTTTAATCTGCAGGTGAACTCTGTTTTTTATGTTTCTATATCCAAGTTTAAAATAAGTCTGCAGTGACTTTTCTCTTACCAAGTGCTCTTTAAACATGATTCAGAACTTCAAATTATATTCCTTGGGATAAAGTAACATGCTTCTTCCAGTGTATTTCTGGTCGTCATTGAGGCCATCCATTGCACTTGGCTGCCAATAGACAGGGATGGGTTGTCAGGAGGCAGATCAATTGTTGGTTGTGACGGTGGCTGATCCATGAGTACAAGAAAGATTTAGGATCTGGGGGAGCCCAAGAACCTGAAACAAGTACCTGCTTTGTCGAACATGGGCCATATGGCAGGGCTAGGTAATAAGAAAAATGCATTGTGATAACATACAGTTTTAGAATAAAAAAGTATAGGTTTGATATTTATATGTATTGTAACCTCTGCCGAGCTTGCTGTTGTGAATGAGGGAAACCTTTTAGGGACCATTAGTTTATGGTTGGGTCCCAATGGTTTACTATAGAGGTTCACCAAGATTGCCTGTTTTGCATAATCTCTTCTAGGTGCACAGAAAAATCTAGATCCTTAGTTCTGCTAATATTTGTTGTGGGGTGTACAAATGTCATTACTGGCAGTCCCTGTGTTATGAACGAGATGGGTTCTTCAGTTGAATTTGTAAATGCTTAAACAGCAGTACAACCTTGAACAATCTCCATAAAAGATGATGAACTTGTTGGAGAGGATAGGACTAGTATTGGGGAGTTGGGGTCTGATTCTGCTACTGGAGTCGGTTTCTTAAAGTAAGCATCAAGGGAGGTTTGCACAGAGCTTTTCTTTTTCTCATCATAAATCAGGTCCTCTGTAACTGGAGTAAACTTTGATGGACCTCTCTATATCATGATCTTGCTCCTCTAGCTTTGCCATTTCTGCTACCATTTTTCGTCCAGTCAATCCCTTTTTGTGCCCTGTTTTTGCCCTATGTCAAGCCTATACATATAACCTGACTTCTCTCCCAGGTGAGATGTAATCCCATCCCCTCCCAAACTACAAGTTGTACTACACCTGGAGTACTGGCATGTCATTTATATTGTACGTCTGTAGCATTATAACATGCTTTTTCAAAGTTTTAGTTTTGGCACATAATATTCAGTGTTTAAAAACATGTTGTTGGTTGGAATACCCATTTATCAAAGGTCTGTTTGTTATATTTATGTGTTAATGGCACAAAGCGTGCTTTCTCGTGGTCAGGAAGTAAACCAGTGCAATGCGTGGTAAATACATGTAGTTACATACCCTAATTACACACGCACTTAAAGCAAATATTCTTTGACACCACATACATACATGCCAGAGTGGTTGTATTATTTGTGAAAGTCACCAGCGTTGGATTAGAATTGTTTTCCTTGCGTTCAGTGTTCAGCTATATTTTAGCAGTTTGACTATGAGAATTACCATATTTTACCCATATCCTTCACCTATAAATACTTCCCCTTTGTAGATATCCAGAGGCCCTGAGACTGCTGCTGGCGCTACCACTTAAGTATTTTGCTTTACACTTTCCCCAACAGCTAGAAATAGTTATGTATGGAAGTAGGAGAGAAGATTTGGAGGTCTTAAGCCAGCACAGACCGTTATAAATAAAAGGAGAGAAGGGGCTATCCTCAGAAATGAAATAGTCTATTAGTCTAGTAAATTCAATGTCACTTTGCAAGTAAATACAAATAATCTATAGTAAGGAACATTTCTGCAGGGATACATACACATATACAAATTTCTCTTTTTCCGTTTCTGCGTTACACACCTGTCCCCGTAAACGATATTCAGCCATCTATTAGCTAAGCTGGGGTGTTGTAACTTCATTCCAGGCATGCAGAGGATGCTGGGAATGCCGGGTAACCTTGTAACCAAAGCTAATGAGGCATAAATGCAGCTCACCTTTTTTTTCCTAGAACCCAGAGCAGGCAGGTGAAAGCGATTATTGCAGAAGGAAGATAACTTGTACCTTTCTATAATAATGACCTGTCTGATTGTGGATTTAGACAGGACCAGGCATTTCCATGCAGCTGGCATCTTTCCAGTCTCTTAGGCGCCCTCTGCTTTTGTTCTTCTTAAAGAACCAGTGCTAAAACATTTTACAATAGGTGGTACTGAACCACTCACTGATTGCCCTTTTTATTCTTCCCAGGGTTGCAGCAGGTGAGACGCTACCCCACGGTGCAGTTTAGGGGTGTGAGGAAGTGGTAACCACACCCCAATCTTGCCATCAGCTTGACCCTAGCCTAAAGACCCCAAACCTAATTTGATGTGCTATTCTTGTTTTTCCATTCTCATTTTCCTCCATAATCTTGGCTTTGCTGTATGTGTGTGTGAAAATTACCTGAAAACTGCTATTGGGTTACTGGTATCTGTCATCATGGTATGGCTAATGTCTGTTAACCCCGTTGGTGGTAATGCTTGAATTTTTCCTCATGTGACATAGCTCATTGCACTCTTTTGTATTGTTCCATGGCTCTGAAGCATAGATTTGCCTAATTACAGGCTTAAGTTAAAGGAACAAAAATAGAAAGACTGAGTGCTAAAAGAATGGAGGCAGAAGCAGCCTGCAACATGGCAGCGAGACCATCATGAAGTTCTGCACACATTTGTTCATTCATCCGGTATCTCTGCCCAACTAGTATACTGTTTGGCTGGCTTCGTTATACATCTGCTCTTTCCTGTACCTCCAGGTTTTCAGATGACCTTCCGCTTTTTCATGAAGGTTCTTGCCCAGCTTGATTTTCCACTTCAATTTCAAGAAAACACTTCAGAATACAATTTATCTGGGCTGGGAACACTACCTTGTAGTTAAAGCATTTCTGGCTTTCTTCAAAATTATTTTTGTTTCTTAATTTAAAAATATGCTTAAATTGATTTTATTTTAAAGCTGCACACCTTATAATGTATAAAGCAAAATGCCTTTTGTATGCCAATAGGTTGAGTAATATGTATGATCTGCGTAGGTTTGGCCAGCTCACCTCACCCCTACCTCTGTTTGTAGTGTGCAAAGTTTTATTTTTTGTGCTGGTATGGCACCAAATATACAGCCTAGAGCAGTGTTTCTCAACCTTTGTAAGATAGGGGGACCCTTTGAAATAACTTTCAGGTCTTTAGAGAACCCCTGCTAAATTACTATATCCGCAGCCTTCAGTACATAATTGTGGTGGTCAGTTGTAGGGATGCTTATTACATTACTGGCCAGTGTGAAGAATGTCACCATCACAGACCTGACAGTCACAAATCGCCTATTGTTCAAGGATCCCCTGGAGAAAGCCTAGTTGAGAAACAAATCCCTAGACAGAGGCATTTTGCAAAATAAAAATAAATCTGTATATTCACATTGCCTTATGTTTTTGTTTCTTTACAAAACATTCCAATGCAGAAAAATACCCAGTGATCTTGTTATAAATCCAGGTTTTCTGTGTAACACTGACTTTAATGAAGTCACAAGCAGTATTATCTGCTCTAACCAATTATTTCCTTGGACAACAGAACGCCTCCAACGTATGTTTTGGAAGTGGGGGAGAAGTGTGATGTGAAGCTGATAAAGGGAGTTCAATGTGGCATCATGTTGTCCACTCAGAAAGTTAGAAGCATACTAAAGAATTATCAATCTGTAGCTCGAAAGGACCATTATTATGCTTCAAGGTATAGTCATCAGAGTGTTCTGCTCTTTTATTGATGGTTACTGGTCACTGTGGTTTTCCATCCCTGGGTCACCTTTTATGATCAAGGAGATCAGTTAGGAGCAGCCATGACCATGTGTAATTTTTTTAGTGGTGCTGAAGTTAGTCAATAGGCAATGATAATGTCTTGTGCTCCATTGTATGGCTTATTATTTCTGTACCTTTCAGGTTGTTCTCAATTTAATAAAATTTGATCTCAATCCTACAGAGCAGCCTTAGAAGAAGTTGAAGGGGATGTAACAGAACTTGAGCAGAAGCTCGACAAGGTAAAAATATTCAGTTACTCTTATATATCAAATATTGCTGATTTTATGACCATAATCCGACTGCTACAATTGTACAGGGATGATGCAAGTTACTTTACTGAAGAACTTGCTGTGTCATTCATAGTTCTAAATAAATTACATTGCACTTACTTTATGAAATAAAGATTTTATGGCAGAAATAATAATTTTACTAAATGTACTTAACTCATTGTAGAAAGTAACCAACCGCTGTTAGATAAACATGGAGGGTTTGATTAATGATTATACAGGGTTAAGTGTTATCTGAATTAGTAAACATTTTACTTTCTCTCATCTAGCTGGTAAAACTATGCATTGGAATGATCGATGCTGGAAAAGCTTTTTGTACTGCCAACAAGCAATTTATGAATGGAATCCGGGACCTGGCCCAATTTTCTAGCAAGGACGAAGTGATTGAAGTAAGCAGTTTCTGCTTGATGAAGCTATACAGCGCTCAGTGTGCTGCTGCAGAATTTCTCTTTTCTTTCAATATCTGGCATTGTTCTTAAGCAGATTCATGTAGGAATTTCAATAATAAATGTAATAGTTTAAAGAACGGCTACCATTTATAAAGTATGTGTGTTTGGCATATTAGGCATCCGGTTAAAAGATAGGAACAAGTAGACATTGGCCAGTTTTTGTCTTTTTTAATGAGTGAAAATCCAAGTTGGTGCCGTTTGCAAGGACTGTTCTAGTGACAGCTGTGATGTTTGTCAGTTTATGTCCTGGTGACCACTGTAGAAATTACATTTTGCCAGTGGGATAAAGAATACAGCAAAATAAACCCACTGAGGTTTAACCTTGGGCACCTTCTAGACGGTATATTAAGGTCGGTGATCTAGCTTTTCTTTATGCAGGAAAGTAGTACTTGCTGGTCTATGTCCATCTTGCTCCCAGTGTTAGACTGATATCACTTCTCCATATATTAGTGTCTGACTGACACTCCTTACCCTCCTTTTTCCAGAATCAGGAATTTTGTAATGGTAATATAAACAGATTCCGGTCCTTATAACAGCTGTATTTAAAATGAGATTTCCAATAAATACGGCGCATATAGTGGTCTTTTACATCTACCTGGAATTTGGTATTAAATCTACCAATGCGGAATAATGCGTTTGCTAGATCAGAATTTGTATTTTCCTCCTCATTGTGCCTGTTTGAATCTGGACCTCATCAGTGTTCCAGTACTTTAGTTCTTTGGGAAATGTATGACCCTCACCCTGTGCAGCCAATATTGATGGTTAGGGGAGCGGGCAGGGGGTGCATAGCCCTGGGGGAGGTTTCAATTTTGTTATAACTGGCATAGGAGTTTTGGGTGCTGCAGTGGCAAAATGAAGGTGCATGGTAAAGTCACAAAGTTCAAAATGAAACAACTAATCAGGCCTTTATTTGTATTCACATTTAAACATTGACTGTTGCCTCAGTGTACTACCCATTAATGGCAGTAAGGCATTATAGTTCTTTCCTGAAAAAATGTGCAGCCTTGTATTTTACTTTAGTTTTATTTTTAGCTTATGTTTTTTTTTCCTGCAGAGTAGCCTGACAAAGTTTTCTGAAAGTCTTGAAGAAATGATAAAGTTTCATAATGTAAGTACATGAAGGAAGTGTTCAAAGTTGATTCTAGTGCAGCTAGTATGTTACAGTTTATCTAAGGGTAGTAAAGTTCTATGTTTTATGTAATGCAAAGAATTTTATATGGAATAATATATGGAAAAGAATTGTTAAATTTATGAATATATAACCTCTTACATTTGTATTGTTTAACACTGTTTTGTACACAGTGGAAATGTTTAATATTAGTTACTTAACACTTAGTGGAGGGAACTCAATATATGAAGATTTTCCATCTAAACGCTAAAATCTAGATGTATTAAAGTACCTAATCGGTGCCTTGAAAAGAGTATCCCTTGTCCTTTGTGAGGCGCTGCAACTTCTGACTTCTAGACCCAAAAGATTTGGAGTGAGATCTGGCAATACCACTACTGTCCTGATTTCTACCTCCATTATTCTGTGAAACCTAATTTCCTTATGCCACATCTTGAATACAGATGGAGAGGTAGAGTAAGGACAGTCATCAAGGATGTAAAGTGTGTTCCTGTACAGAGATAGAGACCTTTGCACTGAGACACATTATGGAAAAATCATGGAAAGTCATTGAAATTGAAGTAAGGAGATTCTGCTCAGAGCATGATGAAGCTATACTGAGTTATTCTATTCTTACATTGTGCCTATAGATAACAGAGCGCTCAGTGTCCTGCTGCAGAATTTCTCTATCCCTTCAATTGCTGGCATTGCCCTTATGCAGATTCATTTAGGGATTATAAATAATCAGTGTAATAGTAATTGTTTTCAAAATATTGGCATCTGACATATGATTGATTTGCCTTCATAGGATTGTTGTTTCACTTGAGGCCTTTATTGTGTACAGGTTTAACACATGATAATGTTTCCATTCATTCACACAGTTTCATAATCTGTCTGGAACAAGATTTTAGGGGGTTACCATCATTGGAAGGAAAGTTTTTAAAATTGTATACAAACCTTTCTGAATTTCTGAAGAAAATCTAACCTATTTCTTTAGAATGTAACTTTTGCAGTACACATTTTTTTGATCTGTACAGACTAGCAGCTGGCGTTTGTCTTGTCTTAGATTACAGCATGTGCTCATCTTTATAGGATCAGGAGTGGATTAGTGTACATGAGTATGTGCCAAGGTTTGATTTCTTCAATGAGGCTGAGATCTTAAAAGGCTAACTATATATAGGACAAAAAGGAAGGATTTTGAGGAGTTAAATTAAGAAACACCTTCTATAGAAAGATTGCACATTGTTTTGCATTTATTATTAGTAACCAGGGGTTTCATCTGGTTTGAATTAAGTTTTTTTTTTTTTTTTAATTAAACTGTATGTGTCAGTTAAAAAATTAGAAATATGTCTTCAAATTTTTAATCAGTATATGGTATGCAGCACATCATAGAAAACAGATCTGATTACAAGAATATATAATTAAATATATATATTATATGACAACGATCATCCAAAACAATAAAATCAGGAACAGGTGGAGTGAATAACATTGATTATCTCATTACATTGGCACGTGTCAAAGTGGTAGAATATATTAATTGGCAATTTAACAGCAAGGTTATAAAGCTATAGGCCCTGATTTATTAAAGCTCTCCAAGGCTGGAGAGGATACACTTTCATCAGTGCAGCTGGGTGATCCAGCAAACCTGGAATAGATTTCTTAAAACTAATTTGCTATTTGTTAGCAAATGTTTTGAATCCTGAAATTATGGACCAGATCCATTCCAGGTTTGCTGGATCACCCAGCTGCACTGATGAAAGTGTATCCTCTTCAAGCCTTGGAGAGCTTTAATAAATCAGGCCCAATGTGTTTGAAGCAGGAACACGGGGAAAGGCCAAGGATCTAAGTGCTATTGATAAAGTGTGATAGTTAGACAACTAGGCCAGAGCATGGCTGCTGTATGCATTGCAATGGTTAGTAACTAGCAAAGGTGGTCCAAGTAAGGGAAGCTGGTAAATAACCAACAGGGTTATAGGGTGCCCAAGGTATTTTGATTTGTGTGGTGGAGGAGGGGAATCGCCCATATGCTCCTGTTCCACAGATGAACTACTTTAGCACAAATTGCAGAAAAACATATACCTGTCAAGGCAACTTATCTGTAGCCACAGCCCAGTGAAAATGCCCATACCTTTCCTTACAATGAACACGAGTGTCAGAACAGTGTGATTTTAAATATAGGAAAAACTGAAAACCTCTGTAAGGTTTCTATTGCTATTTCTACACTAGGTCACTATTATTCATCCATTACCTTCTTGTCTTGGTGTCAGATGACAGATGTTCTAACCCAGGGGTGGGCAAACCTTTTTCAGTCAGAGGCCACAATATAAAATTTGAAAGGAGGGCCGGGCCGATGGGAGAGTGAGTGGGGTTATGCCATCATGACGCCACTGAACGTGACGTCATGATAGCAAAACCCCACCCACTCCCCTATTGCAGATCTGAGCCTGTCATGGGAGAGTGGGTGGGTTGTGTGCAGGGACATAGCCTGCCCACCTCCACGTGCCCCGGGATATCAACGGGGGACGTGTTTAGTAGCTCTGGCCAGTGCACCACCCCCCACCCCCAGCGGGGTCCTTCTCCTGACCTTGCTCAGGGTGGCACCAGCCAGAGAGATGGAACACCAAAAGGGCCAGGGAAACAACCGTATTGGGCTGTATACGGCCCGTGGACCGTAGTTTGCCCATGCCTGTACTAACCCCTACTCACTTATGTATAAAAAAATATATATATATATATATTTTTTTTTTTTCTCAAATATGTAGAAAAAAAACATTTTCATTGGAGTTAGTCTTTACCAGTTTTTAACCTACACAGGCAAATGTATCCTGAAGTCACTGCAGTGATTAACAGGATTATTGTTTGTTGGCTTATGCGGACATTGGCTTGATAATATGTATCAAGGAAAAGGAAAAGGAAATCCTCAGTGGAATTCACAAAACGGAAACTGATAAAACTTTACTGCTGTTATGATGGTACTTGCTAGATGTTTTCTGTGTATGTGAGACACGTGTGCTATTTATCCTGTCATGACAGTCAAACATCAGGAAGCTAATTACATTAATATTCTCCTGGAAACTCTCTTTCCCTCAAGGAAAAAAGAGTGAAAGTCTGCACTTGTGGGTTTTCAGATGGGGAATACAACTGCACAGGCCGTTCTAGAGGTTAAATATGTATGTTAAAGTGCCTTGTCAATCGTTCTTTTTCTGTGTATGACTATAACGTGTGAAACATCTGTGAGAACTATTTCCTTTATGTGCTAATGAGATATTATTTCAGATCCTGTTTGACCAAGCCCAAAGATCAATCAAATCACAGCTCCAGTCATTTGTGAAAGAGTAAGTTGACTTTGGTTACCTCTTTTGTGATAGATGTATTATCTTTTTAAACGTTTCTTTCATTCAATGGGCTTTGTTAGGTGTGTTTACACACTTTACATAAACTAGCACTTGGCTTGACTAATACTGATGTCAGAATCCTGTTTTCCTTTCAGTATTTACCACTATAATTCTGTCATACAAGGGCCCCATTTATAAAGCTTCAAATGTATAAAGCACAGTAATGACCTGTTGATCATTCATCTTAACAGGTATGCAGAGAGTGGGACCCCCTTGATACATTTATCTTTTTATAATTGGCCTGGAAAGTGCAGGTGCAGTGTGGGGTAAACATTAAAGGGGGGGCATGATATCTGCTTTGCACAATAAATTGACTCAATAATGTTCGAGGAATCTAATGCAGTGATGTTTAAACTATATTCATTGAGATGTAAAAACATGATGCAAACATTGACTTGAAGTTGATTACTCATCCTATGATATGCCCTATTTCTATTTATTTTTGCAAAATCTGGAAGAGAGAGCTTTCCCATATTTCGATTTGACATTTAGTGCATCTTTTATAAGAGCATTATTTTTTTATGTATTTTGGCTGTATTATTGGAACTTTTTTTGCATTATAGTCAGTTTATTTTTTGATTTACAATAATTCCATTTATTATCGTTTTAAGCCTTACTTCTCATTTTTAAAGCAATAGGGTTCTGCTTGTGTTGATATAGTTAGTAGTGACACAGCTATGTCTTTCCAGAGACCTTAGAAAATTCAAAGATTCTAAAAAACAGTTTGATAAAGTCAGTGAAGAAAAAGAAAATGCCCTAGCAAAAAATGCACAGGTGCCACGAACCAAACAGCATGAGGTAGAAGAAGCTACCAACATTCTGACGGCAACACGGAAATGCTTTAGACACATTGCACTGGACTACGTTTTACAGGTAACACTTGACATTTACTGGTTTCCTTGTTCTCACACCCCTGTTTCACAGTATTGAACATTTTACAACATTTCTTGAGTAGTTTATACTGCATAGAAATTCCCTGATTATATTACTTTTAAGAAGTGTTTTAGAATTTCCTAGGTTGATGTAGAAAATGCTAACCTATTCACATTAGTTCCTTGTACATTTAGCACTGATGATTAAAGCAAACTACCTAAATAATTGTGTTGAGCACAGAGAAGCATTTTCACTCAGCTGTAAATTTGAAATAGACTTTGTCATACTGGCCCTACTGACCATTGGTCCAATTATGTGTCATTGTTAGCAAATATCCAGCTTGTTCTAGACATCTGTGAACTGTCTTATCTTCCAAAGAAATGTTTCGGATGATAAATAGCACAACTTTGGGAACTGTAAAGATGAAAGTCTACAAAGGCCAGATTGAAAAAAGAATTAAACTTAACTGCTAGGGCCCAAGGTTTTTCCATAATGCACAGATATACCTGCCAAAGCTCCCCACTTTAGCCTCCACTTTAATATTATAGGAAAAAAAATATCAGTAAGTGTCCTAAAGATGGTTCACACATCAAGTTGCCAACATCAGTCATAAGTTAGCCTAATATAACACATCACTCCCCTAACTTCCCCCTAACTTTTATTCTTTTTTCAGTTTTCAGTACATTTTGGAGAATAGTATGTATCTGGTAATTAGCTGCTAATGCACACCCTAGTGTTACATTACATAGACTTCTGCAGAGTTCTAAGTAAACATGGCCTTTACACTGATAACTGTTGATGTTTGTTCTATTAGTGAAAGCAAGTATATTATTGATGTTGCTCTAAATGCTATATCAATAATTAGCATACTGGCTGATGAACCTATTTCTTTCTTTTTTATAGATCAATGTACTTCAATCGAAAAGAAGGTCAGAGATTTTAAAATCTGTAAGTAACAATGCATCGGCCTGAAATGTATAACAGCTTTAGGATGCTGTATTACCTTTACTGATAAGTAAGTGACTGACTTTTTGTCTACAATTTCATAAAATGAAAGGATGATCATGAAGTAAATAGTTAGATTAGAAATTCTGCAAATTACTATTTTCTTAGAAAAAAAGAGTGAGATTTTTTTCCATGTAAGCTATTCTGGCCTTTTGTAACCTATCATAAATGTAATTAAGCCTTAATGATCCTCATGCATTAGTAGGTAACCTTTGATCTGAGTCGCTGTTTTCTATATCTCCTAATACACCATTGTAATACCACTGTTGCCATTTATATTGTTGCAGTCTCTGTCATAAAAATTAAATATAATAAAAATGCAGTTGTGTAGAACTGTGAACTTGAGCTTCAGTATTTCCACCATTACAGTCCTCAACAGATATGTCATTGGGTGGATCGAATCTCCACCATCTGTGAATGTGTTTACTATAGTGGCCAAGTGACAAGCAGTTTTCTCACCTGGAACACCTCTGCATAGGGTCCTCTTCCAGTCTTGTCAGTATGATATTCTTCAAGGTTATTTGACTCCTAATTGTTTTTTAAATGATAATTGTTGTTAATTTGTTCTGAAAGGCACACTTTAGGTGAAAATAAATGCTCATTTGAACAAACCATTAAACATGTTTTTCTTGGACAGCCCAAACGGCAGTTATGATTTGTGTAATGCCGTAACTACACATAGACACATAACTACAAAATAAATTTTTTCTCTTCTCTCCATCATAATCTGATAACTAGTTGCTTTTGGTTTCTGCACTCACTCCCTTTTGCTGAAATTATTGCTTTGTAGAATAACCAGTAATATTTGTAATCATTTATTCTTTTATTTCAATTCCTGACCTTTGTGTACTATATTGTAAAATTCTGTTTGAAACTTATTTGCTTCTTATCAGCCTGTAGTCTTTTTAATGCATTCTACTTTACTTCAGTTCATAGCAGAACGTTGATGTTAACAAACTACTGCTTTTATGCAGAACTTTTAGTCAATACTTCCCCATTGAAGTACTAAAAAAGTGTAAATCATCCCCAGGGATTTTTTCCTTTGGTTATATGCAAAGTACTTTGTTCCGAGAAATGGTAATTGCAGATAATCATTGTTCCGTTTGTGCTCTGGTCACAGTTCCTTACCAACGTATCCCAGTAAGTTTCTGCAGAACGTACCACATGATATGCACAGTGCTTGTTGTAATTAAAACCAAATACACGTCAGAGTCAACTTGCAGGTTAATGGAACAGAAAACTTTTCAAAGTCTGTAATCCATTCAGAACATGAACAGAACTGTCTGTATTTTAAAAGAAATGGGGAAAAGGGTATTTAGCTCTAAAATGGTCAAATGACTTACCTTTTGTCTATCATTAGATTGGTTTGTACACTCAATAATTCTCTAGGGAGATGTAATGATTCTGCAATATTCCCACATGTACTGTGCACTTTTTCTGTAAAGGAGCAGCGTATTGATTTCTGGACATTCTTCCTGTCTGCAGCACTGTTCTGAGCTGTGGTGTATCTGTGGCTCTCCGGTATAAGCTGCAGCTGCTGCAGGAGTCTGACAAGCTGTCTTAGTTTCTTCCCCTCGCCTGCAGTACAGAGCTAATAAAACATAGGCTGTTTCTTGGAAGAAATCTGATCACAGGGAAATTTGTTGTAGGTTTTATTAAATTTGTGTTTTTAGGACCAGGAGAATGGGTTAGTACCAGTTTGTTGCTGAGTCACTGAATGCATGGATTTTGACTGTATTCCCAAGTTTTTTCTGAGGAGACCTGCAATGTTACCTGCAGATGATTGTTAATTTGTGCATGGTCTGCTGCAATGACTGCATGTTTATAATAATTTGTGCAAGGAAATTGCCTAATAGTTTTTTTTATTTGCTTTATTAACAGATGCTGTCCTTTATGTATGCCCATCTGGCCTTCTTTCACCAGGGTTATGACCTTTTCAGTGAACTTGAGCCATACATGAAAGATTTAGGCGCACAGGTAATTATTTGGCACATCTGCAGATAAGCCAAAATCACTGACTTGGAAGGGGATGAGCCAAAGCTTTGCAATGGAAATAGGGGCATGGAAACATATACCTGGCGTTAGGTTATGGATTTTGCAAATTTGTTGATGTTGAGTAGTTATCCAGCCAATAAGCCCAAACACTTAAGCATTTGTGAGCACAAACCACTGGTGCTTTAATCCATTACCAGCTAACCTAGTTAGATATACAATGTGTCCTCAGGTTAATAATAATTACAGCTTTAACATCAGTATTGAATGAAACTTACTTCTGTCTCGTGAACTCATATATTAGCCATTGTGTGTGTCATTCTGTTATTGCAGTATAAATGATCCAGAAAAATAAATGTCAGTACAAAATATACTGAATAATTAATTTTGACTAGCTATTATTTTTTTCAAATACTACTTTTGCAGTTGGAATGTCTTGCTGATGATGCTGCAAAGGAAAAAAAAGCCATGGAGCTTAAACACTCAACAATTCAGCAGAAGGTAGGTTTGATTTAAAGATGCAAACTAAATGCTCTGTACACACGCATTGAGCATTAATATGTAGAGGTGATTGCCTCCAGCTTGTATTTCCAATCAAGGTCATGGTTGCAGTAGAAGAGATCATTCTTTGAATTATTTATTATTTGATGCCAGCGAACAATACAGAGCTTTGAATACTAAGCCATCTACTTTTTTTTTTTTGGCTTTATGCAGTTCTTTGTTTTAAGAATGTATCAAATGTGATTCTTGAATTATGAATGTTTTTAATATGATGTTAGTTTTTTGTGAACTTTATACTCACCCACACTCATGTTTAAGTTGGTCTTTTTTGTATTAAGTATCTTAAAAATCTATTATGAAACAAAGCACAATATTTTCTGTGGGACATATCCATATGTAATCCATGGCATATGACATATTACAAGTTTAGTTTAGGATTTACTGCCTGAAAGGAGAATTTTTTTTTTTTGGGGCACAGGGAGGGATAAAACACTGGATAATATATAACAGCATATGCCTAGATTTAAGAGGATATATTCTTGTACCGGTCCAAAACTAAGATTGAAATTACAATGTGGCGGGTAAAAAAAAAAAAGATGAATAAACAGGAAAGGAAAAAGAAAAATTGAAAAGGAAACTGCACAGGGCACAAACTGACTGTAAGATAAGTCTACAGAGACAGCCCACCTACTGTAATAATTATACAGTACAAATTAGATAGTGTAGCCCCTCTGATTGTAATTTACAGTATTAGTTATTTGTATTGGCCAGCATTTTTTAGTAACAGTATAGCTTTAGATCATTAGCCACCTTTCTATGGGAACCAGAGTACTTCTTCACAGTCTAGTGATGTGTAATTTGCTAATAAATGTTTATAGATCGGTGTGGGAGCCATTCTACATGTAGGCAGGGAAGGGCATGTACAGGAGTAAGTGGCACCTGTACAAAAGTTAGTTCAGCAACGATAGGGTATTAATGGTGCTTCATATTGATATCTATACCTGCTGTGCTGTAGTATAAATTTGGTCAAGCATCTCCCTAAAAAGCATTTTTTTTTTGTTGTGTGGTGCTTTGATTGTTTTTTGTGAGCTGGTGGTACATGGAAATAGGTGGTCACACAGTCACACAATACTGTCATTTGTGACAGCCTTTCTGAATGATATGCAAACTAGTCGACAAGTAAACCCAGGAGGTATTTTTGGTTTGTATGAGTTGGCCAGTTCAGCTGCTGTACTATGCTTAGTCCAGAGGAATACATCAGCTGTTTTTATGTGCCCTAAATAATGTATATGGATGTTGGGTCAGATGTATGCAAAGGTTATTCAGGTGAAAACTACCAGAAGCATTCATCTATAATCAGGTGATAAGGATTTTGGGGTGTCCCCACAGCCAGTAGTTACTGTGAAATCTGCAGGTTTTCTATTACTGTGGCATATGTTATTTTAAAAATGACAGAAACATTTGGCCTTCTCCTGAACTGCTGCTTCTGCTGAGCTGGTATTGCAGCCAAGAGAAAACCTGAATCCCTGGCAGTGCTGAGGACTGTAACTTCCTTAATCCACAAAGTGATCTTTATCTTCATTTTCTTTAGATTGATGATTACTAGATTTTCTTTTGTTTAGGATTTCCTAGATAACCACATGAACATACCCTAACTGTTCTGTTTTTTGCTCTATCTTTTTAAATTAGGGCTTATCTGCTGATGATTCCAGTTACGAGTGCAATGCAGATGCCGAGAATGGTATTGTTATGGAAGGATACCTCTTTAAACGAGCTAGCAATGCTTTTAAAACATGGAACAGGTAATTTTGTCCATACTTTTGGCTTTTATGGCTAAATGTCCTTTTGATTCTGATCATAACAAACTCTACAGAGTGAATATGGTTACAATGATATAATTTAGAAAAACTGGATGAGACCAATGATCAGCACAATGGTCAGCACAGTTATACAATTCTGCATTTATTTGTATAATTTTTTTTTTTTTTTTTTGTAGTGCTTAAACTGCATTCTTGATTTCATGTCATGCTGCTGCTCTTATTTTGCATTTTTCATTCCTTTTCCTCCTTTCCATTATGTTTTAATCCTTCCCCAATTTTTTCACATGACAGGAAAAAGCCAGACCACTCCAGGTATCAATCAGCCTATTCTGTCCCTTTCATGTATTTCATGTGGCACGTTTCTCCTAATGTGAACCCTGTAATTGGCATATATCACTTGCAATGGATAACTCTCTTATAAATTTTAGAGAAAATAGATAATTGTTTTGTTGGTTTCATTCCATTGAAAATATGTGTTATAATTTAGCTAAAATGTTGACCTTAAAAAGGTTTTCCAATTTTAATCCAAAAGTGCATCACTGTTTCAGTCCCTTCTGTGTAGCAACATAGAACAGTTCCTTTTCTTGTACCTCCACCTTTTTCCTGATCGATTATTGCTAATGCAACCTTGCATCTTTTTCATCTAACAATCTACTGACTTTTCCATGGGCGTGAAAAATTAGCAACACTGACAGACTTGGGGATGGAAGTCCACAAGCTTAGTACAGTTCAGTGTGATCCCACTATGGCTTACTATCCTTTCTGTGTTGTTACTTTAGTGAGGGGGTCTGAAATGGCTTTACTTTGGATAGATATTTGAAATATGTTTTATATAAGAGAGCACAGAGCAGTTTGTGCCTGCTACTACAAAAACAAAAAAACCTGATTATTGAATTTTTATACTAATTTCATTCATTCACTGAGACGTCCCATGTGCAGATAAAGAAAACCTTCACAAATGCTTTAATATGTTCTTTCTATTATCTGCCAAAATACTTTGCATGAACAATGTGTAGCATTTTTAGGATCATTCCTGAAGTTCTTCCTTGATGGAACTACTTCTTGTCCAATTGAGATGTTCTCCATTGCATGTTATCTTTTCTACAGGGTTGCACTATGCTTGCTTTCAGTCCGTTTTGCCTTTTTAACTCTTCTGTTAAAGAAAAAATAAAAGTCTTTTCTATAAGCTTGTGATGTGTTGCATCCATTTTCAAAGCTTTGTGTCCAGAGTTCAGATCTCTTTTTAACATTTGCATGCTTTTGATTTTATCTTTTAAAGTGTTATGAGTGTCTGAAATATTAGGTGCTGAGTGAATTGAATCTTTTTATAGCTGATCATTTTATCATTGAGAGTTTATGCTGTGTGTTCTAAACCCAATAACACACACATAAGTGTTTCATGTTCAGTAACTTGTTCTAAAATAAATATGTGCAAGTTTATATCATTGTAATCTACAGTGTGCATACCTTGACTAGTGTATTAATCCTAGGTGTACAATCTGCAATGTTTAAAAATGTTTTGTCTGGGAATGTAAAATACACTATGAGCAGTGGTGTTTTAAGGGCTAAAATACACCGGCAGTTGTGAGGGAAGCAATTACTAATTCACAACCGCATATCCTTATGGCTTTTTGGCAGACGCCATATCAAACAATCCCTATTCAAGGCTTACTGTTTGGAAGGCCTCTGTACAGTAAGCAGAATGAGCTGTGTGGAGTGTGTAAATGGCACGTATAACACTTATACCTGCGGTCTCAATCCGCTTTTGCTTTTTAATATTTTTCATACCTTTTTTTTTTTTTTTTTTTTGTTTTTTTACCTTTGATAAAAATCTCACATGTTAGGAGGACTTGTGGAGGAAGCTGACACAAAGTGGTCTATTTATAAAGCTATGAATCTAAAATTTCACAAACTACAGATAAATCTTCCAGCATGTGTTTAAATATCAGTGATTGATTCCCAACCAGAGAATATTTGGTAACAATAATATTAATAGACCCAGAAAACCTTTCTGAGATATACAAGTGAAAGTTGGGGATATCTTCCCCTGCTTTTTGCACTTAACAACTTTGATCCTCTGTTCTGGTTTGTACATCAAACTGTAGTGCCCTCGTATTGACCCATTACAAAAAGAATTTTATAATGCAGTTCTCATGTGTTATAAAGTTTAGGAGGGCTGTATGGCATGTACTTATGATGCCATTGTGGTCACGGCAGAAGGGCTGCAGTGTTCTAAAATATGAAAAGAATCTATGTAAAACACTGGCAATTTAGGAATTAAAATGAGTCCTGGGGCTGATATATTTCCCTGCTGCTGGTATTCAATAAATACCTCTGACCACCTTTTGTCGTCAGATTTTGATTACACTAGGATTGTAACTAGGAAGCAGTGTGTAATGGAGCTGGAAACTTTAGCTGGTTGGTCTCAGGCCTTACCTACCAAATAATTCAAAGCATCCTGTTGATGATACAGTTCAGCATTCATCCAATATTCTGAATTACACTTCTTAGAACTGTACATTATTTTTTTCTGGCTGAACTAATTGTTATACTAGCCTTTATTCAGAATGTGTTGTCTGTAAATGGATGCATATTGCTAGCCCTTCCAGTTACACTTTCCGAGTTCATCATGTACACAGAAATTTGCTCTCCTTGTCTCATGTATTACTAATCCACTTAATACCAACTTCTTTGTTTTGTGATTGAATTTGATTTCCTCTTTTGTCCTGTGTCAGTATTTTCCTCTGTTCCTCCCATCCAGATTGTGATTCCTCTTCTTTTCCACAGCTTTATAGCTTTCCATTTCCCCCCTTGGGCTTCAATGTTTCCTCTTTCAATGTGACCGCAGAATAGATGATGGGGAAAAAAGCCTGAAGGCCTTCTGTCTTTCAGCTGTTGTCTTTTATATTTTTTTTTAATTTGTAAATTATTAACAGTGGCATGTTATCAATACTTGTTTTAAACGCAATATTTTGACTTGCTAGCATGTTAAAAAACTCTGCTTACCAGTCCTGGTTTCGTTAACTACACCTTCAGCAAATACAAAATCTGATCAAGATTTAGCAGCTGTAACAGAGGACTCCAAACCACATATTCCTGTTAGAGAATGGAGAGATCTCATCATTAGAGCTTCTGTAATCTAAATAACAAGATCGCCACATTCCTGTGATCCACTATGAATATTTGAAGTATCAGGACATCACTTTTGCTATTCAATGTTGCCACTTGTTACACCAACCCATGTAAATTGGCATCTGTAATTGATGTCTATTGATTGCTTCCCTTTCCATTATTTTGCATATTTACTTAATGCTGTGCAGTATTAATGCAATAGGTTAGCAGAGGAATTCTAATATCCTTCACTACTTTTCTTGTTTGAGTTAATTATTAAAGTTTAATGAAAATTATAATTTTACCTATAATGAACAAGCCAGATGCATAGTCCCATTTATTGAAGTGTAATTTAATATACAACCAATGCTTGTCTGAGTAAAGAAAACTGCAGCAGTTTACATTCACATATGAAAAGAACACGGACACACACATCATGGTTACCATGAACAGGATTATTATTATTTTTTTTTTTTTTTTGTGTGTCTGTGCTAAATTTTGTAATACAGATCTTGTATATAGCATTCTGACTTTCTAGGTTTATGTAGGTAATGATACTTTCTCCACTAAATTTCAGTAAGATGTCCTTTCAGCTTCCTTCTGTGCAACTTCCCAAGCTATTCTGCTGGTTTTTTTTAAGTGGTGGTTACCCTTTATACTATTATGTTATACTAATTGTTTGCATTAATTTCTTGTACTAGCACTGATAATTGTACAGCTTAATGGTACAGCTTAATATATTGTGGTTTTTCTTTCTTTCTTTTTTTTTTTTTCTTTTTATTTTTGTTTGTGTTCTTTTTTTATATAGGCGTTGGTTTTCAATACAAAATAATCAACTAGTATATCAAAAGAAATTTAAGGTGAGTTATTAAATTTTTTTTTTTTTTTTTTATTTAAACTTATTGAAGGATGTTTAAAAAAAACAGAACAACAATCAGGGTTATAACAAATACATTGACATAAAATATACAAATGTGTAGAAAAATATACATGGAATAAATAAAAAACAAAAGGAAACAAAAAAAAGGCATATGAAAGTATACTTATATAATATGGAAGGAAGAAAAAATGGTTACACAATCTCGTTGACAATACCTGAAAGTTTCCATTCAGATATCATCTATGACCACAGGGGGGGTCATTTTTTAACATGCACAAAGCATACTGGGAGGTAGGTAGACATAATCTGACGTTTTATTGAAAGAGACTGGTACTCTATAAAGGATTCCCATATTTCAAAAAAATTCCCCACCTTAGTTTCCTTATGCAGAGATGCCTCAATCCAGACCATTCTGAAAACATTTCCCAATTTTTCCTGAAAAAGCCCAAGTGTCGGTTGATTTGGGTCTAGCCATTTATGTAGTATTATTTTTTTTTGGCCACTAAGGAGAGGAGAGCTAATAAACTGCGTCTGCCCCTAGTAATCTTTGCACCTTGTAAATGTAAATGATAGGTACCTAAAATAGTCCGGGGTCAGTGGAAAATAGTTAATCAAATATGAAGTAATGTATTGAACCATTTTATTTTACGGAAGTTCCAAAATGCATGGTATGAGTCTGCCTGATCCTGGGCACACTTAAGACAGTTAGAGGTAAGGGCATAGCACATCAAATATGGCCGCTGTGGGGAGATATACACCCCATGGTAGATTTTGAGAGTCATTTCCCTGTACATCGCCGAAGGAAGGACTGACCACGTTGCAGAGAATGTAACAAAAATATCATCAGCTGATTTACTTGATCAGAAAATGATCAGACCATTTAACCAGACCCCGTTTTTCTGGTGGAGTAATCTAAAACTAATCTAATCGTTCTATAATTTTCTTTGATTACTTTTCCAGAGGAATTGCCTCTTAGCAGCAAACTTTACAGAGGATTCTTTCAATCCCTAGCGGATAGGGACTTCAATACCTTCGAAGTGTATGACTGTAATTGCATGAAAACATAGACTGCTGATCTCAAAAAGGAAAATTCAGCCACCACCTAAACCCGAGGGGTCATTTCGCACTCCCATCCATCAATGAGTTGACCATTAGTAAGGCTATTTCTGCAACAAGGAAAAATGTGATAAATGTGCGAGATCCAAATTGCCCCAGTATGGTAAAAAAAAAAATAAGTGACTATTCAGAAGATGTTTTCCCCTAATCCTATGCCACACTGCCCAACATGAAAACAATAGCGGGTTTGAAGTGACTTCCCCAGAAAGTAACTTCCTATGAATGTGTAAAACATATTTTAGATTAATATTTCTTATAAATTGTTGGTCTAAGGTAGAGTCAGTATACAGTAGAGTCAATGTATCGTAGGATGGAAGCAGCATTATATAACTTAATGTCGACTGAATTTTACTCCTCCATTTCTGGTCGGTTGTTGCAACACACAGAGACTCAGTCTAGCACAGTTATTAAACTTTTAATCCTGTTGCATTCATATTTTTTTTCATCCATTTGGCTTCCAGACTTTTATTCTTGCCAGTTGCAAACCTTATTGTGTGTGAGGACCCCCGCTGCTAGCCATAACTGAAAAAAAAAATCCTATCAAACCAACACAACAATAGCCCGCCCCAACTGACTTTTATTCGCTAAGTTTGTTTTTGCTCTTTCATGCAAGTCTAAAAAATTCAAATCCTACTTTAGAGGTCCTCTGCTATTTTTTACCTTTTTATGAATTCTGAATTATCTCTGAAACCAGTTGACACAGGCCTTAAATGATGTGTGGGGTTGGATATTCCTTTTGAAGACATATGAATATTGATATGTTTTTTTAATTTTTTTTTTCTTTTCCTTTTAACATTTTTGTTTGGTATAACTTGACTGTAATTCCATGTCCCACCCTCCTTTCTGTCCAGGATAATCCAACAGTAGTTGTAGAAGATTTACGTTTGTGCACAGTAAAACACTGTGAAGATATTGAGAGACGCTTCTGCTTTGAGGTGGTTTCACCTACTAAGTAAGTAAATTGTGGGGGCCAGCTTCTTCAGTAAAAAAAACGCATCATAATGTTGCTTTCCTTCTCCTTTTGTCCTTGATTATTTTTTGATCTTTTTGGCTCTCTGTTTGCAAGTGCAATGTGTAAAACTACAAGTTTTTGATTAATTTTATGCTTCCTGTCCAGGAGCTGCATGTTACAGGCTGACTCTGAGAAGCTGCGACAGGCTTGGATAAAAGCTGTACAAACCAGTATAGCTACAGCCTACAGAGAGAAGAGTGATGAAGCAGAGGTTAGCAAATATGAACAATACATTTCCTCTAAATCTTTAAAATATATCTAAAGCCAACACTTTTTTCCAATACGTTGGAGGATGAAAAATGCAGAGTTTTCTGTCTCTGTTCCATTGAAGGCATTGTTCTTCCCTGGTTGTCACACAAAATCATTCTAAAGTGAAAATGACTTTGTCAGCAGAAAACGTGTTCTTAGAAAATTTTTCTTAATTTCTGTTTTGCTTACCACTGTACAATTTTGCATTTTCCATAACTATTTGTCCTTGGAATCAAATAGAGGCCTCAGCAAGGTCTCGGGCAGCGATTGAAACTGACATGTAAACTCTTACTACTTTACTCAAAAGTAAAGAAAACATTTTTGGTTTAGATGCATTATAAGGAATCTACCTTCTTTAATACTGCACAACGTTTTTGCTACTGGGAATGCCACATGTGATTTACATGATATCGAGTGTGCTGATTCCAAGTCTGAACTCAGAATTTGCCTCTCATGTACAGATTTTAAGTTATTGGCAAACTATAGCTGTTCAAAAGGTCAGTAATTGGGTAATGTATTTTTACATAGGAACATTATAACAGTTGCAGCCACCACTATGCCTGCTGCCGCCTCTGAATCACTTCCCCTGGTGGCATGCATGTTCCAGCAGGGGCTGGGCTTGTCTGGGCCAATCAGTGAGCTGACGTCCGAAAGAGGTATATAAGGTGAGATGGACCAAGGGCTTGTCTGTAGTGCGAAACCATCTTATTGGATAGTACAGCTAGGCCATAGTGAGTCTGTTTTGAGCTAAAGATGAGTAGGCGCACCTGTGTTTATAAACCGGACACTTTTTGCTACGTTTGTGGCAAATATACCCTGTTTGATCAACGCAAGAACCTAACCAAGAGGGTAAGATTTGCTTACAAGTATTACTTTGGATGTGAAATTGGAGATCAGGGTAAAAGCTGGGCACCTCATATCTGCTATTAGGTGTGTTATGTTGGCCTAACACAATGGTTGAATGGGAAAAGGAATAAAATTCCTTTTGCTGTGCCTATGGTTTGGCGTGAGCCAAAAACCATCACTGGGACTGCTACTTCTGTATGAATAAAATTGTTGGGTATTCGAAGAAGGTCAAGTCAAAAATCGTCCATTCTGATTGTGAATCTGCTGTAAAATCCAGTGCCAGTCCCACCTACATCTGTTGTTACTCACAATGACATGTCGCATGAGGAACAGGAGGATGATGTCAATGTTAATGAATGTTATGAACCCCAATTTGAAGAGGGTAAGCCACATTTTATAAGCCAATCAGATTTAGATGATCTAGTTAGGGACCGGTCTTTGTCGAAAGAGAACTCTGAACTGTTAGCCTCCAGATTAAAGGAGTGGTATTTGCTACAAAAAGGAATGACAACTTCAGACTTTCATGATAGTCACACAAAGTTCACAAGTTATTACAAGCTGGAAAATGACATTTGCTTCTGTACCGACGTGAGTGGTCTAAACTTGGAGTTAGGTTGCGAATACATACCAGAGCATTGGAGATTATTCATGTACTTGAGCAAGGCAAGTTTGAAAGCTGTATTGCTACATAAAGGTAACAAAAAACCTTCTGTTCCTCTTGCTCATGCCGAGGGAATGAAAGAGACCTACAAATCCATGAAGGTCATTTTGAAATTGATTAAATATTCGGAACATTTGTGGTGACCTGAAGGTGGTGGCACTTCATCTTGGCCTGCAATTGGGATATACAAAATATATGCGTTTTCTGTGCCTGTGGAACAGTCGGGATGACAGCAACCATCACAAAGTGAAAGAATGGCCACCCAGACCTGAACACACTGTTGGCCAATACAACATGAAGCATAAATCATTCATTGACCCACAGAAAGTTTAACTTCTGCCACTTTGTCGTTGCAATGGATAGTGATGGTATGTTTTTTCAGTATCAGAAGAACAAGTTTGGAGAAGTTATAACAGATGCTAAACAAAGCAGGCATTTTTGTTTGTCCTCAAATCCGCAATATGATGCATGATACCACATTTAGAGACAAACTCAACCCACTTGAACTTGCTGCTTGGGATTCATTTGTGCTAGTTGCACAAATCTTTCTGGGCAACCAGCGGCCTGAAAACCATGCTGAACTCGTAAACAACATGCTACAGCATACCATCAAATTGGCTGCCCAATGTCACTTGAAATTCATTTTTTACATTCGCATCTGGACTTCTTCCCACAAAATTTGGGTGATGAACAAGTGGAGAGGTTCCACCAGGACATTTCTGTTATGGAAACGATATCAAGGCCGGTGCAACCCCCAACATAATGGGCCACTACTGCTGGTTTCTGCAACGGGAGACAGGGGAGAGCCAGAAACGCAAAAGCAAGTGCCTGAAAAACTTCTGAAGTGTACATGTGTATTGAACAAAGACTACAGAGATTACATAACTGCACAAAGAGAGAATGTAGCTATCCGTGTCTATTCACAGAATTAACTTAGAATCCTGATGTCCTAGGCAGAATCAGACTTCAGATTTGGATTCAGCGCACTTGATTCAGTATAGGACACATGGAATAGACCAAATAGCAGACAATATTTTTTTTTGTGCGTGGTGTTATGTTAATACTTAGCAAAGCAACAGTAAAATTCTATACCATGTAAGGTATTGATTAATGCAGAAAGTTTTCAGTTTACTTCCTAAACTGTGTATTGGCTGAATTGCATGGAAACTTTCAGGATACCTTAGGTGCCTTCTTTAGGTTTTATAAAGTTATTTTACAAAGCCTGAAGAAGGGATCTTAGGCATCTTGAATGATAGCATTGATGAACATAACACACTCTGATAAGCTTTACCGAATACATAGAACTATTCTCATTTTGCCTTCATGTTTGTTTTGTGCCATGTATTATTTAAAAATATAATCACAATCAATTGCAATGCTCCAATATATTAACACTTGTATTAAACACTGTAGGATGGTGTAAAGCATTAAATACTAAGGCTATGTTTACACTGGCGGTGAGGTCAGGGAACCGTTGTCCTCGCAGTGGTAGCTCTATACAGAATGTATAGGGATGGCAATGTGCAGTAGCTGTCATATCTGCAGATGCTGGTTCTTTGAAAACAAGATCAGCGGTGCAAGTGATGCATAGGATCTCATGATCCCGAGGAAAGTCTGAACCTGCCCTAACTCTGCAAAATGGTAATTTAGTTCCACTGTTAACAATGTGCATGTGTAAATTAAATTTAAGAAATGACAGCATAAAATGTATCTTGAAGATAAAACTAAGAACACTTAAACCTATTGGTGTAATTATTAGTCTTTTTAAACCATCCATGTTAATGGAAATGTTTAGGTCCTGTAAAACCATTATTGTGTTACCCAGAGTGGAATGAAGATATCTTAAAAGTAAATATCCGAGATATCTGCTGTGCATTTTTTTTTTAAAGGACCTGTAGGGAATAGCTTCTGACTACATATTCACCAAGTATTATACTTAATCAAGATCACAACAGGTGTCACTAAACAGTCAAAATGGGTAACTATATGGTGGTGGTTCCTCTCCCATATTGGAACGCAAGCCCTTAGCATTAAAGTGAGTCATCTGAATGAGTGGACCAAGTGTAGTGGGAGCTCTCCTGCAAAAATATGGATAAACATTTTGTTTGGCCATCACAATTGACGAGTAGTGTGTAAGACAATCCCAATAATCAGTTACACACCATTCATGCCCCCCTCCCAATAAGCATGGATATCTGCCACAAAAGGCAGACTGCTTTATGTGTAGACAAAGTATTTCTGCAGTAGTCACATCTCCACTACACGCACACTTAAATCCCTCATAGTAATAAAGAATTTGTAATATGTTGTCATCTGAGAATTCATTTTTCACATAAATTCTTTAATAGAAGAACGAGTGAGCGGCATTCCGCTGCACTCTCCTCTCTTCACTTGCACTTGCGTTCGTCTTCTGTCGTTCATGGGTCAGCCAGGATGGATCCATGAATGACATCGGACGGCCTCTGTAGACATGTCAGATTCTTGTCATAGCCAAGCTCTGCGGCTCGTATCGACTGAGAATCATCTGATGTGTGTACGTAGCCTTAGTGACTAAACCAAGTATCAACCAATCACATTTTTAGAAAAGTTCAGCATAGGCAGTCCTCTTATTTCTTTTATTATGGGTCTGATTACAATTTTGGAACTCCATAACTTGTATATATTGTAAAAGATGTGAACTTTATGGTTTCAGAAATCTGACCGGAAGCCTACCATCTCTAACACTAGCCCTGTAACTGAAACAAAACTTGTTAAAGGGGAGAATGCCCTGCAGAAGGTGCAGTGTATACCTGGCAATACAAAGTGCTGTGACTGTGGCCTGCCAGATCCTCGCTGGGCTAGTATTAACCTGGGTATTACCTTATGCATCGAATGTTCTGGAATTCACAGGTAAGCAGACAGCAGATTTCTTCTGTAAATATATATGTGTGTATGTATGTATTATGTTTAGGTACAATTATTGAGTATTACCATTGCACTGTTAAAATAAATATAGATGACAAGACAAAAAAAGTACAAATAAAAGCATAAAATAATTTTGGAATAAGGCAGCAAGTTTCATACTTTTGTGATATTTGATACTGTTCAACAAACAGTATTTCATGTTTTTTTTTTTTCATCTCTACCGCTTTTATTGTATCAATTTTAATCTGTTGAGCGATTATTTTGCCAGCCTTTACAAAGAAAGGGCATACTGCAAGGTCATAGTCTGTTAATGTTAGTTTAGTCAAATAGTGACGACCCATACATGTGCCAATTGCAGGATTGGTGCATTGCATAGCTTAATTAATTAATTAATTAATTGTTCAGCTTAAGAAAATTTATACTATTTACAGGAGTATGTAGGATCACATAAGTGACACCGCTAAAATCCTAGTTTCTATGGCTTCAAGTCTTTTTGATTCGCTGACCTAGAACAAGTATTCAACAAATGAAGTCTGATATCCTGATGTGCATATTTATTTATTTAACTTTGGGTTTATTGGGGCAGAAGTGCTGTAGAGAGACATCTCACTTCTTCAGAAGGTCAGCCGTACCCCTCCCCTCTCCATAGAGCATGAACTACAGCATCGTTCATGCATTGTGCAGTCTTTTCTCGTTGGAAAGGATCGTGAAAGATCCTTTCCAACGAGAAAAATTGCAGGTGTGTATGCAGCTCAAGTGTGATAAGTCATAATAAAATGAATCCTTTCTATATTTTTCCCAGTACTGTGTAAATATAACAATTTGGTGATCAGCTGACCACAGTCATTGCACTTGTGTAGATTATAGCTAGGCCATGTTGAATCTTATTTTATGTCATGTTGTTGTATTTTAGGAGTCTTGGAGTTCATTTTTCAAAAGTGAGATCTTTAACCCTGGACACCTGGGAGCCTGAGCTGCTAAAGGTATTACACTGCATTTTAATACTAACTTATTAAATGGCTTGTGATGGGGTTAAACCCAATAATTGATGGGTCACAACGCACTTATAATACATACAATATTTTAGATCCAGTGATGTCATCACTTGGTTTTTTGCAAAGCAGGCAAGGCTGAAGAGAAAGGGGCTAATGGATCGTCGTGTGAATTTCTGCAGCTTCCAATGCACACCGTCCATGTAGAGCGAAAGCAGATTAGGCTGTTTCAGTACAGTAAAGGATGGAGTTCAGTTTTAAATATAGCTAATAAAAGCACTGCTATAAATATAGTATCCACAAAGTACACCAGCCTCACAGTATAAAAAAAAAAGTTATAGCTATGATCCTTAACATGATATGTCTTATTTATTGGTTTCCTTTTTCAACAGCTTATGTGTGAACTGGGGAATGATGTTATCAATAGTATATATGAAGCACAGGTGGACAAAATAGGTGTCAAAAAGCCTCAAAATGGATGTCAAAGGTATGTGTCTTTTCATGTAATATGAAGAGATGTTCTAATTTAATTAAACTTAATTTAACTTAAAGGGACACTATGGGGTTTTCGAGTCAGGTAATGCCCTGTGTTTTTTAAACTTTGTGTTTTATTATTTATAATTCGAATCTAAACACTGATTCTTCCTATCACTCATATGATTTGTGGTAGCAGGCATGTATGTCTAGTAATTTAGCAGACCTGAGCATGAACATACTATCAAAGCTACCAAATCTAATAACTGTATGCGAACACCAGCAACCAACTTTTATTTGCTCTTATTGCTCTGTTAAAAAATGCCATTGTAATTATTTTATATATTTGTTTTTTGTTTGTAAAGTATGAAATAATGTATTATACATTTTTACAACCTTTCCAGCTAGCAGTTTGCTCTCGGTTCATTTCCTCTTCCAGCTTTACTGTAAATAGTCTGTTTCATAAACAGATTGCAGTAACAAGAAATTAGAATATACCCTGTTGAAGGAACCAGAGGAGGTACACACCCCTCCCTTTGCTATACACATACACATCTATCTGGATTTTTACTTGGATAACATTTATCAAGTAAGCATCTAGTGTTGGGCTATCCCCCCTAGAAAGCTCAGAATGCGTTTCAAAATCCAAGTCACGTGCGTGTACTGTATTAACTGCCTACAGTTAATACAGTACACGCACTTTCAGCTTTAATTCAGTGGGTTGAACAAAAATATTGCATAAAAATGTGAAGAACTAAAGCTTTTTTTTTTTTTTTTTTTTTGCTTTGTTTCTTTCTCATGATGTACCAAACTGTAGATTTTGCCACTCCTAATATTGTAGCAATTTCTCGGATGGGTTTTTTCTGTTTTTGCAGCTTAAGGATGGCTTGTTTCACCTGCATGGAGAGCTCCTTTGACCGCATGTTGTCTGTTCACAGCAAAATCTTTCACATACAAGCACCCCCTCTTAAATCAACGCCAGACCTTTTATCTGCTTAATTGATAATGACATAAAGAAGGAATTGCCCACACCAGCACATAAAATAGCCTTTGAGTCAATTGTCCAATTACTTTTCAGCACCTGAAATTAAGTGATTGTGTTAAAAAAAAAGGCTTTAGTTCCTCACATTTTTATGCAATATTTTTGTTCATTCCACTGAATTAAAGCTGAAGGTTTGCAGTTCAACTACATCTGAGTTGTTTCATTTAAAATTATTTGTGGTAATGAACAGAACCAAAATTAGAAAAAAGTTGTCTCTGTCCGAATATTTATGGACCTAACTGTTAACCTAAAATAGTCTGAATCTAATCTAAAACCTAATTAGATTAGATTTTAGGGTTTTGTTTAAGCAATAAGTTTAGCAAATCATTATACCATTTAAATAACCAAAAAATCATTATTCTGTATGCCAAAAGACAGGAGAAAGAAGCATACATCAAAGCCAAGTATGTGGAAAAGAGGTTTGTTGATCACAGTAGCAAATCGGCATTAGTAGCAAGAAAGAAAAGCTCATCGGAACAAAGAAATGAAAAACGCCTTAGTTCAACGGACAAAACTCTAGGGGCCGAAGAAAACTTCAGATCCCAACTATTAGGTAACTACAAATGTCCCGTGGGACATTAGGTAAATGCTGTATTGAAGGATGCTTTTGGCACACAATGGTACATCTAATTTGTTACTGAACGTGAATATTCCTTTTTTTTTTTTTTTTTTTTAAGTCTGTTTGATTTTCTTGTAGAATACCCTTTATGCTTTGAGTATTAAAAATAAAAAAACCCCACACCTATACACTTTATATTAGTGTTGTCCCCAATAGATTATATTTCCATTAATTTACCTACTGCAGATTGGCGTCTTTTTTATATTTGCATATAAAAGAGAAATTTGTCGGCCTGAATGCCTGTGCCCCCGTATCACTAATGGCCTAACAAAACTTGGGTGCTCTGTAATGCAAATAGAAAACTATTTATATGCTGCTCTAAATAATTTGGTGCTGACCAAGTACATGTACAGTATGTGCACTTTATCACCTATGCGTATAATAAAAATAAACATTATTGTAACAATAAAACAAACTGTACTAAAAATACCTAAAGGATCATCTATATTGTGTCATATATCAAGTGGCATTCTATAATTTTGGAGAATTGTAAACAATCTCACAATTCCATGAACCTGAACACATTTGCATTGCTGCGCAACCAACGATCCAAATAATCCAATAAAGGTGCGTCATGTGAAATGGGAATGCATATACTTTTTGATATAAGCAATCGTAATCCAGCAGGACTAGTGTTATGTATAAATATATGTATCATCTAATGCAGGGGTCCCCAACCCCCTGTATGTGGCCCACTAGTGACCGTCTAACAGGTGGGTTGCTGCTCTGGCCAGTGCACCCACCAGCGGGGTCAGGAGAAGGACCCTGCTTGGGAGGGGGGGAGGGAGGGTGCACCAGCCAGAGCTGTGGTCCTTGTCTTCCGGAAACATCGCAGGCTCAGGGAGGCTCAGGGCGGTGAGTGGGTTGTGTTTCTCTGGTCTGAGCCTGCGATGGGAGAGTGGGTAGATTTATGACATCACTTTGGGGAGAAGTTTCTTCCCCTTTGAGTGACTCACTGCTCCCCGCACATGCATGGTCGGAGTCCATGCAGTTAGTGGTCCGTGAGCCTCAAAAGGTTGGGACCACTGATCTAATGCAGTAACTCACTAATACCTTCCAATATTATTCCAAAGTGTAATTGCCAAGGTACCTCCAGCACAAATCTGTTCAAAATAGGAATGAACTGGGATGTGCATCTAATGGATTTGTCAACACAAATCAGTGCTCGTGCCAATCTGTCAGTTATTCAGTCACTCATTACTGCTGAAATCTTCCTAAATGGACTTTTAACATGAAAATGTAATTGTATAATCAGACTGAATTCCTATACATCATTCGGTTCATGTGCGGATCATCGTTTTGACAGTGATGTGTGACAAGTAGTCTTGTAGTCACGTCGTGTGGTCAGCCAGGCTTGTAATTTCCTGGTTTGTTGCTATTAACTGCCACTTCTTTTTTTATGTGCCTTCATGTTGGTTTGCATGGCCATTGCTTGCAGTGACGATCTGAGATAAAGGCACATAAGGTGGGAAGATGCTGTCCATAGCCACCGACCAGGAAGCTGCTCCTCTGCATTACACCCTAGGTTTGGAGGCATCCGGTTTTGTCTACAGGGCAATAAAAGGCTAGTGTAAGTGCTTCTTTTTCTTGTTTTTCTCCTACAAGTGTGTTTTCATCAGTTGCGGATTCTCTGGAAAGACAATTCAGCCAGTCCTGAATCTTCCATTCCAGGTCTCATATATGTGTGATTTATACACAGTATTGCATTCATATTACCAAAACACAAACTGCTAGAGGCAGGCACCATCTGGGTAGCTTTGGATAAGCCCTGTTTATAACTTTTTCCTATTTAATTCAGAACTGCAGTTGTGAGTAACAGAAATATATATCTACGTCCTTTTTAGTCTCAGCCAACAGGTGTGCTTTTAGCTAAATCTACATTGGGTCATACTATTCCCAGAAGTTTGGGTTCTCCTGTGAAGCACAGCAAATGCTATTCTAGTCCACACTTATTTTCTGTATGTGTAATGCAGATACAGACAGGTTAAATATAAGCAATTTAAAATTTGCAGGGAAGTAAAATGCAAAGGTAAGTGATTGTATTTGCCAAGTTGTTTGTTTCCTCTGGATATATTATAGGAAACCTATATTAATTACAAGGACTGCCATTATATACCTCATTCTGAAAATACTAGTTGCTTTTTGGTCTGTTTTTATGCTTTCTGAAACATTGATCTCATGTGTATGTAGATAGGAACGTCAGAGTGAAATCAGAGATTGTACATTGTATGATGGTCAGTGACTGAAAAAAAGTACTGGAAAATTGGATCAACATGATGCAAAGGAACAAGTATTGTCTGAAGGTTATGTAGGACATGGTGGACTTATTACTTCTTATGTACATTGCTACTTTTAAAACAAAAAAAAATGTTGATGTGATTTAAAAGTGCAGTTATCCTAATCTAAAGCATCATTCCAAGAAGATATATTAGTGTTTTTACCATGCAAGGTCCAATGGATGAATAGTTTGAGTTGGACAGCACTTTGGTTGCCTGTAGTCACACAGCCTCTAAATTAGCCACTGCCATTAGCTGCCTTTGTTGAATAAAGTGATTTGTTTTGTTTTTGTGTTTGATTATGTGCTAATGCTTGCCTGGGCATTGTAATGCATACATATACACCGACAGTGTTGCTTGCAAGAATAATTCATATCAGACATTTATTTTCTCATTGTCAGAGTACTACTATATTCTTATAATATTCATTTCTAAAACTTCCTAGAAACTGTTAACACTGCATCTGCAGATCCATGTTTTATTTTGACTGTTTAAAGTGAAAATATGTGTTTGAATATAATCCCATACACAATAGCATACAACCTCCAAAGCTTTATTTAAACAAAATTCCTTCCACATGATTTTGCGGTGCTAACATTGAACATGGTGGTCTGGAGCATGTATCCATAAAACAAGTGTATTTTGTACAAATACCATGTGGGGATGTCTCCAACTGGTGACCTTTTCAATGTTGCTGCCTGATTAAAACCAGCATTGTGTATTAAAGTGTTTATACTATTAAGGTGGCACCTCAGCACATTTAGAGAACAATATAGACTTAACTTAAAAAAGTGTTATAACTGCACCATGTTCATACTGAAGCTGTACATTTTCTCTGCTTTGAGACACTGAAACTGGCAGAAAGACCCATGGTTGGAAGAGAGCCGTTAATGTGATTTTTGATGGGTCACATGACAAGCTCTTCTGCATACAAAGAACTCCTTCCGAGTTTGCCAGCTCCACACCAAGGCCCAGTTTTTATAAATGGTTATGAGCCAAAGTGTTGTTTTACAGGAGCGCTCGCGGCTTCTATAGTGGACACACCAACTATCAAGATATTCAAAATAAAGGAAAATGTAGAAAAGATAAGAGTCAGTTAAAAGTAAAAAAAAAAAAAACATTCCCACAATAAATTCGTTTCAGGTGATTATACAACTTTTAGATTGACTTCTAGGTAAAGCAGTTCAGGATATTTTGATAAAGCACCAAGTTGTATTGATTAATATTCGTCACTTGATTCCATTCACGGGTAGCAGGGTTGCTATCCAACACATTAAACTGAATTGTATCAGTTGAAATTCTCTTGTGTTTTAGATCTAGCTTATGTGCAAAATCATGACCAAAGTATATGCTGTGCTGTCACTGCATCTAGTAATATGATCTGTACCTTTTTATTGAGAATTACATCACGGTACTCCTGACATCTCACTTGTGTATCTATTATAAAAGCATAAAGACTGATATTGGCAAAATCTCAGATGTTTATTCAGCATTCTTATTGGACTACAGTCACGCTACAGTATTCCCCTTTACTCCTTCCCTAGCAGCTACATAGAAGGTTATGTAGGAAGGGTGAGGGGAGGTGCGGAGATGCCGGACTAGCACAGGATGTAATTAGACATTTCCATAGGAGGAGAGGGCTATACTGTGCAAGGAGTGAGGGCTGTGCTTGGAATTTGGCTTTTTTTCAGTGTCAGGGTCTCATTAACCCCCTGAGCGGTAATCCACAGAGTGTGGCTTGGGGTAAAATAAAATGCTGAAAGCGGTAAACCCGAGCCACACCTTTCCATTGGAGGAGAGGGCTATACTGTGCAAGGAGGGAGGGCTGTGCTTGGAAATTGGCTTGTTTTTCACAGTGTCGGTCTCATTACCCCCTGAGCAGTAATCCCGAGTGTGGCTTGGGGTAAAAAAAACATGCTGAAAGCGGTAAACCCGAGCCACATTTCGGGTAGCTAAAAAAAAAAAAAAAAACACCTGGTCCCATTGGCATCCTCCGATGTCCTGCCTGTCGGATCCCATCCTCAGGCCACGTCCTCTTCCTCCAATCTTTCCCCGGGAGTTCCCGGTGACGTTGGTGCGTGTGAGGGAGCGTGGCAGGAAATTCATAATATTTTGTATTGCATTCAATGCAAAATAACTGTATTGAATCCAAAACAAAGTAATCATTTTATATATATATATATATATATATATATATATATATATATATATATAAAATATTATGCTACTGTACAGGTATATTACAGGTTTCAGTATTTTTATGCACCCTTGTTTTAACAGATTTTTGTGTTTTTTGTTTTTATTTAAAGTTTTACAATGTAAAATACATTTCCATGCAAGACAATGTACCACTTTTGGCATAAAAAATACTGACATAAGTAGACCGCCAGGGAGGTTAAGCTTTATACATTTGTTATGGAAGAGTTTTCCTACTTACATACCTGAGCATACATACACACATTATATATTTTGATATCTCTAAAGAGAACAATACCAAACTAAGATCACCCAAACTTTCCATCTTTCCTGCTTTCTGTGTATGCTTAGATCTGTGATCTGATTGTTAAAACTGACACTTTCTCTATCATCTCAGAGTTGTGTGTTTTTACTTGACCCTCTTCCTTCTTTCACTGCCTGCTTAATGCTTTGCTAACCTGCATGTCCTCAGCGGTTGCTGTTAGCAGCGTTGAAGCCAGACGGGAGTCTCTGTTCTGTCCTGATGAGCTAGACTCGCTGTTCTCCTACTTTGATACATCCTCAAAGCTTCGTAGTAGTAAGTAACAAATCTTGTTTGGACTGTGTGCTGTGTTAGCTGATCGTGTCCAGACTTTACTATTTACTTCTTGCTAACCATTCTTGATGCTGGATTTCTTCATAAAGCAGAGCTCCAGGCAAAAATCCTAATATTTCAGTTATATACTCTAATTATATGTTAAAGCTCAGCTAGACCCACAATTTAACAAGGGAAACATTTAAAGCAGTCCTGTTGGCTAGTGTACATTTTTAGTATTGCCCGTGGAACTAACTATTGCAAATACAGAAAACTTGTGTGTCTCTGTGTAGTCTTCTGACTTCTGTTCTTTTATTTTCCTGTTAACAGATTGTGGTCAGATAATTACCACCTACCTTATTCTTGTAAATCACATATATCACTAAGTCCATGTTCATGTAGACTCATGAATTCCACTGTAATACAGTTAAACCCCATCTTCCGCATCCTGAAAATGTGGTAATGGCACTCCCTGCATTGCTTAAAGTGACTAAAATGGTGAAACCCTTCTTCTTGTTCATCCCTTTCCAGGTCTCCTGATTTGACAATGCATTGGCCATTGGAGTGCAAGAACTCGTTTCTAAAATATTTTGCTGCACCAAAATACTAGCCAGCAGGGATGATGGCAGTGCCGATGACTTTACTTGTAAGACCACTGCCTAAACTATGTCTCCCAAAAGACAATTTGGTACACACAGTGGGCCTGATTAAATAAAGCCCTTCAAGGCTGGAGAAAATACACTTTCATCCGTGAACCTGGGTGATCGAGCAAACCTGAAATAAATTTCCTAAAAGTAATTTGCTATTTGTTGGCAAACGTTTTCAATCCTGGACCAGATCTATTCCAGGTTTTCTGGATCGCCCAGCTTCACTGATGAAAGTGTATCCTCTCCAGCCTTGGAGAGCTTTAATAAATCAGGCCCACTGTGTGTACCAAATTGTCTTTTGGGAGACATAGTTTAGGCAGTGTTTTTATGGTATTCGGACCTAACCTATCAGCATCATCCCTTGCAAGATTGATGATGGTATCCCAGGAAGTAACTAGACTATTTTTAAAAAATAATGCAATAAGCGGGATCTAGAGGGTTTTAAGGTAAATTTAGGTAATCCCCCTAACTTTGCTTACCTTTTAGATTTAGATTTCTGTATAACTATATTATTAATATTATCTGGGGACAAATGATGGGAAGGCTATCCTTTTAGAGCAGGGGTGTCAAACTTTTTTTTTTTGGTCCTCGAAGGGTCCTTTTTTTTTTTTTACCTCTAAATATGAATTGCAGCTGGCCCGCCGCTGAATTGAAATAGCGCCTCTACTACAATTCCCGGCATCACTCTCGTCTTTAGACCAGTGGCCTCTCTGCCTATAGGTGGCCCTCTTTTTGTATTTGAGTTTGACACCCCTGTTCTAGAGAATTAAAAATACCATATATACTTAAGTATAAAACATTTTTTTTCCCTTAAAATGTTATTCGAAATATGGGTCTTGGTTTAACATAGTGGCATATCTTGGAACTACATTTGTCTCAGGTTTGACATATCAGAGCGTGAAAGACACTTTTCTGTTGTAAATTTAAAATCAAAATAAAATCATAGGATGAGCATTTGTTTTAATATTATCCTGAGGCTCTGCTTTATTTTTAGTGTGCTTTGTTGACAAGGGGTCCTAATTAGTGAGGTCAAAGTCATGTGCACAGTTTATTAAACCAATCGGGCAACCAGAAAGACTTTACCATGTTATATGGGTTACAACATTTACCTGCTGTTTACATTGCTTAAGTAAATCCAACTAATAAGTAAATTGGAGAATTTGGAAACACAATAAGTTGTGTAAATTAATTTCTATACACTTAGTAACATAGGCAGTATAACAAATATAAATACAGTGATGTGAAAAAAAAATAATAAATTTATTTTTTTTTTTTTTTTTACAGTAGCTCACTTTTTGGTATGTTGAATCATTCCATTTGTGTAATGATCAATAGCTTCTTTTAGGTGATTAATCACAGACCTAGCTTATCAAACTATTGTTACTATTTTATAATTTCCCATTCAAAGCTTTTAAAAGCAGATGATGCAGTGTACGCTGCTTTACCGGTTATAAAATTCTAGATAGAAAGATTTCTATTTATGTCTTTATTTTATGAGCAATATAAACACAGTGCTATGGATATAATGCATGTGCATTTATAAAGTATACTTTGCAGCACAATTCCTTCAGAACAATCTGTATTATTTGATTTTACTAGTGAAAAGCAATGACAGCGGATTTCAGTTCAGCTCAGAGGGTAGTCGGGAGCTTCTGGCATCCACTATGTCTTCCAACAGTTTGTATGATTCAGGTTAGTGTCTTTTACTAACAGAAAAGGTATGAAAGGATACAATAGCTGAAATACTGTTATTTCTTAGTAGTCTGTATTGGCTGTGTGACTAGAGTGGAACTTATTGCTATGCTTGCCCTAACTCAGAGAGTGGTAAATGCACAAAGCCAGGTAACCAGTGCTAATTATAAAATGTTCATTCTGCTCTACACATTTACTGACTGGCTCCTGTTTGTTACATAAATTTCGACCTTCCTAAGAAACGTTTTAGGGGTTAAGTGTGTTTTTTTTTTTTTTTACATATTGTGATTGACACATTGTGATTGGGATTTTTGTGATTGACACAGAAATTTTCATAATGCGCCTTAAAACAATTGACCATAATACAATTTTGTTTGTTCTAGAACCAGAACGGAAAGATGTAAAACGTGATTCTGCAACATTTCAAGATTCCGAATCTAAAAAGCTTCCACCAGGGCTGCAGTTGTACCAAGCTGCCTATAAGCAAAACCTGCCAGCCATGTCTGAGGCCTTAGCACATGGAGCAGAAGTTAACTGGGTGAACACCAAAGAAAACAACTGTACACCACTAATACAAGCAGTGCATGGGGTAGGAACTGGCTGTTCATGTGTAACCTATATGTGTATGTATGTTGGATTAGCCATGGTTACTCTTGGCAGCATGAAGCTTATGTAACAGCAGATGTGGTAGAGCTCTAAAATCTCTTGCAGGGTGTAGAAAGTAATGGATACTTGAAATAACCAAGGGTACATAGCTGAATTATGTCATTGTTTTACATTTTTGTCCATATAAACTCACATTGGAAAAGGAAGGATCAGCACTGAGCTGTTCTGGGTTCTCTATTGGTTTGCGCAATATGTTCAGTCTTACACTACTCTTAACATTACTGAATGAAATTGCACAAGGAGAACCCTCATTAAAATATGGCTGCTCCTTTATTTACCAGTGAGCAGTCAGGGAATAGATTCCTGCCTGGGATGTACTGATTGAATGAATGCTTTGGAGGGCAGGCACCTGACTATGCTGTCTGCCAGGATTCCCTGTATGAAAAGAGTGTCTGAATTGTGTTGCATATCTTTGGGTGTTCACGTATGTATTTTTATTTTGTATTTGTTTACTGTGAGGCAGAATATTATTACAGATAATACAGAGTATTATAGTAAAAGTTTTCCTTTTTTTAAAGATATGCACGGTGCATGAAATATTTTTTTTATTTATCTTGACCTTGGGAATGTTGTTTTTTTTAAATCAAAATGATGATATTTTAATTTACTGCTTTATGAACAATAACCTTAAGTTTGCATATAATACATTATGAATAAAAATCATATTATTTTAACTTTTCCCAGGGATCTCTTGTAACCTGTGAGTTTTTATTGCAAAATGGGGCCAATGTAAACAACCGTGATGTTAAAGGAAGAGGACCGTTACATCATGCAACAGTGCTAGGCCATACAGGGTAATAGCGGGTTGTTCCACCTGTAATATCTAAACTTCCTACATTATGTTCCACACAATTCTTCTGTTTTCCAATTTTTATTTAATTTTCTAACCTGCACAAAAAATGTATGTGGTAACAGCCTGGGGGCAAAGCCCTCTAATATGCTTTGGCATATTTGGCCCTTGCAGCTGTTGCATTTAAATACCATGGTGAGGTTTTTATGTATGGCCTGCCTATAATCCTTTTCTTGTGTATACTCTGACTCAGGTTGTTGGTAGCCTTCCCACTAATTGTTTGTCCCTCTGCAGGCAAGTGTGTTTATTTCTGAAAAGAGGAGCCAACCAGCATGCTACGGATGAAGATGGCAAAGACCCTTTAACTATAGCTGTGGAGGCCGCCAATGCTGATATAGTGACTCTGTACGTACTAGTTACCGTTGTTTTGGGTCTCTGAGCAAACGTAAACCTTATCAAACGTGATTTATATATAATTATTTGGTGAAGGGATTATGTTTTTGTCCACCAAACTGCCCCTCTTACCTTTTGAAAATACTGCTTACTGTCCAAAAATATTCAGTAGTTTCTGGTATGGGAAGGTGCAACTTGCTTCTTTCTCTTCCTGCTAAGTTTGTGTTGTTGCTTGTCAGCTGGGGCATAAAGCACGATCATATGGGAACAGAAAAAAGCTTTGTGTAAACTCTGGATTGGAGCCTACATGAGACTACTGCTTTTTGTTCCTATAGACGGGTAAAGGAAAAATGAAAATTATTGAAAAGCTGTGGGCACTGTTATTGGTCTTATCCCTTCAGAATTTACCTGAATAAAATAATCTAGGCTTCCTACACACACAGATGAATCTGGCAGGTGTAGATCGCTCGTCCGATGTCGTTCATGGATCCGTCCTGGGGATAGTAATACAAGTGAAGGGGATAGAGGGCAGCGAAGTGTGGCTAGTTCGCCCCCCCCCCCTTTCTTCTCCTTAGAGCCAACAGTGCTGTATGTGCTCATTTATGCGCTACACATACAGCAGGATTGTAAAAGATCCTTTTCAACGACAAATATTGAACATGTGTATGTAGCCTATGTATTACACTGTAATAATAACTGAGCAGATGGAAAATATATTAACTTTCTCTGGTTAGCGAACTACTCCATGTCTTAGCACTATTTCTATGGTGACAGGCTCCTTTCAAAAGATTAATTAATATATATAAGGTAAAGATTCTAGTAGAAATACTAACAAAACTGCAGCAACTTCTCTAACCATTTTTTTTTTTTTTTTTTTTTTTAGATTGCGCTTGGCACGTATGAATGAAGAGATGCGAGAATCTGAAGGACTTTACGGGCAACCAGGTCAATACTCCTCTAACAGCCATACAGAAATGCAATATAGGAAGTGCATGCAGGAGTTTATTAGTTTGCAGCTTAGTCATACAGAGTCTTTGGACAGGAATACAAACAGCAAATCCTCCAATTAGTATGTAATATGTCGACACTCCCTTTCCTGCAGCATTTTGGAATGTCTAATATATTACGTTTACTTATGTCAGAACTAGTGGAGAGACTAAGGTGTTGAAAACAAGTGCTCTGTTTTTTCTTCAATGGTGGGTTAGTTTATTTTCAATACTTTTGTAATCTGCACTTTACCATTTATGTGATATTGCTGTATTTGGGGATTTCCCTCTGTATGTTGTATATCATTGGCCCAGTGTTCTTTTTTTTTTTGTAAAAAATATATTGAATATATCAGACAGATAAGTAATATTGTTTTATTTTTTATGCCTAACTTGAAAACACTAATATCCATACATTTGCACCTTGTTTGGACATACAGTAGTTTATAGTTGATGAAACTGTGCTGGTGAACCACCTAAAAATATATAATTTTTTTAATGTGAATAAATATATTATAGCACTGTAGCCAATGCAAAGTTTCAATGGAGTTAGTTTTCTTTCTGGTTCATTTGTGTGCTAAACTAACACTACAAAGGAGCAATGTCTTTTGAGTTAAATACTAACCAACTAAATTATGTGTTAAAATAATTTTGCATTGTTAAATTATAAATGTTACCAAAAAGGTGGTTGCACAAAAGAAATATGTATAGGTTTATCTTATATTATCAGTTTGCCTCAGAATTGTTGTAAAACTTTATACTTGATGTAGGACTGTCCTTTACAACCTAAAAGTTTTATGTGCCTTCGTATGCTGGGTATCTAAAAACCGATGGCAATGTTTTCCCTTTGACAGCACATTTTATGTAGTGTATTTGAAATAGAGGATTTAGGGTTAATACTTCACTGGATTGCGGGTGTGCGTGCAGGTGTACATAGGGTGTTTGTGTATGCATCCTAATGCTTTAGTATTAAAACTTATTTGTACAACTATTTGTAGCTGGACTTTTAGTTTGTGTAAAATAAAAAAAAAAAAAACAATTCCTTCAACCATACCCTGTCCCCTAAAAATACATTTGTACATACCAGCCCTGCCAGTTTTCCTGGACTCTGATTTGTCCCTAGGTTTCCATGAAACCCCTTACTACCTGAACTGATGACACTTACTACCTAACTCCTCCATGAAATATGACATTTGTGGAACACTAGCATCTACACAGATTTTATCTTTTTCCTCACTCTAACTATTTGAAGTAGCAGCTCCTAAAATAGTGGTAAAACCTGCAATCAGAACCCCCATAAACTAATTACAACATCCATTTCTTTTTTTCAATCAAGTTTTATTGTTTTTTTTTATTTTTTTTAAACAAAAATACAACAGTAAACATTACCAAATAAACGTGAATGTATATAAGTGGCCATAACATACCTATGATCTACAAAACATATCCAAAGAGGAAGGAAAACATTAGTAATGTCCATGAAGAGCAACAGACAAATGGTTACAGGTTACTGTATGTCCAGCAGAACAATGATATTTACCCAAATCATAAAAAAAAACTAGTGGACAATATTTATTACAAATCATTCACGTAATGGTGGCATTAAACCAGAACTTAGGGGGGAAACAAGGGGACAGACCGACAAAAAACATAGCCCTAGGTGTTTTTTTGTAGGGAGAGAGTGTTGGTTATGGGGCAAGTAGGGGAGGAAAGGAAGAGTAAGGTAGATGATGCAAGCGATTTATTGGAATGGGAAAAAAAAATACATAGATTTAACATACCGCTACATCCAACGCCAAGGGGCGGAAATCACCTCAAGACTGTTAAGTCTGGAATTGAGAACATCATTGAGGAATTCTTTTGATGACAAACACAGACTCGCTCTGAACTGACACCTACAGAGTCTTCCTTTACCAATAATGTCATCTGCAGCCTCACCCCTTACTGAAATCATAATGCGCTGTATTTTTTATGACTGCAAATATCATACTATGCCCAGTAGACCCTAAGCTCCAGTAGATTTAGGAAGCAAAAAGCATGCCAATGTAAAAAGGTTTTTTTTTTCTAAATGTAATGGGAGATCTTTGTCTAGTGCAACAAAGCTCTGATATTTGCTTGTTCAGAAAGTGTTCTCAGAAGCACTCTTGGGTAGTAGTAGTATTTTTTCTTCCATGTTTTCATCTCCTGCCAACAATATGTTGATACAGTTTTGTTATTTCGAATTGAATCATTGCAATTATTTTTTACACTTAGTGTATATTTAGACTTAACAAACAACTCCTATTTAGAATGAATGAAGGGTATTCAATGTATGCCTAACATTTAAAGCCTTATATAGGATCATCATATGACAATCTGTTAAATTTTTGGCATGAAAAATAAATTTCGAGTGACTTTAAGTTACTAAATCATAAAAGTAAAGATTAGTTTATTTCTTTGTAGCCAATGACCGTAATCATTGTAAACGATAGTAATAATGGATCTTTTTTTTTTTCTCGACTTAGAAAATTTGTGCTACTGTAGGTAAAATGGGCAGTTAGTTAAGAGTGTTTATATAGAACATTGTTTTTCCTGTAGTTTTAGCTTCTTCCTGATGAACTTTTCTTGCTCTTCCTGTTGAGCTAGACAAATTGTCCTTCATACTTTTAAATGTAAGATACTTTGCTTTCTCTCTTTCCTTTCATCTTCCTGGATACATGGAGTCTTCTGGAAGGTATAGATTATTGTATGTTGTAAGTTTTATGAGCTCATGCATGCAAAAGGTCTGTATGATCCGTTTATCATCCGGCCTAACATCTACTTGCAATTTACTGTTTGCAATAAACCTAATTTGTTATTGCTGGAGAAAGGGGAGGTTTCTGTAATACACAAAAGAAACAGTCCTATAGGTCTGAATTTTGTCTGTTGTAGATGGGGAATGTGTCTGCCCTGTGACTGCACAGATATTACAAAATCCTGCATAACCTGTCATTCATTGGCATTTGGATTTGCTGGGGCCATTCCTAAAGTCTTAAATGGTCACTGGGCTTTAGCTGCCTAATGTGGATTATAGCAGTTACCATCTCTTATCAAAAAAAAAATAGGTGTATACATATACCTGCAATGTACTGCAAATGTAATAAGTATTTTGATTTTGTCTACCAGGATAACCAAAATGTGTTTTTTTTTTTTTTTTCCTCTGCAGGAGATGAAACATACCAAGATATATTCAGAGACTTCTCTCATATGGCATCTAACAATCCGGAAAAACTGAACCGTTTTCAGCATCCAGATTCTCGGAAGTCTTGAGCTATATGCCCTAATTTATCTTGCAAACTGTTCTGGGCAATTGAACTACCTGGCAGCCCTGATTTAAACAGTGCAAGCCAGTGTTTAATTGGTTTTGTCATTCCAAGTTTCAAGGAAAGACCGCTGCTGAGCTTCCTGGGTAAACCACCCTTCTGCTTAATTATTTCACATATATGAGCAGAACAGTGATTGAGCCAAAGCCATGAGTTGAACATACATTACTTTGTAGTATTTGTACAGTGAATGTACAAATTGGTTTTAACCCTAAATTTGGTTCCAGTACTGTAAGGACCATTATTGGTTTATATGCCATGCTTTCCCTTTTGTATATAAAAAGGACCAATATACATGGCTGTTTTATGTGTTGCATTCTGTAAGCCATACATACAATTCCTAGTCTGAACTCTGCACCTTCTTTGACAGTGTTGCACTAATCCATCAGGCCTATCATTAGAGTAATGTCATCGTACGATACCTATGAAAACCCAAGCTTAGAATTTTGTAAAATACATTGCCTATTGGGTATGGAATTTATTTTTAATTTACTGCAGTTTTTTTTAGTTGATGTGTTTGTGTAGTAAATGCAGTCATCATAACCCGATGTATGACTGACATTTTAATATCATATAATTTCACGTGAGCCTAGCTCCCAGTGTAAAAATACACAAGTGATGATGTGTATCAAATGATAATCTACTGTCACATTAGTTTTTAATAGGCTAATATGGAAAATTTTTGTACGTCATGAATATATATATATCCAAATGTCAGGCATAGCCTTTCTGGTTCTATATAACGTTAGTTATGCAATTATAACTTGAGTTACAGGTCTTACACCAATGTTTGTATGCTGTGATTGGGCTTTAAAGAACTGTGTCCTCCTAACTAAGGTTGCCAAGTGTAAATAAGAACAGAGATTCCTATACATATCTTCAGCATGCTTCCTGAATCCTAGATCATTCTGACAAGTCAAAGCTTCAGCATTTCCTGATAGTGTCTGTTTCCCCATTCTTTCTTGCCTTCTGCACATGCCGTTGGTTAGTGTTGCATCTCATTATAATACATGGTATGGAAATAAAGTGCACATGCAAGGTCTGATATTTTCATAAAGCTTTATCCTAATAGAATTCTCTGGTATTTGGGCTGAGCAGGGGCTCTGGAAGCTGCAGGTATATGCATTGTTTTTTTTTTTAGTTTTTTTAGTGGCAGAGTCACTGAAAACCTGCTATAGCTTGTAGGATCCCTAAGTTATGCATTGGCTCCTGAGTGGGATAATAGCTCTACTTTATACCAAGACAGTTAAAGACGACCTTGCTCTGCCTTCAAAAAAGATCTACAATTACTATGTGTAAAATGTACCTAAAAATAAAACATTAGAATTACTCTTACCTTATTCCTGTCTTCTTCTTGTGGCAAAAAAAAAAAGAAAAGAAAACAAAGAATGCAGAACAGGTGAAATCCCACAAGAAGGTGGAGCATTAAACATGTGTTGCACATAGTAATAAGCAGTTTATGATGGGGAAAGAGCCCACACATTGGGGACAGGCTGCTAAAAACCCCTTTCCCGTACTTATAATTAATAACGCTGATGTCAGTCTTCTAGGTCCATGATTAAGGGGGATAATATGTTTAATTAACTAGGGAATGCAAAAATTCAAATGCTCTATCGTGAAAAGGGGAGCTTTTCCAGTTGCAAAAGAAGATGGTGTAATTTAGGTAATGCTCAAAACTTGTATACAGTGTAGATGTTCTTTATTAAAATCTTGAAATTTGAGGCAATGCATTTCAGTAGCCATATTGTTTATGGCTTTATATGCCTTAATGACTCCCAAAACCTTTTTAGTTTACATTAGTTTGTTTCCCTAACATTTTATTATTCTTCTGCATTGTGTACAGGTTTTCAGTATACACATTCCTCTGACAAAAGACAGAGCTCCTCTGTACACAAGGTAGAGCTCTCCTGCTTGCTTTCCTGTTGTACATAACAATGCGGAGAGCCTTGGTGGTCTGTCTGGTTCTTCAAGAATTCTGTACTTTAATGCTCTTCATTTGTTCCCTATTGGGATAAGGGGTCCATAACTTGCTCATTTATTAAAACTCTTTCAGTTCATGCTTTTTCTTACAGGTAGTAAAAGAAACAACAACCACATTGTGGTATAATGTGGTCAAATCTTGATCATTCTTTTATTTTTGATGGACATTTAGCCTTCTTTTAAGTTAAAATGTATACAGTATTTGTAATGGGTACCACGTACTAAAATAGAGGTTACATTGTATGTATTGTGATCCAGTTTGACACATTTTAGTTTTAAACTATTGATTTATTTACAATATCATTGGTTTTTGTTTTGTTACTTTATATGATATAAGCACATCTGATTTTAGCATGCAAGTTAATGATGCTGAAAAAAAATATTACACAGTATGCTGAAAGTATTAAATGTTGACATTTTAGTCTAAATTATATAAGTGAGAACCAAGCAAAATATGTTTTTTTATAAATATATATTGACCGCTAATAATGTGCATAGAATGTAGAACTATTAAATGTATTAGACGTGTACTAAACATCTAGAAACTGTTTGCTAACAGTTAGGCATTTGGTCTGTCCTTGAATTGTGCTGCCATTTTGATCACCCAGAACAGCATAGATGACGGTGCCAGTGTAATAAAAAGTGTAGTAGAGTAGTGTCTGACCTGGAAAATTAAAAGTTGTCTTCTTTGTAACACATATTAGAGTTGAACTGTGACCAAAGTCCTTTATTTAGATGCCTACTTGCTCATAGGCTATAAGTACCTAAACTTCCTTAAACCAGATACATGTAAAGGTAAGGTATACAGAAAAGACAGCGAAAATTAGTTTATGCTAAAAAGTGTACATGGCTTTACCTGTTTTTTTTTTTTTGTTTTGTTTTTGCAATAGTATTCACACAGCAGCAAAAAACAGATGATGATGTACAGTTAGGTCCATAAATATTTGGAAAGAGAACTTTTTTTCTAATTTTGGTTCTGTACATTGCCACAATTAATTTTAAATGAAACAACTCGGATGCAGTTGAACTGCAGACTTTCAGCTTTAATTAAGTGGGTTGAACAAAAAGATTGCATACAAAATGTGAGGAACTAAAGCCTTTTTTTACACAATCACTTGTGTAAAACACAATCACCAACTGTAAGTCGCACACATGCACAAGTATCCTCCCTATAACACCCTGCTTTATTCTCTGTATCTGTAGCGAGGAGTGTACACTACACACACAAAAGGAGCAAGGGAGACAAGTTTTTTTTTTTTTTTTTAAGCTTACTCTTTTACCCTAAAACATTACCTAGCGTTTTTTTTATTTCTTGACTTAAGTTCTGCTTTATAAAACTAGTAAATCAGACCCCTCATTGAAATAACACAAAAAAGGTGGCCAGTAAAAACAGTAGATTCTGTGTCGCACTGATACTGAATGTAATTTTGGGGCATTATCCTCTTTGTAGAGCTGTGCTACAAATAAATGTGGATAGACATATACAGTAAAGTGGGGGCAAAGCTAGGTGCTTCATGGTAATGCAGTTTTCATTTATTTTAGGGTTGGTGCTATATTCACCAAGTCACTTACATTCTACACACACACACATAGCTTTGCCTGGTTGTCTTTATATTCTCCGTTTATTACCAGTAGCATACAATGCTTCAGTTCTCACGATGCAGCAACTTTAAATATATTTTGAAAACCCATGATTTACTTTGGCAGATAATCTTTGTGAAGTTACTGCTATTAAAAAAGAAAAGGTTTATGGTGGATTGCCTTAGAAAATCAATTGTGGATCCTGCCACAACTACCATTTCAATGCTGGTTGTACAATAGAGGTTAAGATTGTTTCCAATGTCTCGTAGTGAAAACTTGGCCCTATGGTAACTATCTATGCTGCCACAGTGACATAGCCATTATATGTGACATAGTAAGAACTCATGCTGGAAAATTTCTCTGTAACAGTCCATAAAAAAGATGGTTAATTCATCAGCTTGTTAGCTTTTGTCTACAAGTGATATGCCAGTTTTGTATAAACACAAAGGTTTTTTTTTTGTTTCCAAAATATTGAAAACAAAAAAAAAAAAAGCTTTGACTTTTTTTGCTGTATTACTAAAGTCACTGCATCCTTGAATGCTTGAAAAGATGGTTGCTTTCTGTATTGTACATTGAGAGTGGATTCTTAATACTGCTTTTCTCTGTGCTTCCTGACATGACTGTTTTAAGTGCAATATATTCACAAGAATACATTTAGTGCATTTTGATTGGTGAATAAAATCTTTACATTGCAATATTCCTTCCATTAAATAAAATGAATGTCATATCTAGTTTTATTGTAATCATTTTTGTAAGTTGAACCTGAATGTAGTCTTATTTTTGCTGACTCGAACAAAAAATACAACATGCATTAGATGAAAATGTATATTGTGTAACAATTGTAAATATTTGATCAAATAATTTGTACACTGCAAAATAGGAATATATGCAATTTCAATAAAAAAAATAAATAAAAAAAAAATGTATATGAGATTGTTTTTTTGTGTCCATTTTTTTCTTATGAACATTATTATATGTACTTTGGTATTCTGTTCTTCTTACACTGCAGGGAGTGATGGGGATAAAAGAAGGAAACTAGGATGAAATATTCAAAGTTGACCTATACTCATTCTAACAGCTTTTTCTCATAGGTTTCCCTGTACAAAACATAGTTTTGTAGGGTTTTAGATTACTTCTCTAATGTATCCTCCATATGATTTGAGTTGTATGTCAGTATGACCCTTCATTTATCAGGCATGTGCATTGACAGAAGGCAAGACAAATATGTATTACCTAGATCTGTGATATTGTAAAGTACTTTGCACATCATAAAATGCAGTATTTAGACATAGCTACTAACTATTACCCATTTAGGGACCATACCATTGTAGCTCCTTTACATCCCCATTTTGATTCCAGTGCATGTACCTAAATGCAGACTTTGTATGACAGTGCAAGATCTGCCTATGCTGCCACCTATCTGTCATACAAACTGCTTAGTGAAAGTGATAAATTAGACTGCTCCTAACACATTCAATATTAAAAGATCCTTTCCAACAACAAAAGACTGAACGATGCATGAACAAGCACTGTACATACAGCACCGTTATGCTCTATGGAGAGGGGAGGGGGAGAGAATGACAGAGGAGCACCCTGCTGCACTCTCTCCACTTTCATTGCGATCGTTTGTTGTCCGTGGATCCGCCAGGACGGATCCATGAACGACGAGTGCTATACACACTCATGAGAAGCTGCACTGTTTAGGTGTGTTGTAGATTTTACGAAACACTGAGCTGCTGTGTGCTTGCCAACCACAATTTAGTCTCTTTTAATTATCAACCAGTCTTCCAACCAGCTTTTCTCCAACCAACATTAACAATGAGGTGGGAACCAAAAAGACAGCTGTAGCTTGGAAAGCCTGGAGCCACTGCGCAGAGCCCACTTCAAGTACTAGGGGTCAGAAGGCTGGAGACAACACACTTTCATCTGTGAAGCTGGGTGATCCAGCAAACCTGGAATGGATCTGGTCCAGGATTCAAGACATTTTCCAGCCAATAGATAAGACTTTTAGGAAATCTAATCAAGGTTTGCTGAATCACTCAGCTTAACTGATGAAAGTGTTTTCTCTACAGCCTTGGAGAGCTTTAATAAATCAGACCCCATGTGAGAACAAAAGGAACACTTCGGTGTATTGGTCACCTATATAACCCATTTAACTTTACAAACTTCTATTTTAAAATGATCTGACATTCAGACAAATCAGTTTCTGCAGAATGTTGAATCTGGTGGATATCTATCTATATGTATCTGTATTCAGTCTATATAGGAAAGTATTTTAATATTCATCTAATTTATGCTATCAAAGTTCATTACATTTTGACCATTTGGGCCGTGTCCAGCAGATGGCGGTGTAGGGCGCACACTAGTGCCTTACTCGTACCCCCAGATGGGTCCCAAAGGAAGGGGATCCCAGAAGAATAAACCTGCTGGTGGCAGGAGCACAGCAGGCGGGATAGCCGGTTTGTTTTCTCCCGCCGGCCTCTCTATCAAGGAACAGGCTGTAAACCTGCGGCCTCTAGTAAATTTTGCGGCCACGACCGAAGCAACATGAGCGCGTTTACCCGGCAAGCTGACCAGCAGCTTCTCTACAATAGAGACCCACCTTTATACAGTTAGCATCCCTAACTTTCCAATTCACAGCCCGACCACTCCTGCTGCTATGGAAAAGGTACCTCTTTCTCTGAATTCTTCTGTAATAATTGTGGATGAATGGGACTGGAGGGCTCATCTTAGGGCTTTACCTACTAGACAAGATTTGGAGCAAAGTATAAATAGGCTGGAAGCAAAGTGCAAATTGGAGTTCCAGGCTATGCAGCGTTCTATATGGCAAGTTACAGCTACCACGCTTACTTTACAAAAAGCCTATTCTGACCTTACTACTCAGGTGGCAACTCACAGTAGCGTATTGGAAAGACATGAAGCTCAATTTAAAAGGTTATTTCTACTTCAAGATGATTTAGAAAATCTTAAGAGGCGTAATAATATCCACATAAGGGGGCTCCCAGAATCTGTCCCTAACTCGGGTCTTCATTCTGCAGTCTGTTCTATCTTTGCCTCACTGTTAGGGGCACCTCCAGTCGTTAACCTAGAGATTGATAGAGTCCACAGGACCTTAGGCCCACAAAGTAAGGATCCCCAGCCACCGAGGAACGTGCTTTGCAAGATCCATTTTTGTAGGACTAAAGAAGATATATTGTGCAAAGCTAGAGATGCAGAACCTATGGAATATGCAGGTGCACGCCATCAATTGCTCTGAGATTTGTCCAAGCTTACATTGGATCAACGGCGTGCCCTTTAGCCTCTACTTGTGGTTCTGAAAGAAAGAAACACCCTATAGATGGGGCTATCTATTTCACTTGAATTTACGCAAAGGGGGTAAAAATCATATCCTTTGATCCCCAATGGATCTTCCTCAGTTATTGATGGATTTACAGCTTCCTCCTGTTACTTAATTGGAATGGCCATCAGCAATGTCTTATTTACATAAGGTAGCCCTTCTTCTACCTCTACTTACCCTGTGCAACATCTTTCACTTTCTAGATTTTGTATACCTCCAGAAGCTTCAGCAAATCATATGGTTGGCACTGGCTACCAGCAAGAATCATCTCCTTCATCACATCTTTAAATCCTGCTGAAGACACCTTAATTTTATTTTGGACAATTGGTTCCAGTATTGAAGCTGCAGCAGATTATATGGCTGGCACTGGCCTCCAGCAAGAACCATCTATTTCGATGTCATCTTCAAATCCTGCTGAGGATATCTTAATTTTATTTTGAACAATTGGTTTGTCTTTTTTTTAAATTTGTATAATTTTTATCTGGCTTCCTAATACATCTTTTTCACTGATATCCCAGAAACCCAATAGGGCTATGAGTGGGCACCCTAAATGCCGATATATGGTGTGAACATTATTGCGGATACCAAAGAATAGATAGTATGTAATATGTCTCATCATTTTCCCCTTCATGCTTTGGTGGGCCTAGGCTCACCGGTTTCAGGTGATCAGATTTGATTGCTAATTTCCTTCCGCCACAGACTGACAGCTTCCCCTTAAATAGGTCTACCGCATATTCCTAACGGTAGCTTGGGACTTTTTGACCCCACTTTAGTTTTCACTGTACACGTGAGAAGTTAGCACGTCTCGCCTGTCTAGTGACTCTTTTCCCCTTCCCTTATCCTCATGTTGCCACCCACTACACAATCTCAAACTTTGAAATTTCGATCTCTCAACATCAAGGGCCTTAATAGCCCCAACAAGCGTTCTCAACTACTATATGCCCAACACAAAGCTAGAATACAAATACTATTTTTTCAAGAAACCCATTTCCAGACAAATCGGATTCCATCTCTTTGTAATCGTTACTATCCTATTTGGTTCCACAGTTCTAACCCTGATTCTAAAACGAGAGGAGCCTCTATAGCATTTCATAAATCGCTACCAGTTCAAATATTAGATACCCATTCTGACCTACAGGGCAGATATCTAATCCTTAAGATTTTCGTATGGAGGAGGAAGTTTACCATTGCCTCTTTTTATGCACCTAATCAGCAACCCACAATGGCCATTACTCAATATTTGGAAATGTTAAAAGGAGTAGCTGAAGGCATTATCGTAGTGGGATGCGATTTAAACTTTGCACTTGACCCCTGGCTTGATACATCCTCTGGGAAAACCTTTATCTCTTACTCTAAATTGAATTCTTTTCGATCCAAGCTGCATGAGCTTGGGTTGATGGACATTTGCCGCACACTCCACCCAACCACTAGGGATTATACTTTTTATTCCCATTTGCATTCAATGTATTCCCACATTGACTATATATTAGTGAGTCACCCAGCACTTGATTGGCATCCAACTGCCTCTATAGATTCTTGCCCATGGTCTGATCATTTCTTGGTAACGTTGTCTCTCCAAATTCCGCAAGTGGGACCCAGTGAATGGACCTGGAAGTGTAATGATTCACTATTCAAAGATTCTCTATGCGCTGCAGCAGTTCTGGATATGATAGCTAATTTTATAGGGGATCATTCCTTGGATACCACCTCTCTCCCGATACAGTGGGAAGCTATGAAAGTGGTTCTTAGGGGGGTCCTAATACAGCATGGAGCTAGACTTAAGAAGATTAGGACTCAGGATCTTTAACTAACGTCTGATAAGATACGCTCGTTGGAGCAGTTGCATAAGCAAAACATGGCCCCTGATGTATTTATGGAACTGACAGCAGCAAGGACACATCTACTTGAATTGTATGACCTAGCTCATCAGCACTATAGAGACTGTTTTTGTAAACAGATCTATCAGTATGGAGATAAATGTGGCAGGCTACTGGCACGCAGCTTGCACCCACGTGCACCTGCCACATGTATCTTCTCTATACAGACTCCCACTGGTAATTAGACATCTATCCCTAAAGATATTTTACAGATCTTCTATAATTATTATTCTAATTTATATCAACTAAATTTGGACCCAATACCACCATCCTCTCTAGAGCAATATATGTTGGAAACAGCCCTTCCAGAACTAAATTCAGAGCCAATAACTTTTATAGAATCACCGAAGAGGAGGTTAGTGCGGCGATAAAAGCAACCCCACCTGGTAAAAGCCCAGAACCTGATGGATTTACCCCTTGATTTTATAGGATACATGCTCTTTCTTTAGTTCCTTTTTTGACTAGGGTTTACTCTTCTATATCGACTAACTCTCCTTTTCCACCACAAAGCCGTGAAGCACATATTAATGCTTTACCCAAACCAGGCAAGGATCATACTCTATGCTCTAACTATAGACCTATATACTTGATAAATGTGGATGTTAAATTGTTCTCTAAAATGATTGCAAATAGGTCATCTCAATATAAGCCTTTTTTCATTCATAAGGTTCAAACGGGATTTATATATCGGATAGAGGCGAGGGATAATAGCATTAAAACTATTCTATTGCCGCAATATGCTCATGCCACCCATACCCCTGTGTGCCTACTTTCGGTGGATGGGGAGAAAGCCTTTGACAGAGTCAGTTGGCAATTCCAGTAGGCCATGGTCCCACTATGATGGCAAGAATATCAGCACTTTATTCCTTACCAAGGGCCCGAGTAAGAGTTGATGGTGCTCTAATTATTTCTATATTCAGAATGGGACAGGACAAGGGTTGCCCTCTATCCCCATTGCTTTACACCTTGATAATGGAGCATCTGGCGGTTGCGCTACGCCACAATCCAGATGTTAGAGGGATAGTGCTGGGTGACTCACAAAATAAATTGTCATTATATGCCGATGATCTGCTCCTTTATATTTCATCGCCTCATATTACAATTCCTGCTATTTTATCAGAGTTTGAGAAATTTAGCTTCTTGAGTAACTTTAAGGTCAATCATTTAAAATCCGAGATTCTTAATATTACGCTTGATACTAGTCAAATATTAGTCATCTCTTAGAGAATATACTTCTTTTAAAATATGCAAAGAGGCGCTTAAATATTTAGGTGTGATGATAACCTCCAATCCCTCTAATTTATTCTTTTACAATTACTCCCTACTTTATAGTAAACTCCAATATGAACTTCAGAAATACTCCTCTTTACTGTTAGGTTGGTTTGCAAGGGTCAATACTCTTAAAATGGATATACTCCCAAAGTTATTGTACTTGTTTCAAACAGTCCCTCTTTTCATACCAGCCAATTATTTACGTAAATACATAGTCTAGTTAGCCAATTTCTGTGGCGGTCAGGACACCCCCGACTAGCATTTCATATATTTGCTAAACCAAAGGCTAAAGGAAGTGTAGGGGTTCCCGATATTATGTCATTATCAGGCATCGATTATGGGGCGAGTAGTAGATTGGTTTCATAACAGCGATTTTAAAGAATGGGTGAGGATAGAAAACTCCCTTTCACCAATCGACCCTAAGTCCCTACCTTGGGTAGATTGTTCTCTTCTACCTCAGAACGTTCCTTTGCCTCAGCTCACTTTAGACCTTTTGCATGTCTGGAATGTTTCTATTAAATTAGGATTTCTATCTACAAAATCTGGCCCTATGATTTCTTTATTTGATAACCCGGCATTCCCGCCAGCTATGGGGACATCTCACTTTCTATCCTGGTCGAGTGAGGCCGATCGATATCTTAAGGATATATTGTTAAATGGTCAGGTTCCTCTTTTGGCCTCCCTGAATACACTGGCAGGATGCTCTCATGGTTTTCATATAGACAGCTAACATCCTTTGTTTCCTCTTTTACTGATATGTCTTTAATATGTAGGGGTTTGACAGCATTTGAGAAGATGCTTAGTTCCAATACACGCCCTACTCATGTATCTCAGTATCATATGACTTGGGGACTCTAGTTATACCCCCCCTACATACAAACGATATTGGGAAAGAGACTTAGTAGGGTCGATAACAGATGAAGAGTGGGAGAAATCCTTTGTACTTACACATAAACTTGCATTGTCATGTAAAGCTTAAGAAACAAACTTTAAAATCTTATCCACTATAAACTATAAAATCTTACTGTTGTCCGGTGGATTTACATCATATTTCTGTTCAACAGTCCGATGGATGCTGGCGTTGACATACACAAAGAGGAACATTACTCCATATATGGTGGGAATGCCCACTTATATTTCAATTCTGAGAGTCTATATTTCGCTTGTATAATAGGTGCACTGGGTTCTTGGTCCCGAATATTCCCAAAGTAACACTTCTTTCAATGATCCCGGGCTCTCCTAAATCTATTAAGAAAGGCCTCCTATGCCATTGTCTTACGGCTGCTGGGGGGCCTTGATCCCGCGATCTTGGAAACAAGTAAGGGTTCCTTCCATAAGAGATTGGGTTTTAGAACTCGAGAAAATACGTTTTATGGAAATGCTAGTGTCAGAAGATAACGATCGTATAGAACAATGTAGGCTGACATGGCCAGTATGGGACAGGTTTAAGGAATCTCCTCAGATTCAATTACATTTACGCTAAGATTTGTTGGTCATATCATTTCTGGTCCTGATGTTGAGAGTTGGCACTTAAAAGCTTTTTTGTTTACTCCCTTTAGATTGCTTTCCGTACCTACCCATTTCCCTTCCCTCACTCTAGGGCTATTTTTAGGGCTAGTTGAACGTTTATTTTTTTGTTCTTTATGATTGTCAATAATTATTAATGTCAATTTAGGATCCAGAATATAAGAGGCTCTAACGTATATATTCATGGATTAGCGATATTTTCGCTTCTGTTATATTCACTGCTAGGTGTGTTCACATTATTTTTGTTTTCGTTTTTTATCTTTAATTTTAAAGAACAACGCAAAATGAATTATGGACATCAGGTTATGAGCCTGTAACTGATTTTATCTGAAGATGCTTGTTGGATCTTGATGTTATATTGTAAAATTAAGGTTTTGTTTTTACGGTTGTCACATGTATTTTGAAATATGTGAAATTTTTAAGAAAATAATAAAGATCATCAATTCAAAATAAAATAAAGTTCATTACATTTTGTTAGTAGCTGATAAATTATTAGCACATGTTTACAACATAACAGTCTATGTAAAATGTTTTGCAGGCAAGTTTGAGTGGTTCTTACTTCTTACCTTATTACACATTTCTAACGCCTAAAGCCTTTTTTTTCTTTTTACCTAAATTTCCTAATATTGAAACCAGACCCTTCAATAGACTTCGGAACTTCCTGAAAAGCAGTGAGCGTGTATTCTTGCTTATTTCCATAAAAGTTTCTCTGTGAAATATGACTTGCCAAAAATGAAGGGGGGCAAAATGCGTGGAGACCCCTTCTTTCTTGGCAAATCCCAGACAAGACCACTTTCTGCTCCCAAACATAGCAGGGACCATCTTTGGGAGAGAAGGGCTCATCACCACAACTACTGTGTTGATGGTGCCTGTGGGTGAGGAGCTTATTTGGAATCTGGAAGCCCCCTGTAATAGAAGGAACCCCAGGTATCCACCTCCTCACCCAGGGCAATGAGTACAGTGGTATATAATAGTCCTTACCTATTCCCACAAAAGGTTAAAGCAGCCCTAGAAATACCACCACACAATGTACAAAAACAATTATTGTTAACAATACTTAACCTTTGCAAGATATGGCAATGTCCACATAGTGACCTGCTGCAACCAGTCCAGCAATGGCTGCTTCACTCTGTATAAAGACAGGAGCCCTGTCCAGGTGAAAGGAGCTCCTACCATTGAATTTGGCCAATCACATGTAAACAATGACAGGAGCTCTATCTACATCCATGGTGCTCCTGTATTTGTGTAGAGCCAGGCACAGCTGTCTTTAGATGCCCTCTTGTGTTATTGATTGAATGTAAATAATGATGATGTGATCTCTGGGAATTAGAGGGTTCAAGCAAAGACTATGATGCATATATGGATCAGCTACAGGCACGTGGGGGACTGCATTACTGAATAGTGAATTATAGCAGGTTTGAGTCAGGTTGTAAATCTAAAGATTTGCAGATTACATGCAGGTAAGAACCAGCAGCAAAACAGGTTATGGGTTGGTTATAAGTTTGAACATGCGCAGTGAGATCTGCAAGTTTTTTTCCTATCTACGTCACCCAATCTTGCGCCTTGGTCAGGTGATGTAGGAACAAGAACCCAGAAGAAGAAGAGATGGTGGAGCCCAGAGCGCCGGCCCGAAGATGGATGCTGGGACGATACGGGACCCGATGAAAGAGACCACCGGACCAAGCACACAGATTGCAGGGGGATAGAGATGATAATGGAAGCCATGGGATTTCATATGCTGGTTGAGGGGTGTAGGGTGCATGGCAATACCCAGAAATGTAGTTGTACGGATAGTCTGCAGCAATTACATTTGGACCCAAGCCCAATCACTAATAATAGATTTATATGACTGCATTGATGGCTATTGTGTGGCCCACACCAGGAAACACAGAGCACAGTGGGGCCAGGAAGGGTAAATATAAGGCCAGAAAACAAAGGTTTCCTATTTCATCCTGAAGAGGTGGCTGTTACTTTTATTAATGCCAGGGAAGATACAGAAAAGGTTAAATGATGTGGTAAGAAGGGAAGATGAGACACAAAGGGTTAACCCAACACCAGCTATAGCAGAGGATGGAAGTGGGCGGGGTCAGGTGATCGGTACAATTCCACGTGATTTAGCTCCTCACAAGCCCTTCTGGATTTTGAACAAGTACCGCGCGCCTGCCAACCACAACATGTCTCCCTGTCCGCTCAACCAATCCACTGACTCCGAGCTGGTTGGAGAGAGGCGGGTCTGTAGGTGATTGGTCCGTTATAGCATCTTCCTCGTCCATCTAGCATGGCTGCCCCCTGTTGAATAGAGGTGTATTGGCAATGGGTATAGGAAGTGTGGCAGAGCGCTGGCATGATTAAAGCACAACTGCTGGGTAGGATCATCACCATGAGATCCTACCAGGCTGTCCTGCTTTTCCTGGCAGCCCTGGCAGTGTTTGCCTTCTATTACCTAGGCTCGGGGAAGGAGAGTTTCTCCAGTACCACCAGGAGGATAATGGAGAACAGCGCCGGGCAGGAGCTCATTCCAGACCTGGACCTGGCGGCATCTTCATCCGAGCTCAAGATCGGCGAGGGCAAAAGCAAGAACCTGGAGAACCGCGGCGTGCAGGACTACCACCTGCTCATGATGTTCACCAAGGTGGACCGAAGCCCCGGCCTCAGGGACAAGTTCCAGCTGGCCCTCCGCTCCCTGCTCAAGTATGGCAAGTTCGAGAGCCATGAGGTGCTCAGCCTGCATTTTGTGTCCGATGAGCCCAGCAAAGACATCGGAAAGACCGTGCTGAGGGACCTGCTGCAGGGAGCCAGCTTCAAGTATAAGGTGGGCACATACATTGTATACATGGCTGGACCTCATGCTTCAAGTATAAGAGTATAAGGTGGGCACATACATTGGTATACATGGCTGGACCTGATGTATAAGGTGAGCACCTGGTGATAATAGGCACATACATTGTATACATGGCCAGACCTCATGCTTCAAGTATAAGGTGGGCACATGGGTTCTTTTTAATTTAAGGTGCTCATAACGCCCCCCTTCAAAAATAAAACACAGTCCTTCAAATAAGAGTGCTTCACCCTTTGAAAACAGGGACTAGTCACGTGATCACATAAATCAATGAAATGCTATTTTGGTTTAAAAAATGTAACTTCTTTACAACTGTTTAAGCATATTGTGTGAAGGGTGTTTGATATATATTTTTGTTTTTGGCAGTCTCTGTTTATCTGCACTTTTTGGTCTCTCTTTTTGAGTGTCTTTCTGTGGATATTGAACAGATTTTAACAGTTGTTATTATTATTAATACCAGGATTTATAACATTCTATGCGTCAACATTCTATGCAGCGCTGTACATTAGATAGGAGTTGCAAATGACAGACAGATACAAACAGTGACACAGGAGGAGAGGACCCTGCCCAGAGGAGCTTACTATCAGTTCTTCATAATTCCTTCCATCGTTTTGTATTCTATACTGCTGTGAGATCCATTGATGGAAATAATACAGCATTGTTAAGTTTTCTGTAGTGTATTGCAGTTTTATTTAGCTTTGCTGCTTATTGTCTTAATTTTGTATACAAACAGTATTGTCTTTTAATCATGTGTAATAAATGTTGGCAATAAAAAGCATGACCTGCAAACTAGGAAAAACATGACCACGATAAAAAGAATAACTGTGTTTTGAATTGGCTGGATAAAGCTACGTACACACTTCCAATTATTATCGTTTGTAAACGAACGACGAACGATCCTGCACGATATCTTCGAACGATCGTATAGCACCGATCCTGT
>NC_092861.1:53691450-53705832 GCF_032062135.1 Pyxicephalus adspersus
GTCCGGTCGTTCATTTCCAACGACTATCCTCGTTCGTCTGCGTCGTTGGTTACTTTATTTACAAACAATTTTTGGCCAATCGGTCGTTCATTTCCAACGATAAAAATTCCATTTTAAGGTGGGCACATTCCATTTCCAACAGGGTCACACGATAGTGGAATATTGGTAATGTGTTGAGGTGCATTGCATCAAGTAAGCCGGACTATTTAAACAAAGAATGGATTGTATTGTACCTGAAGATGTTGGTCATGCTGGACTTTTTTACACTATACCCCAACATACCCTGGAGAGAGACAGAAAAATCAGCCTCATCATTGGTGCCTGCAATAAACAAACTCATTATTTTGTGACCGTTTTCTTCTGCTTTCTGTTGGGCACTTAATAAAAGGACATTTTGATTTGTTGTAGAGCAGGTGAAGTGTATACATCGTAATGACAGTGAATTGGGAGGGACAGGATGTCCGTGTAAACGCAGGAAATGGAGAAAGGAAGCTTGTAAATCCGCTTGTAGTAAGGCTTCTACATGATTCTCATATTTGTACAAATTAGTGTGCTGAAGGTTATGGTTTATCTATCTCAACCATCATTAAAACTGCAGTCAGCATTGTCATAGACTATTTTATTATTGGGTCATGCTAGGAATGCATGTTATTATTTGTAGCATATTGCCCCAAAATGCTAAGCAATAGCTTTTATTTCTCACAAAAAACCTGTAACTGTATTTTAGAGCAGACCCCTTCATCACACAGGAGATACAATGGACCTGATTTATTAAAGCTCTCCAAGGCTGGGTAGGATACAGTTTCCTTAGTGAAGCTGAGTGATCCAGCAAACCTGGAATGGATTTCTTCAAAGCTATTTGTTAGCAAATGTTTTAAATCCTAGGCGAGAACCATTCCAGGTTTGTTGGATCACCCAGATTCACTGTTGAAACTGTATTCTCTCCAGCCTTGGAGACATAGAGATGTATATATTCATAGTAAACAAAATTCAGCTAGTGTTTGCAGGAAACGTGCAGAAATTGTAGCGCCCACAAGCAAAATGTTAATCCCACTTATTCCCCCAACAGAATATATGTAAACCATGGAAACTTTTTAAAACTCCTGTTTTTAGTGCCTGAAATTATCAAAAGCTCATATTACTAAAAAAATTCTATCTCCGTTCCCTAACGTCAATGATTATTCGGCCATTGTAGTCTGAAAATCTAAACCCTCGCTCTGTTTTCCTGGTTCAAGTCAGTTACTGGCTGGGTAACAAAGTCAGTATGAGAATGACAGCCTAGGAAAAAGCCTAATTTAACCTAAATGGGCAAAAAATTGGGTCAGGCAGAAGAGACAAGTTATGTCCTATCTAAAATAAAACTAGCATACTTACCTGTTCAGTCTTTTTGTTCACATGCAGAGCTCACTGTGCAATGCCATGCACCTGGCTGCTGGGAATAAATTCCCTTCCATGGACATGATCTTAGGCTGCAATATAAACAGACTAGTGAGATGACTGTATGTATAATAAACAGTTACTTCTCTGGTATTCTAGAAGTAGGTGCTGGGGATCAGGATGATATGTGTGAGCTTAAAGACAAACACAGTGGCAGCAGTCACAATATCCAAGCTGTTCTTGCGGGGCTGCGATCTAGCTGTCACATGGCTGCGATCCAAAGGTAGATTATGATTGGCCTGTTACCTACCCAAAACCTAAATTTTACAGGGTAAGGCTTCATTTTTACAGGGAAAGGTGTTCATCTGTGGTGTACTCTGACTGGTGGGCACCAGATGTTAGAAACATAATTATACACTTTTGAGCAATAACATCTATCACTAATACAATCACTACAGTTCTTGTAGTGGAAACAAATTAAAACAGCAGTTATTGCACAATATTATACATACAAATTATTGATATTATACAGTATATACACCCATAATACACTTACTACATTAAAACCAATATTACAGCAGTTATTGCACAATATTATACATTATTATACAGTATATACACCCATAATACTGCTCAGTAATGTCAGTGCTATGTATGTTGCTACCAGCAGGTGTCAGTAGAGCTTTACATACCATGAAGCCATGCATGTCATGTGACCAGGCAGATGTTACTGGTAGAAGTCTGCATGCAATTCTTAGTTTGTGTGACTGAGCAATATCATCATCCCTTTCATTTGTTTGCATTTTCCAGTTCAGGCATTTTTTCTCCTTGTTCCTCCGCCTGGTCACCAAGGAGATGTCCTACTTCTCAAGTTCTGACTATCCTGACATTGATTTTGCAGTGTTTTCTTCCTGAGGATGAAGCTCAGTGACAGTTCAGCCCATCAGCAGCATTTTCCTGCAGCCACTGACTTTATGGTTTTGTTCTGAAGAAGTATAATCATCATCTGAATTTGTAGAACACATTTATGAACGCTAGTGTCTCTGGCCAGTGCTGGGGGGCAGCTTAGAATGGCAGCCTCTGATCATACCCAGTATTTTCTGCAGCCACAAAACCCCTTCTAAATGGGTGCAAGCATCAAAATAGAATATTGTGCAAATAAGTGTCATTGTTTATTCAACACCTAATAGTATACTGTAGTCAGTGTTACAGATAAAGCTTTGATATGCATACAATAGGTACAGCTTACCTGCTTGGTAGTTCCATTTTTAATCCAGGCATTGTTGCAGCTAACTAGTCCCCAACCTAGACTCATACCTTTAATATGGATACCTGAATCTACAACAAGAAGAAAGTGAGGAAAGCAGAATCCTAAAGTGTATGTTCACAATTTTGTATAGAATAGTAAAGTACCGTAGGTAAACCCCCTGTTGGGGTATTGTTTGCATTCTGCACCTCACTAGGAAGATTCCCTTTCACAACCCGCCTATAGACACAACAGGAAATGAGAGAAATTTTCTCCAAAGCTAAAAACATTTTGATCACAGGATAGCTCTTCCTGAAACCGGTGCCCCCATGGAATGATCTTTCCTCCATTGTTGTGATGACAACTCAGATTGTCTGTCTGACTTTCCCTCACATTCTACGTTGGTGACAGTTGTTGTCTGAAGAAGTAATGGCGACCAATCTAATAAGATCTTGGCAGAAAGTGTAGCCCTTCCTTACTTTATCCAAACTCAAAAGAAAATGTTTTCCCATTAGATACATGTTACCTCTATTGGAGATATGTTTGTGAAAGTTCTTATTTATCTAGGTCATAAACTGAACAAGTGGCCTGGATGCTTTATAAAACCGTTATTATACCAAACACAAGAAGAAAACTGTTTGCTTACTCTCTTTTTTTTTGTTTTGTTTTTTTCTGATTGTCATTTGTTGTAATTCCCTTTTACCATGGCAGATCAGAGTATTTAAAGTCTCCTTTTACTAAAGATTGGAAGGGGTAGCAGAAGCTTTGGGGCTTTTTCCATACTTTTCTATTGCAGTACATTCTTAGAAACCCCAGGCATTATCCCAACATATATGCGCTGTATGCGCACTACAGCCATTGTTCATGGAACATTATCATCTTTGTTTTCCTAGCCCTGGTACATTAAAGCAACATATCAGTATTTTGAAATATATCCTTAAGAACATACATTTTATCACCAAATAACACAACATGGCAGCGCAACGGTGCAATATCTTGGTTTCTTGCATGTGCATATATATATATTCTGCAAAGATGTGTATTCAAAAGTAATGCTGCAAACGTAGCAGAACAAACTTTCAGTGCTGCAATTTCTTTAACAAAAAAAGATGTTTTTATTAAAAAAAAAACAAAAAAACACATTGTAATTATAATAGCCGTAAAGTACCTTTCAAATGAGCATTTACCTATTTTCCAGTGCTCAGTCTTGGAGAGGCAGCCAGCATTATTTAACCCTTTGCCTCAGAGCCCAAGCTGTCTTGGACTGGCCCCAGTCCTGTGACTGTACAGTAAAGGCGACTAAGCACAGTAAGTTCCCCAATCATTATGCTTTCTCATTCTTTAGCATGCCCCTGTGCTGATTGCCTATTTGTGCTGTTATTTTCCTTGCAGACTGTAAGCTTTGCTGTGGAAGGGCTGCAACAGGCTGATATCAAGTCAAATATATGCATTTACATTATCTGTTAAACTAATTTGACACATCTGTGCAGTGGCAACTCGCAAGTTACTGATCTACATTGGTGTTTATTCTTTAAAGTATCCCAGCACAGCTTCCCAATGCAGGTAACGCACCACACTGCCATGGTGTGTGCTTATGATTTTAGAACATTAGTAGTGAACTCAGTAGGCTATTTGAATAGAACAAATGCTTCAAATAGAGCTTGTGCTATCACATTGTAGCAGTATGAAATAAATCCCACATTACTTACCTGTCACTGTTCCCTCACAGCGAACCACTATCTTCTTCTCTGTCCTTTTCTCATAGAGGATCTTCAGCCAAGGATTTGCCAACGTATTATGCAGCGCTTTACATAGTTGATTGTCCTATAGCTAACTGTCCCTCAAAGTGGCTCACAAGCTAGCATATATTAACATAATCTAAGGACTTCTTAAATTGTTTCATTTGTATCTGTCTAGAATTCATCTATAAAACAAGGCTTTACTGATGTCTGTAGCTGCAGGCAGTGTTGAGCGATTCATCCCCAAATTCATAGCAGAGCCAGTGAAAATGGTTCCACCCAGGTTTTTAGCTTTTGAACTTCAGGCAAGGCAGGCCAAAATTTTCACAAAACCAGTTTGAGATGGTTTGAACTTTGTAACTTGGCACATTATCCAAATAGTCTTCAGAGGATGGGTACACTGTAGTGATTTAGGGATGGGCATGGTTAGAATCAAAACTATGGTAGGCTGTGGCATTTAAACAATGCATAATTGGTATCAAGGGGCCCAGATGTGCCAAGAAAATATCCTCCACATCATTGCACCGTCAGCAGCAGCTTTAAATGTGAATATAAGGCAAGGTGGATCCATGCTTTCATGTTCGTTCACAAAATTGTGACCCTACCATCCAAATGCCCCAACAGAAACAAATACTCATTAGCGTAGGCAGTGTTTTTCCAATGTTCTCTTGTCTATTTTTGGCATCCAGTGCAAATTGAAACCTCAGGTGCCTGTACTTACCCAACATGATCTGCATCAAGGTTCAATGTGTTGTTCATTCAGAAATGCTATTCTACATTCTCTGTTGTAAGAAGAGGTTATTGAGTTACTGTTGCCTTTTTTGTTTAGCCACTACCAAAGTATTTTTGCCGAGAGAACTTCTACTACTATATTTCCCTTTTTTTGCACCTCTTGGCAATTTCTGAAATAGTTAAACCTACCCGGCCTGGGTGACATCACATACTTTCCAGTGAGACGCTGAGGAAGTTGAGGATATTATTGCCTAACTAAACTCAGCCAACTCACCTGTCCGCGTTCCAGTGCCGAGTGCTGCCACCTTCCTTCTACTCTTCCTCTTCCAGATGATCTTTGGTCCTGATTGGCCATGCTGGGATGACATAATTTTATATCGTCCAGGCATACAAGAAAAGAAGGGAATGCCAGGTTTCCCTTCAACTAAAGTTAACACTACACAGCTTAGCTTTTTGTAAAAAAAAAACACAGTGTTTAAGGCTTTGCCTGTCCCTTTCTACACAAATGACCTGCCTGATCATACAAACTTAAAAATTGAATTTTTTTTCTTTAAATCCCCTTTATCTCTTATTTATATGCTTCAGATGAAAGGCAGCAATGTGAGGACTGGGTAAGGGTCAACCATAAATGGAGACAATCACCAGCAGAGTTCTGTAAGTAAATTACTGTAGCCATCTTTCTTTCAGGAGAGTTTTGTAAAATAATCTAATAATATCTTGTATTAATTAGGCCAGGGTTACAAAGAGGAATAGTTTTCCTGCAATTTCTAGTCCCAATATCTACCATGCCACATTGTGAAAAATGTATCACTGTTTAAGGTGCTGAATGGCCGAAGTGGGGTTTTCTTTCTAACCTGAACAATAAAGCTGTCATCGTTTGCTTGGATCTACTATTCAATATTACCAAGGCTTACCTTGACACATTTTTCTTTATTACATCTCTCAAAAGTATTTAATTGTATCCTTGTCCTTTTACAGTATAATAAACATCAATTTACAGGCATTTGTAATAACACATAATATGAGGAGTGTGTACATAAATATTGACTATGACTAAGACTCAGGATCTTCCTTATTTAATAAAGTGCAGATAAATAATCCTTCTTTCTAGCTCTGCAGCATAGCCAAATAACAATAAAAGAAGCAAAGAATTAACTCTTCAGCCCCAGCATTCATTGTGAACATAGAATTAGAAAAAATGTAAAATTTGGTTAAGTGGGTAAAGGTATCTTTTAATTTTTTTTTTCCTTTTGTTATATGTGTACACTTTTGCCATAAATTTCTATGAACAATCAGCACTTTGAGTAAAATTGTTAACTTATATTTCATGATGAGCTCGAACTGGGAAAACCTAAGTGTAAATATAGAAGTATGGAGATAAAGCTTTGTATGTCCCTAAAATAAAAAGGCACAGACGTAGTTTGAAAGGTATAAAGCGGAGGTCATCTCTATGTAGCATGTAAGAGTGGTAGGTCTTTGGGAGAGACAAATAATCATGTCAAAAGTGGCATGTAAAAAAAAAAATAAAATTCCTGAATGTGAAACTTTAATTTAGTTAATTGATTTTTCAATCTGCCTGATCCCCACAGACATTGGTATCTGACATCCATTGAGATTGGCTTCCTGTATTGAGCTTCTTTACAGCTCATTGGTATACTTCCAGAGCCCCACCATAGGCAACACAATGAGCAGCTGCACTTGTGACCGTATGGCGTAGGCCAACTTAAAGTGTGCTGGCCCTTCAGCAAAATTTACACAAAAAGGGAATTTAGCCCTTAACATGCGGATAGGAGCCAGGCAGGCAACCCTGTCTGCTTGGTATTTTTGTGGTCCTGCATGCTGATGTTGGGTGTGTGTGTGTATATATGTATGTATGTATATGTGTGTGTGTGTATGTGTGTGTATATATGTGTGTGTGTGTGTGTATATATATATATATATATCAACATAAAAAAGATGTGTGTGTTCAAGCTGTGTGCTTTTTATTTGCATATAATTGTTTTTTTGAGAATTGACAAAAGTTTTACATTACTTTATTGTATTGCATTTACTGAAATATACTGGACAGTACTATATTTCCAATACTAAAAATAAAAACCTCCCTGTTTCAGAATTGGTATTGCTCCACATGTTGTGATGCAGCTTTGTATGTTCAGCTTTCTTTGAATATCTTGTATCTCAACAAACTGCTGACTAGTCCTCTGAAAGAATTTGTCAGTCATTTGGTGGATCACAGCATGTATGATCTGTGATTGAAACTTTGTTTTTTGAGCTGCTAACAGCAAAATATAATCCTGAACTCAGAATAACCTTCAGCCTTATTTCGTTTGGTCCCTGCAGAGCAGTTCAGCGTCTCAGGAGGTCTGCTCCTATGTGGATCTATTTCCTTGTAAGAGGATTTAATGAATTCTCACATTTTGTGTAATGGAAACAATCATATTTGTGGGTCAGCAGAAAACGGCACAATCCAATGACCCAGTAAAAGACTAATCCAAAACCTTATTTGTAGAGTTGTACATTTTTTTTTTTTGTGGCCTTTATTACATTTTCGGAGCTTTCCCAACAAATACTTGCATATTATAGTTTCAAAGGCATATATTGCATTCTTGCACTATATTGTAAGGCTGTGCAAATAGCAGCAGCAGCACAACATAAACTAAAAAAATATTCAGTACAATTTTACAATTTTTGATCTTTTGAAAGGATTCCTTCCTTATATACAACTGTAAGATTATTTTAATAATTGTGAACTTTTTTGTGACTTTATATAACTGCCTTCCATATTAAAAAAAAAAATGTAGTCACAATTTGTGACTATTAACCATGTGAAATCACAGTAATTAGTTATAATTATACAAAAGCAATTCCTTCCCATTTTTGTTTGTTCATATTGTGAATAAAAGTTTATGAGAATAAAGGTCACTAACTCGACAATGGGGGGAAACAAATTACCTGTGCATGACTGAAAAGATTTATGTGATTTTCATTTGGTTAACAAACAATTTGCTAGTAGCAATGATATGAAAATGTGTCCTGGGCCAAATGTTATCTCATCCTAATTTTATATTTAATAAAGCAAAAAATATAGTCTTCAGTAAAAAACTAGTGGAAAAGTTTGTGAACGATTTATCTTACATTGGACTTTCCCTACAATTACATTAGAAGCATTGCTGTCCTTTTTTTTTTTTGCATCACTTCAGTTTTTTTCTCTACCGCTTATATTATTGTTATTACTGTAGCGTGGACAGTGTGGTCAGAGGTTGTGCGCTGCTCAACGTAGTGAATAAGCAAAATTTCCTTTTTTTTCTCATCATTTTTCTCATCATGTGTGGCTTTGCTGTTTCTCGTTATAAGTGCATAAACAATCCTGATTCATTTTAATATATTGTGGCAGTTTCACTATTCTCAGTTAAAGGGCGAACATCAGCACATTTGTAGAGCAAGCCTATTTGGCATATTTCAAAGTTAAACTTGGGCCCCTCATAAGGTGTGCAAGCAGTGTGCGAGGGTTTTCGGATGTGGACAAAGGGAACACGTGATAAGATGCCATTTGGTATACCAAGAGAGCGAGAGCCAGGAGATCATTTTAGTGACTGTTACTTTTGTATTGTGAAAACTTCAGGATGTAACAAAGTGTCAAGATTGCATGAAAAAAACTTACTTGAAAAAGGAACGAAGGTATCGTACTTTCGAACCAGAGAAATTGCATTTTTCTAGTACTTTAGAACGAACAGAGGCTTTATGTATTGCCATAACATACGTGGTTTAATGGAAGAATTTGGAATTCCAATCTACAACTCAACTGAATGGTGACTATTCATCCATTAGCCTAAAGTGTGTCTTCCTTCACCATGGCAATATATTTGGGTCAGTTCCAATTGGCCACTGAGTTTCTCTTTGTGAAGAATATGCAGACATAAACTGGGACAGTTGGGTCATCTGTGTTGACCTTAAAATGGTATGCTTCCTTCTTGGTCAGCAACGTGGATACACCAAATATCCCTGTTATCTGTACATGTGGGACAGCAGAGCTCGTGGGAGGCATTGGGTGGAAAGGAATTGGTCTCCAAGATCTGCCCTAAAACCAGGTGATCCAAACATTTTACATGAGCCACTTGTTGATAGAAAGAATATTATATTCCCACCTTTGCACATGAAACTGGGTCTGATGAAGCAGGTCGTTAAAGCTTTGCCAACTGAAGGTGACTGTTTCAAAAAAAAAGAATAACAATAAATCCTTTATAAGAACAAAATAAATTTAAATAAACAGTACATTCAAGTTATTATTTCATTGTTTTTTCATTATATGTAAAATTTGTATGTTTCTTGACAAAAATGCAGGGTACCCTGTATCGTACAAAACTGGATGTGCGTTAAAATGCGTTACTTTCTGGATTCACCACCCAAAAATTTGTAAAAAAACAAATGTAAGGTCTTACTCGACAAAAAATGCGTTCCCCAGAGTTATGTAATCAATCCTGTGTAAAACACCTGATTGATCTGACCCTAGTGGGGCCTTAACATGTCTGAATTTCTGAACACTGATTACTCTGCTACTTTGTGTGTGTATAATAATCATAATAAATAATAATATATCATATGGACTACTTCATTTAAAAGATTGCTGAAATGGTTACCAATGATTTTTTGATTTTTTTTAATGATATTTTTCATTTTTTCTCATACTTGTTTAATCTGTGCTTTTCAGGTCATATTCCATGATGTTAGTGCACTGACGGAAAAGTTATTCCCTATTGTAGAAGCTATGCAGAAACTCTTCAGTGCTGGCACTGGAACCTACTACAGTGACTCCATCTTTTTCCTGTCTGTTGCCCTACACCACATATTGCCAAAAGGTAATTTGAATGTTGGTACTGTGTAATAACACTTTCTGAAGCCCCATATCAATCTGCACGTAAGCCATACGCTGGAACAATCCTAATTCTTGGCAACAAACAAAATAATCCATAGCTAAAAGAGGTTTGCTCACTAAAGAGATGCTAAAAAGTTCTTATGTATGCCAAGCCTGACATTATTAGCGAAAAAATGTAGAAAAGGGTGATGGCATGTGTTTCAGGCCTGTTTTTGCAATAACTGGGATAGCAATCATTAGCTGAGATATGAAACCTTCACTAATTTCTTTTCCAACTGGTGGTGATCCAAGCATTCCTGCAGTGATCTGTGTAGTGCCATAGATCGATGTTGTTAAAACTCCACAACCATTTATTTTAATACAAATATTCTGACATTAATGGACAAAACATTTGCAGTTATGACTTCTCTGATCTCTTCAGTAACAGTTATAGCACTGCACAGGGTATCGTGTTTCTGTTAGCAGAGTGGTATTTTTATGAACAGAGCTACTGACCACTAACAGAACCCAATTTGGTACACAGTGTCCTCAACAGCAGGCCCCTTGTATAAAACTTGTTTGGAACAGACTTCGGGGAAAAAAGGTGTGGAGGATGAAGTGCATTTAGAAAGTGGGGAGTGCACAGTAATCACAATAGTGAAATGGTAAAGCTAGCTAAGAAAATAACAAATAAATAAAATAAAAATTGAACCATGGAAAGAGCAGGTCTGGAAATACAAAAATGTCTACACAGACAGCCAAAGCTGTAATGCGAAGTGTTGGGAGGCTGTCTGTAGTGTTGGGAGGCTGTCTGTAGTGTTGGGAGGCTGTCTGTAGTGTTGGGAGGCTGTCTGTAGCGTTGGGAGGCTGTATGTAGCGTTGGGAGGCTGTATGTAGCGTTGGGAGGCTGTATGTAGCGTTGGGAGGCTGTCTGTAGCGTTGGGAGGCTGTCTGTAGCGTTGGGAGGCTGTCTGTAGTGTTGGGAGGCGGTCTGTAGTAAGTCTTGTACTGGCATGGTGTCACTAAAGTGAATGACTGCTTGCCTTAGAATTAAACACAATACCTGAAGCAGTGTATGGGAGAGTGAATGCATATTATCAGGCATGGTAGTGACTTCCAATGCTCTGCAAAGGTAGAGAAAAGTCAGCTTTTTCCTGACTTCCTCCTTTAGAATGCTGGAGGCTCCATAGGCAGCAGCCAGACACCCTGGTAGGCATTGGGTAGGAGGGAGCAGTAGGGCTGTCTAAAAATGCCAGAGATTGAAGAATATTACATCCCTGTTACTGACAAAAGGCTTAATGAATTGATATGCTTGAAAAGCATGGTAAGTACTAATTGTAAGAATTTAATTTATTTTGGCAGTCTGAAAGTGTTTCATGGTAACACTGTCGCTTTTAGTACTAGTTATATATTTAATGGTAACATTTTGACATCTGTTACTGTTTAAGCTTTGAGAACCTCTGCTGTAGATGACTGCTATCTGATTCTGAACCACAAGCAGCAGGTTTCTGGACAACTTTAAGGAAGCTCAAAATTTCCACGTTGATTTCTCATTAGCTGTGTAATCCTTGTATTCAAGAAGTTCCATTAATGATGTTAAAAGATTTAAATACCCTTGCCCAGATAGTGTCTCTTTCTACATGTTTTTTTTTAAATCCTTGTAATTCCTTAGAGCCTGTTTTCCAAATCACAGATGTGACCCTGCTGTATCTGAGACTCTTAATAGTTTAATTGGTGAAAGCCTATTCTTCAATGTATCTTTCTAAGCTTAGAAGTCAGTGTGGTATTTTTAGCTTAAAATTATACAGCTTTTCTCACGACATTTAAAGCATGTCATTTCACATTGGCTTTGGAGCACAAAATATAACCTTATAGGCTTGCTAAGCATAAATCATACTGTGGCTTATATAAGTGTTATCAAGAGCACTTCCATGGATAAATGTATCTCCAGTCAATAGATGGACCAAATCCTAGGTAATTTAGTCCGTGTTGGTCTTGGTCTGCCAATATGTAGTGTGAGTATTGGATACCTTACTTTGATTTGGTTTTTGGCTTCTCATCAAACCTGTGATTAGGAAAGCTTTGCTGAATTGTGCACGAATTCAGGGTCCCGATGGCATGGTCTGAGCCAAGAGCTGATTTTTTATGGTACAGTTCTAATTTAGGTTTCAGATGACTAAAAAACTGTAATATAGCTGTAAGGAAGGTAAATTCTAGAAGTACTCCAAAAGATAACATTTATTTAGAATTTTTTTGAAAGTATTAACAGAAAGGTAATATTTTTCATTGGCTGTGGAGTCACATTAAGCTTGTGGTGTTATGCAGCTGGGTGTTCTGTGAATTTGCTCCTGGGTTTCTTCAGAGGAGCTAGGCAGAAGGAAAAAGCTAGTTTTGCTGTCGGACCAAGAGCTAGAAAGAATTCAAAAGTACATTTCTCAACATAAAACTGACTTGTAAAATGTGATGAAGCCCTAGCAGCTGACATAAAGACTGATTTCATAAAAACAGCACAAAAAGATGAGAATGTGCAGTGGGATTCTATCAATGTACTCTTGCGAGATGTATGGTGTTTATTGTTGGAAAATCTGAACTTTGAGTTCAGTTCAATTTTTGGTTATCAAGAACTTTTAGAAATGTTTATTGTACCAAAGCAGCTTCCTGAAAAATTAATTTCTCCAGAGTTCCTCCTGAAAGTAGCGGTTGTGGTGGTGTGTTTGTGTGCCGTAGGCATTAGAAACAAATCTAACTACCGGTATTTATTCTACAAAGATATTTTAAAATACACTGGACACATTTATTGGTACCCCTAGAAAACAAATAATTAGATTACCATTATTATAGACAGAAAATTATATCATGCTTGTTAAAGGCAAAGGCTGTAAGATCATCCCCAAGCAGCTTGATGTTCCTATAACAACAGTTACAAATATTATTAGGAAGATTAAGGTCCATGGGACTGTAGCCAAATTTACTGGATGCAGGTTCAAGAAGAAAATAAACCGCAGATTGGCAGCCAAAACTCAAGGACAACTTCCACTGCACTATAATTCAAGCACCAAGGTCTGATCACTGTCTGATCACATCATCCATTGCTTTTTGAGCAATAGTAAGCTCAACAAAAGATGACCCAGGGCATCCTATGTTGAAAGAAAAACATTAATTCCAGACTGGAATTTGCGAAATTGCATACTGACAAGATGCAACACTTCTAAGAGAATGTCTTTTGAATAGACAAAATTGAATTTTTTTTGACAAGTCACAATAGTTTTATGTCGACAGAAGGACATCGTGATGAATCATGAATCTGTCCAAGATGATAGAACTTTTGTTTGGTGCCGTTCCAATAAAACATATAAAGATGACTGCCTGAAGGAAACAATCAAGTTTCTGCATTAATGCATGATGTGGGGTTGCGTTTCAGTTTAAAGAACCAGGGAAGATGGCAATCATCGGTAAATGCACTGGTGTATATTAAAATTGTGGAAATTTTTCTCATTTATTCTTTTAAAAGTTTGTATCCTGATTCAAAATTTACGGTGAAAATTTAAAAAAGTGCTACATGACAAAGCTCCATCCTGAAACGCAAATCAGTTAACTGCTACACATAATGATTTAGAATATTGTTTTTCATTAGTCCATGCCTCAAAGAATTCAAGCTGTCATAAATGATAGGTTAAGTGCAACAAAGTACTAAGTAGACATTTTTGGGGTTGATTTCACATTTTGTTTTTTCTTTTGTTATTGATTACAAATTTTTTCCTCTACTTGGCTTGACAAATAACAAACATTTGCCATTAATTACAACAATGTAATTTAATATTTTGAAGGTATGTTTTACAATGTTAGAATGTTCATGTTTAAAAAGTTTTGTGTTTTATCAATATTTTGGAACACCCTTCAGGAGGAGGTATTCCATAACTTTTGCTACGACTGACTTAAAGTAGTAGTCTCTAACCACATCTAGAACTTTTGCTTTATCTTACGGAATTCTTAGTGCTGATGGATCTAAACACCAGCTGTATTTCAAACTTACAATGAGCATAAAGTTTGGGTTTTGCTAACGCCAATCCATTCCACCAGCTCTCCTAAGCTAAGCTTCAGTAACCCTCTACTCTAGCTGCCGAACTAGTGTCTAATCCTGAAGTGTCAGGATCCATACATATGTTTTAGTATTTCTCGGACCACAGTGAATTTAGAAATGTATGGCTTACAAATGTCACAGAATGATACTTTCTATGAAATCCTGACCTTTGACCATTGTACCTGGGCACACTGATTTTCCTCTGCTAACACTGTTCACTTTTAATCGTTTCTGTTCCTTGAGGGCTCATTGGCAAGTTCAGAATTTCCCCGTATCCTCCCTATGCAACAAATTCAAACTAATAAGGATCAGCATGGTGGTGGAGAAGGGGTTAGTAAAGTGTAGCTTTGGGGGG
>NC_092861.1:53705884-53775359 GCF_032062135.1 Pyxicephalus adspersus
CAAGTTCAAGTTTTACTAGCCTAATCATATCGCCAAAATTTTTAATTTACAGAAAAAGGTAGACTACTTTTTTATGTAAAGCAGTAATCAAGACAGAATGGGAGCACAGAGCTTCCTGGGACACCTACAACATGCACCCTAGAAGGCTCCTAGCTGCTGCTAATCCCCGAGCTCGGACATATGCCGAAGGGATATTTTCCTACATTGAGGAGAAAAAAATGCTGATCCCATGCATGCACAGTGAGATCGGCACTCAGGAAAAAGATGGACGAAGGTGGCGGCGCATGTTGCTTCCTCAGTGCCAGGGCGAAGGAGGATCCCAGGACAGTGCAGGACCCAATCAAGGAAATCTCCAGCATGACTTTTCTTCCACTTTAAAAGAAACTTGTACCAAGAAAATGTCAGGCTTTTATTTACTTCTAAATATACTTGTTGCCTGGCTGTCATGCTGATCCACGGGCTTTAATGCTTTCTATGGCAAAAACCTAGAACCAAGTGGGTACAGTAAATTAAGATTTGAAAGTTTTTCTGACTTCTATGTGCTTTTTTCAGTTCTATTTGTTTTAAAGTATTAAAGCCAGAGACAGCCAGGCAACTCATATTTTTAGGTCCTCCACAAATGCAGTTTTCCACTTCTATCAGTACAGGCCTTCTTATATATGATTTAATCCAGATATTGAACACAAGTATGAATTTTAGTTATTGATTTGATTGCCACCGATGTTTCTCTTGAGGACCCCTGTGCCACTATTGTGCCCTTATAGTAGGGGTCCACAGGAAGTACCAAAGCAGCCCAACACTATTTGTCCAGCCCAAGGAGCCACTGGATCATTTCCTACTGGAATATTGTATTCTTCTTGGACACAGCTTTAATACAAGAAAATAAGTCTTCCAGTTTCTCTTCCATACTATAGTCTGTCTTCAGTCATTTTAGCCCTATGTTTCAACACATTCTTTCCCTTTCATGATGCCGCCTTCTCCCTTTACCACACCTTGCATATCTCCCTTCTTCCCTATCTTCCCAATTTCAGGGCCCATTTGCTTATGGGGTTTGCTGCATATGGCACCTTTTTCTTGCCACAAAAAAACTAAGCAAAACCAGTTAAATAGCATATTAAAAATAATTGCACAGATTTTTTCAAAAACTGTTTTGCCTAAGCCATAATAACTACTGAGCTATGTGCTGCAGCTTTGAAAGGTATAAAAAAACCCCAGAAGACTGCAGGGAAGTCAAGCATATAATTCACATTTTTTTATTAAGTATTTTTCTTCTTTCTCTTTTTCAGATGTGTCTGTAAGGATAAGAATGATTATTGTCGACAGATATTTGTTGTAATGATAGATGTCTGACCTAATTATCTTTAACTGTGTTTGGCGGAGAATTGGGAGGTCACAGAGCGAAAAGTGTCTATTGTCTGTCTGGGTTATACTGAGTGTTGGATGATCAAAGAATGTAATTAACAGTCTGCTTCTGCTATTTAGAGATCATGCATGTTTTTTTATTGCTGGAACGCAGCCTCTGCCTGAACTGACAATTCAGCAACTTGTTAGTTATAATTGGTTAAGGTTCTTTAAATGACTAATGTCAAAGTTAGATATACACACTTTAAATGCAACTTCACAATTTTCTTTCTCATCTAATAAGTGACCGATATGAAATCTTTGGTAATACGGCTGTCTACAGGAGGATGAGATAGGGGCAAAATTTTGACCATGCCCGGGGGATAACCTCTCTCACTTCCAGCATGCCCCATTTTTTTGCTACTATCCGTGAAATATAGATGTCTTTCCTTAAGCTTGTTGTAAAAGCTAACCTGTTTGAAATTTGTTTTCTTTCGCTCAATTTATTTTTCAATTAATACTCTTCACTATATCGTGTTGGTTTCCACTCTGATTAACAAGTAACTGATGTGGTCTCCTCAACCTTGATTTTTGGACTGGACATTGTGGGGCCAGCTTGGAAGTGATTATCAGTCACTTTTAAAACTAGTTTTTGATCAAAGTAGTTGCAGAGCACTGGACCTAGATAGCAGTGTATTAGCCTTTAGCTGAGGTACCTGTCAGATTCTAAATCCTCATGTCTTTGTGAAATGAGCTTAACCCTGATGACGTCAGTCTACTGCTATGGCTCCCAAGTCAGGAGACCATTTCAACCCTTCTGTTGTTCACACCGTTCACACTACCCTGAAACTAGGGGAGTAAGCCTGTAGCTTCTGCCAACGCTATTTATAGTGCAATTCATTCCTCCTCTGCATCCATCCATATGTCTAACACCGACAAGGTGATTTTGTATTAAAAACCCTCTCCAAGAATGTTCTCATTACCGCATTCACCTAATTCTGACTGTGATTTTTATTATTAATATTTGACTTAGTTAAATATATATATATATATATATATATATATATATATATATATATATATATAAGCTACCCAATGCTGTTGTAACTGTACTTGTGGAACATGTGGACATATGTGCTCGTGCTTCTTGCATTCCAGACTTTTGGATGTGAAAGTTTTTAAATGTTCCATAGCTATAAACTCCAAAGTTTGCTCCCTGCTTTCTCCTTTCTTTTTCCCTTCAAACCTTTAGATGCTGGCAGATCAGGCTCTCTGGGTCTTCTGGACCAAGGTGTCATAGCTCTGGACCCATGTAAAAAAGGGTTTCATAGATTTTATTCTGACCTGTTCCTACTCATTACCATTCTTGATTTCATAGCATTAAATGTTTTTATTCCACAAATTTCATATCAAACCCATGAGATCTGTCATTGCTTTTTTTTTTATTGGGGAGAGTGGCTTTAGTGGGCATCTAAGATGGTTACTAAAATGTACCTATCTTTCCATCAGACAAATGTTTCTTGCCATTAGTTCCCTACACTTCCATAAGTGGCCTTGGCATTTGGCCTCTTTCAGGCATTTACAAAGGCTTGGCTCCAGTACTGGTCCTGTTTTGAGGTGTTCCATTTTCCAACAATTGGGGAGGGCTCTGTTGGAAAAATGTATTCCTGACCAGGAATTGCATATGTAAATGAACCATAAAAATGTAATTGAATTGACTCATTGCTTATTCCTGGACACATCTCCGGGCAGTGTGTTCTATTCCTAGGAGAACTCTAAGACTCAAGATCAAACTTTATAGTCCAGGACCGCCTGACTCTGCTTGAGCCTTTTGGACTAATATTCGCTTCATTTGAGGCAGCTTACTTTACCCAATTTTACTTATACCTCTGTAGTGTTCTATGATCATAAAATAAAAAAATTGTCCATGCAGGCTAGTTCTCTTTACACCAACCAGGCTGTTTCTTGCTTGGTGTCTCAGGAAACTGACTCTAGAGTCCGTTTAAGAAATCCCTCTTTTGGCAGATTTTTATGATGGGTGCTAGCATGTTACACTCAAATAAGGGAAGAGAGGGCATAAATCCTTAGTCCACTTTCGGTGGCGTTGTTATGTGTAGCCTTTGCTTTGTGAGGACAGGGCCAGGACCTTATATAATAAGTACCAAAGCCATTGGTTCATCATGGATAATGTTTTTTTCTCTCTTCTTTAAATCTAAGGTAAGGTGACATTTTGTAAGCCCACACAGTAAAAGCAGCTTATTGCTTGTGTAGCCCTACTACAGTAGTGGTGTTTAAGAACAAAGTGTAATCTGACCATCTTTTCCTAATTGATTTTGATTTTACTTGCATGTGGCTCGTTATGAAGAGTGGTGTAAAGGGAACAATGTTTAAGGGGTATATACTGCATGTAATATCATATAGTAAAATAATTTGTTTTAGCTAACATTATTTGACTATTGATTTAAAACATATATTGTTCCCAGTCTACGTAAGTGCATGTCCAGCCAAATTATGTTTTTATGATTTTTTTCCCTACTTTTTTTATAGAACAGGGGAGGGTTGAAACCTCATTTAGAAAATTTATTTTTGCATTTTTATTTATAATGCCTTGCCCAAGGTGGCAACAGGAAATGAGTAGATTGACAACATTTTCACAGGGAGTTGTCCCCACAGTGAAAGGTGCTAAATCTCCCCAGTATGGAACACAGACAGCAATAAAAAAAAAAAAATTGTGATTCTGAATGTATTAAATCCAATTAAACAGGCATACCAGTCAACTACCCTTTCATAGTTAGAGATCAGCAATGACAGCCTACATATTTCTCATAGTATGGGATTCTTGTGTTTGTGTGTGTATATATATATATATATATATATATATATATATATATATATACAGGCAGTCTCCAGGTTACGAACGAGAGAGGTCCTTTTGGTTGAATTTGTATGGAAGTTGGAAAATGTACATTTTTTTTAAATAAATGTATCTTGGACAGATGTTTGTCTTAACATATTTATTTTTACCTTTCTGTACATACTTTATGCTCAAATAGCACTTGTTGGAGAGGATGGGACTGGTATTGGAGAGTCAGGGTCTGATTTTAGGTAAGCATCAAGGTAGGTTTGCACAGAGCTTTTCTTTTTTCATCCTAAATAGCTCTGTAGCATCTCAGGCCTTTAGTAACTGTACAGTATTCTTTGCTGAAATTCTCTATATCAGGATCTTGCTGTTCTAGCTTCAATGAGTAGGCATATTGTAGCATATAGTACAGTGGTTTCTGTGAGTGGGCACCCCTCATCGGCAGAGTATTTCTAGGAGCAACAGATTTTCTGGTGAACACAGACTGAGTGGAAAATAAAGTGGTACGCTTTGGCCCAGGTGATCTCCTGCTTTACAACCTCTGTTTTTAGGTATGAGTTCTATGTAAGTCAGATGTTTGTAACTTGGGAACTGCCTGCACACAAATATTCACAAAGGATGGGAGAACTGCCTCTTCCTAAGGTGCTGGCTTATCATTTAAAGCAGCTAAGTGTTTTACTCCCAACATAATCAACAGGGTTTGTACACACTCAAGATATCATAAATGATAGTTTGGGTGAGAATGTAGGGTTTGTGCAGGTGTCCTGCTCTGTTGGGTCACTAACACCCAATAACTGCTGATGTTATTGTTATTTAAATAGCTTCCCCTGCAGCGGGTGGCTTCCACTTGTCCTTTCCCTCCCCTCTCTATAACAGAACAGTTTGATCTGCCATACGTCAAGCACCTACAACAATCACTAACAGTTGTGTTGAGCAGCAGGAACTTCACGCTACTCTTTCATTATTAAAGGCTATTTTCAACCACAGTTTTAAATGGGTGGTTAACTGAAATCTTCCAGGATGAGCTCTGTTACTGGCATTACTTTTGCAGTGCCTGTAATCACTCTTTTTTATTTGTTTATTGCAAGGGAGGTTGAAATCTGTTGTTTTTTGGTCATTGTTTTGCTTGTTTTACTGTAACAAAAAAATAAACTTTTCTTAGTGGTGCTCAATAATTCTGAGCTAACAGTCTCCTCCAGGGCAGGTCTGGTTTTCATGGTTCAGACATAGAGAGCTCTAGTTAAGAAACAAATAGTTCTAGGCTCTTCAAGGTGTGTGCCAGATTTCCCATCTATAGGTTACATGTTAAGAGCAATTATTGAATTCACCTATCTTTATGTACTTCCTTTTTGAGGGCAGAATGTCAAGAGAAACTGTAGTCATGAAACCTGTGATCTACCCTTAAATATTGTGAGTGAAAGAATATGGTCAGTGGCCTTGGAACTGGGCTAGGAAGTATGGGACTATGTATGTATAGTCTAAGTATGTGGAGCTGGACTGCATATCATTGCAGGGGTGGCCATGTACCACATATTCAGTACCGTTTTATGGTACTGTCTTGCGCAGTGACCTCAACTAAATATGTATAGAACACCATGTTGCTTATTCTCCTTAATGGTTTTGGACTGCTCATCCCCTGGAGAGCCTTAACTATTGGCTGCTGAGCATGCAGACTTTGGTATAACTCCACATACATATAGTTATCTATTTGGTTAAGTAGCTGTATATATAAGCTGTGTTCTCCTCTTTCTCTAAATGCATGAGAATGAAGTTAGAACAGACAGTAGAGAACTTAAAATGTTCCTCTTTGTCCGCAAATGTGATCTATTCCCCATAAGCATATGCAGTAGTTTGCCAGTAGTTTTACAATCAACTGGCAAAAGAGATTGCAGATCAGTGGAGCAAATTCATGCCTAGTCAGTAAGTATTCTAATACCATTGTTGACAAAAATGGCACTCCAAAAAGAAAATAGTATCACTATTGTATATAGGGGTACAAGGGTTTTTGCAGGATATAAAATCTACAATATTTTTAAACAAGACTCCTGGCCCAATCCCACTGCCATCATACTATTGATAAATTTAGACAACATGATTATTTAAAAATAACACACCCACCCAACCCACAGACCAGCCCCTGTATCCTCCCCCGCTGCACCGCGGTGCTGTGTCCAGGATGCATGCGATTCTGACCACATTTAAAATCCAATAGGGAGGAGATGTTCATCTCCCCATTCCACAGCAATCAAGGGCAAGATACAGGTGCTGATGTGAGAGATGCTAAACTACATACAACTATATGGAGACATCCAGCAGCAGTAAATGGTTGGGCTAATTCACCACATTGTGATAACAAATGTGATCTGATGAAGCGGATGAATTCCGTGAAACGCGTCATAGCTATGAATATTCATTAAGTGACAATGCTTTTGTACCAATGGTGATGTGAAATTCCCTGTTGCACTGTATATAGATTTGAATGCACTAAAAAATCTTTTTTTTTAAATAATCATGCTGTCTAAGTTCTAATTAACTAAAAAAAAGTGAAAAAAAAGTTTGTGTCTCTAAACTGCCTTTGGAGTATGGGAGTGAATTTATTTGGTTGTTTTTGTCAGTACTAAGAAAATGGATATCTGCCTAGTAGCTGCTTCTCTATAGTTTTCTTGAATGAGCAGGCATACTGAAATTGGGATTTCATAGTTTGTATACAAAGGAAGACATTTTGATTTCAATGCTTTGTTAAAAACAATCTGCAAAGCTGACATCATGGTGCTCTGTTTTTTGGATGAGGGACATCCTAGGTTGGTGATTTAGGGTATGTGAGGGTTGGGGGAGAGGTACACAAAGGTGGTACTTAATGCCACTGTCAGTCTGTGCCCTTTGTTTTCATTATGCATTATATGAAAACAAGTTTTAATACATTTTCAAATTAGATATTTCAAGTTATATTCCTTAAGCAGTGTTCAGTAAAATTATTCATTGAGCCCAGTGGGTTATAAGAATAATATTGTGCTTTAGAAGGCAGGATACTTTTTGTCTTGCGGGAGGAATTAAACCACTCGCATTAAAATCAGTCACTTTTGTTTTATAGAAATGTCTTATTTCTGTACTGATATATATTGTTTCTGTGCTAAGTCTTCTAACTAGATAGGCCTTTCATGTAATCATTGCAAGGTCATTTAGAGAGATTAGAGATTTACAATTGGGGGTAGTGTATAAATGGATGTTTTCCAGGCAGGAGCTCACTCGGCTTAATCTGCAGTAATCTGTGGAGTGTTTTAGGGCATACGCTTTGCATATCATGGTAAATTTGCAATACTCTACAAATAAAAGTTTGCTCATGACAGATCACAGATATAGAAATAATAAAAAAAAATGTATTTCTACAGCAGGTTGCAGGGATTTAGATTAATTACACACCAATATTTTGTAACCCTTTTGATAAGTACTGCGCTCCTTATTGGTTGTAAGGCAGCATCAATTTTCAGTTAGGAAGCAAAATCCAGAAACCAACAATCAGCAACTGTCATTCAAACCTTGTTATTTTTCCTGCTAATACAGTCTTTAGAATAATTAGATTGTATTACATTTGCTTGCCTTTAATTCATACATTCAAATGTCTGCTCAAATCCAGCTAAATGCAGTCACATTGATTGGGAGGCGTTTCATAATACAGATGGACAATAACACAAAACATACAGCCAAAGCAACCAAGGAGTTTATTAAAGCAAAGAAGTGGAATAATCTTGAATGGCCAAGTCAGTCACCTGATCTGAACCCAATTGAGCATGCATTTCACTTGTTGAAGACTAAACTTCAGACAGAAAGGCCCACAAACAGTGACTGAAAGCCGCTGCAGTAAAGACCTGGCAGAGCATTAAAAAGGAGGAAACCCAGCATCTGGTGATGTCCATGAGTTCAAGACTACAGGCTGTCATTGCCAGCAAAGGGTTTTCAACCAAGTATTAGAAATGAACATTTTATTTTCAGCTTTTTAATTTGTCCAATTACTTTTGAGCCCCTGAAATTAAGTGATTGATTGTGTGAAAAAAAGGCTTTAGTTCCTCATATTTTTATGCAATCTTTTTGTTCAACCCACTGAATTAAAGCTGTAAGTCTGCAGTTCAATGGCATCTGAGGTTGTTTCATTTAAAATTAATTGTGGTAATGTACAGAACCAAAATGAGAAAAAAGTTGTCTCTGTCCAAATATTTATAGACCTAACTGTATAACTTTGGTAAGCATACTCTTTTTTTTAAAACATTAAAAAAAAACCTTTCTCCTCCCTTTGTTTTTACTTGAAAATAAAACCTCAAAACACACAATCATATGTTTATATAAATGTATATACATATATACTCGAGTATAAAGCTTTTTTTTTAAACCTAAAATGCCTCTAGAACAAGGGCCTTGGTTTATATTCAGGTCACTAGATTGAGGTATGTCCTCATAGAGTGTAAAACTCTAGCTGTCTGAAACCGTGTTTTTATCTATGTAGTTCTGCTTTAGGAGTTTGCTTGAGTCAATGTACTTTTTTGTTTTTTCTTTTAAGTTAACCGGTATTTTGGTTTATGTCTTAGTATATAGGGTACATCAAAGCATTTCCCTTTTAATGTATACATTTTCCAACTAAAAAAAACAAAAACAACAAAAATGGAAGATAATTTGATGTGATACTGTTTTGGTGTGTGTTTCTCTTTTTAAATGGAGATGAATAAAATTGAATTTTAAATGGTTTCTAAAAAAGAGACATTGAGTTATCAGGTACTAGCAAAATTTTAAGTTTTTAAAGGTAAACTCTAGGTTTTCTCTGCTTTTGCTAACAACATCACCAGCATCGTGCACATTTCAGAAATATCAGTGTATACTACACATTTAAGCAGTATATCATTCACTAGGTCTAATTCTGTAAACCGGAAATTTGCTGTGTGTTAACTATGAGTATAAACCCAAGCTGATTAGAATGCCTAAACAGATCACTGATGATAGATTTGTGCAAAAGAATGGGAAAAAAAATCCACCTGTGTATGGCCAGTTTAAGGCTCCATAATCTCTGGGATCATGCTCTGGTCTGACTTCATATTTGTTGGTGCTGTTACTAAATATAGAGCTAAATCTTATTGTGGGTTGGATGTTTGTTTTTTACATTTCTAATATCTGTTGACTTTCCTTGTGATGTTTGATATTGTTAAATGGTCGTACGTACAAAGGTATGATGATATTTTGGAAAAATGTTGGCAATTTTGCCTTATACATAACTTATTTTCTATTGTTTTTATATGTGTTTGTAGTATGTACATAACATTTGTAATCAAAAGTTGCAATAAAATACAGTGGATATGTGCATCCTCCTCAAAGAATATTTCTTTTAACTTATACTAATGCAATAGTAACACTTTACTCTACAGTACCATTTTATTCAGCTGTATGAGAAATGGATGAGATCAGCAGCTGTTGTGTTTGGCACTGAAGGTATCTTTTGACAGCTGTATGTATACTGCATATATCTGACCTGCTCACCCTTAGATGCATTGCTTGCTCTGCATTCCATAGTGTGATGTAAGAAAAGAAAAAAAAAAGTAACCATATGTGTAACCATATATTTTTTTTTTTTACATTGTGTAGTGTGTTATGTAATGGCCGTAATGTCATAATATGATCCTAAAAAAATGATAAAGTCTTTGATACCCCTGAGAGATTCTGTTCCATATAATGTGTGTGTAGGCTGTTTTTTTCCATCCTGCTTCATCAATAATTATTACGTTTTTTGTCCAACCAAAAAGTTTTACCATACATACACTCAAATAAGGTCTAGTTTACAGGGATATTTTCACCAACATTACAATGCGGTGTTTAATATGTATATGTAAAAAAAATGATAAAATTAACCTTGAAGCTTTTAGCCTGGGAATTTTAAAGGGAATGGCATTATTGTATTTAAACAGAAGTATAAAGAAAGGACAGATCGCCACATTAAATTTTAGTCGTGTATCTGAGTTTAAGTAGCTCCTATTTACTAAACATTAAAGAAAAGCAGACATGTTTGAAATCCAGCTTAAGTGGTAATCATGGCTCCCTCCAATAATACATTTTAGCGTAGAAACCTAGGGCCGTGAAGTGTTTGGAAAATTGAGCATAAAAAGAAAAAACCATAAAACAAAGAAAACAACTGCAGGCACCTCATCCGAGTACTGGTAAGCTGCAGTCTGTACATTGTATTGCTGGGCAGGTGGGAAAAAGTAGTATAGAGTCTGTTGGATTGGATGGTTTTATGGGCAATAGTAGTGTTCAGCAAAAACAAAGAACCGGTCCATACATAGAAAAAATGTTTTTAATCATAAATGTTTATTTTGTGGATAAATTACACGTGAAGGGGGTCTTACAGAGGGTAGCAGTGGTGGTGGAGTAGTGCAGTTGTTATTGGTAAAGGAGAAGTGTTGAAATTACCATTGAAGTCTCTGACTATTTTAATGTAGCTCATCGGTAAGGTAAGCAGAAAATGTCAGTGTATTTCAGTTTTTCAAACATATTCTGTTTTAAAATGTATATTCTGTTTTAAATTTTAGTTATGTTTTCCAAAATGTTACTTTTTCACTTCACTGCTTTACAAAAAAATTTTTTACTTTTTTAAAATTTTTTTGAAACATTTTTACTGTTTTGTTATTATTTGTCTACTTTTCCATGCCCCTGGCATAAAAGGTTATGTAGCGAGGGGACAGGCTTTGGTCCAGCACAGAAAGTCATTTGCCATTTCTTAATAGAAGAGAGAGCTATAACATGGAAAAAGGAAGGGTGTTGTGCTAAAAGGTGACAAGGTATGCTTACTAGCACTACCTCAGGCAAATAATACAAAAAATGTTTATGGAAAGGGAAAACACTGCAAGGTTTGTGCACTTCTCTTTAACGTCTCTTTAATGTCATACAAAAGAGAATCACATTGAAAGTGTTTTGAGCATGTATTGTGTACATTCACTTTAAACCTCAGGATATGTTTTGTGTCACCATATGTGATGCACAGTGCAACAGATGTCAGTGCTTCTAATAACATCATGATTTTTATTAATGTGTCAAAAATGGCTCCCTTGTCAGGAATCAAGCTAGACAGGTAATTCTCATTCTGACATGTGTTGGATACCCATACACAGAATAAGTGCAGTGGAGCAACGTGACTATGGATACCTAAGGGTTTGTGTCAGCTCCAATTACTTCTATTATACATCCTCCTGTGTGCTATTGATTATGTTGTGCTCCAGATCTGTCAGGCAGGGGCAGGCATGTGAATGTGCAGTGAAACAGCAGGGTGCAGATACTGACCTACCGGAACCCTGCTGACACTGTTTCTTGTTTTTGTTTTTCTTTACCAGGCTAGACTTTTTAACTCATTCTTCTGTAAGAAATAATCCATCATAACAGTACAACCCTTGAACATACCTGTCTTGTTTTATGATCATTCTCATATGTTCCTTTCCTATTGTCCATTTTAAGATTCATTCTTGATCCTTATTATGAAAACACAAGCTGAGTGTCCAGCATGAGCTGTGTATTTAATGACTGTATCTGAACGTGTGTGCGGTCTTTCTTCCATCTGAAGAGTTTGTTTTGGCCAAGTCACAATGGCAACAGATCCCTGGTGCCTAAAGGGACATTGCAATCCCTAATTTATGGACTTGTAAATCTTCAACAAAGCCCATCTGCCTAAATCCCAGCTAAAGCTTACCTAGTTATTTATGTTGGACTGTTGTTTTCTCATACGCACATAAGTCTTCAGTTGTCTGAAACACCACCTGCACACAACATACTGCTCTAATGAACAGCACTGCTCAGGCTAGGGAGCTGGTGTGTGTGTGAGAGCAGTAGTCTGACTGTCCTGTGTGCTGCTACAGGCAAGAGAGCTGGTGTGTGTGAGAGCAGTAGTCTGATTTTTCTGTATGCTGCTACAGGCTAGAGAAACTGTGTTACACATACTACACTGTTGCAGCACTTATGCATAAAGACAAAGAAAGAACAGCATAATTTTTACTGCATATCTAGATTGTAATACATAAATATTACAGTAAATATAGACACTTCCATTGATGCACCACAGAAGTTGAAATTTTCAGACTTAGTTGGGTTTCTTTTTTCATGGGCACTTTAATAAAAAGCAGAACTAACACCTAACTATAAGAGATAAGAGTGTTTGATTCCAAAATCTTTTACATTTAAATGTTTTAGTGAAAACTAACCTTCAGGCAAATGCTTCCTAACTTTTTTTTTTCTGTTGCTTCCCTTGAAAAAAGTGGGGGTTCCATATACAATCTATGCACTGACACTCTCTCTTTTGGACATGCGGCAACTGTTTGTCACATGCCAAGAAAAAGTCCTAATATTTCGTTTTACTTTAAATCTATTTCTCTTGGGAGTTAAAGGTTTGGCAGGATGTAGTAGAAGTAGTATGTGATCCTAGCCTAGTGGCCTTTTCTGATTTATAGGTTATGTGAACAAAAAATGTGGACAGACTCTTTGGAATTCTTTTTTTTCCTTGGACACATCTGTCTGTCATTTATTACTGGCACTTGAGTTTGTTATTTCCAAAGCAAGCTTTTTGTACAAAGAAGTATTTCATAAATAAATGTATTTACACTTTTGTTGTGTTGAGTTTTATTGCAGATGTCTAAGTGTTCCTTAAAAGTTGTGTTTTACTCTCTCCTCTTTTACATGCATATTGACCTGTAGTCAAATATTTATGTAAATTGTATGTTCCCTGATTCTGGTGAGCATTTTCTTTGTCACCCTAGCAAATGTATTTATCAAAAACTGCTCTGATTATGTGGCTATATTTTAAACTATTTTTTTTAGATGACAGTAGTGAATTATAATGATGGTTCATCTAGATTTCAGGCTCTAATGGAAAGGGTCATTTTTTTCTGATTTTAAAATTGGTATAAATGGTGCATTTTAAACACTGGAAAATGGTATCAAAGATCTAAATGTGTTTTGAGGACGTTTATAATGTAAAGTACACAGAACAACTGTTTACTGAACTTCTCCTTTAATGCTCTAGAACAGGGGTCCTCAAACTTTTTAAACAGGGGGCCGGTTCACGGTCCCTCAGACTGTCGGGGGGCCGTACTATAGTTTGAAAAAAACAGGAGAACATTCTTATGCACACTGCACAAAACGTATTTATTGTATAAAAAACACGAAAGAACAATACTATATGCACAGCACACTTGCCGATCATTAAAAAAAAAAAAAAAAAAAGTGGCGTTTACTTTGGCTTTAAAATTGCTTGAGATTATTCCTCAATTCCTATGTGCATTGGAAAATGCACAGATAAATTTGAATTTTCACTGTGTGTATTGAAAATGCAAATTTATCCTGCATTTTCCATGCAAATGAATAATCTCAAGCAATTCATTAATTTGCTTCTTTTTATACACCCTACCCTACACCCAACACTACCCCACACTTTTTATTAATTAAAGGGCTGTTAAAAAAAACTTTGTCAGTGTCTGCTACCTGTCACTCACTGCTGCCTTCATACATGGATCACACTGCAGCACATGTGTACATGATCAATGTGCATAGTATGTTTATACTATTTACAAATGTACATTGATCATGTACATTTGTGCAGCAGTGAGCAGGGAATGAAGGCAGCAGTGAGTCTCTGCTTTACTCATACCTTCTCTGCCTGATGGCTTCAGCCCGACAGCTCCAGCGTTACCCCGGCAACAGTGGTGTCACGTGACCGGGTTCCCTGGAGTGCAGATGGCAGGCAGCCAGAACTCGGGCAGGAGAAGCAGCCTCAGCAGCCGGCGGGCCGGATGGACAACTTCAGGGGGCCGTATTCGTCCCACGGGCCGTAGTTTGAGGACCCCTGCTCTAGAACATAACTTGATCTTATTTGTGGAAAGGTGAAAAAAATCCATATTTTTAATGGATAATGTCCTTTTATTAAAGTTATTGTAGGGAGAATCCAGAAAAAGTATCCGGAGATCTGGAGATCTGTTTACCTTATTGCTCTACATACTTCAATCAATTTCTTATGCTACATCTCATGTGTAAAGAAGCTGTCCCTATACTTCCCATCAAGAATGTGTAGAAACATTTGATATAATGTCTAGAAACCAGGCTACAGGAGAGTTAAAGAACAAATGCTCAACATGGGGCATGTAAATGATAAATATGTTCAGGAAGCATGTTGGGAAAGACTGGAATTTACAGTGATGTCCCATCAATTTATGGAAGCCATTGTTAAACTGTTTCTGTGAGTGTTTGTTTCCTGGCTGGTATACTAACCTACTGGTTTGACTTGGTTGAGCCACAGACTTGGAACACCTCTGCAGATCTGCATGCAGAAGTCTCTATCTGCTCTAATTATAATAGGGTAAGTGGGTCAGCATGACAAGATGTCCGTTTTTAAATTCTAATTAAACAAGTGGAGCCTTCATGTTTCTGTTGGAGAGGGATTTAATTTTAGCAATTCATCAAGCCTTTGATTTCAGTCATTTAAGCCACTGACCACTGACCTTGACAATTCCAAGGCCAATGAAGTTATAATTCTTATTCTGGCACAGTAACTCAAAGTACTGAAGCAGTAGGATTAGTATAGTAGCCCAGTAGCTAACAGATGCCAGCAATGCCTGTAACCTTCTTTTTTAGCACTCCTAACTCCCTATTCACATACATTGTAAAGCAATTGGGACATTGGGTCTGATTTAATAAAGCTCTACAAGGCTGAAGAGAATACACTTTTATCAGTGAAGCTCAATGATCCAGAAAATCTGTAATGGGTTTCTTCAAAGTTATTTGTTATTTGCTAGCAAATGTTTTGAATCCTGGACCAGATGCATTCCAGGTTTGTTGGATCACCCAGCTTCACTGATGAAAGTGTATTTTCTCCAGCCTCAAAGAGCTTTAATAAATCAAGTCCATTGTTTCATGGGGATCAGTCACAGTGGACAACTTTAAGGGTTCTGTTTATCTCCTTTCAGTGTCATCACTTATACATCTGTCAAATCTTCCGTTCTGCAGCAGAGTAGATTTTTCCAAAAGAGTTTCTAAACAGACAGCAAATGGTACAAATCTTACAACAATCTTGTATGAACCTAGGACAAGAGGTCATTTAAGCACTTTTATCCTTGCCCTGACATGGGTAATCACAGCGGACTACTACCACAATAAGAACATTTCCTAGAAAATTACTGTTGAGCTCTGACCAGCTATTGATTTTATAGAGCATAGACATATGGCTTTGATTTTAATAAAGTGTGAAAAAAAAAAAAAAAAAAACTTATTGTGTTTCCTCATCTGTTCACCTCCTGACACTTGTAATTCAGTTTAACAGAAAGTAAATGTGGTGTATACAGGGTATATTAATGTCAATAGGCCCTATTCTGTTCAGAAAAAAAACTTGTTTGGTGGTACACACTTCTGAATGTTGCCAAGCAAACAGTTATGGTTTATTAATCACATGACACAACAGGCAAAACTGGATCCCAAAAGGCATCTTCATTGAGATGTTTCTAGGTATTGTGGTTGTGTAAGGTTGTGCAAAGGTAAATTAAATGTATTCAAGTTATAGATATGTAACTACAGTGACCCACCTGTTCCTTGCCAACTTAATACCACCTGCTGATACCCCTCTTGATTTGAAAGCCAATGCTTACACTAAAAGCCAATTCCTGGCAAACCTCCACTTTAGATAAACTCACCAATGGGAAAGCCACTCCCAAGCAACCACTTAAAATAATAAGCGTGTCCAATGGTGGACGGCTTGTTCACCCATTTCATGTGTTTTTTTTTTTTTTTTTTTTTTTTTTTTTGCAGACATCTGATATATATATATATATATATCTTTTATGTCAATTATAAAGTATTTTTGTATCAATTGCCTGAAAAATAAAAACTGTAACCAAAGGAATTTAGAGCCTATACAGAACATATCTGATTGAATGGTGTGCATTCGGGTTATGTGAATTTGTATGTCTGTGTCCTTTTTCTTTCACATTTCCTACTATGCTTGCATCTCTGGGTATTGCAAACTGTGTTTGACTGTTCTTTGACTATCGTTATGAATATGGAAAATATTATCTTGTTTTCTCCTTGTTATATGAAGCACATTACATTGTAGCAGAGATCTGAAAAAATGTTTGCTGCTGTGTCATTTTGATGATCCAATTTGAAACGCCAGCACAATTTTGTATTCTGAAAGAGAGGGACTTTGTGTTCTATCAGATGCTGGCAGTGAGCACTGATCTAAGTATTCTGATACTTGGTAATAATTACATTTCACATGGTGCTCCTATTATAGTGTTCTCCAGCAGCTTTTTTCCTCTTTCTTTTCTCAAACACATTCTATCATTATAGGAATGTTTTGTGTGGAACCTTGTTGATTTTTTTTTTTGGATTACTTTGTTGCAGTAATGGAACTTTTCGTTTGAACTCAATTCTTTCTCTGTACAAAATTATCTGCACATTTATTGTGTACAGATGAAACACAGACTGTGCTAGTCCAATGTATCAGTAAATCTAGACATAATAGAGTGAGTATTTTCTAAAAATAAATGCTCATTTACAGAAAAATGTTTCAATTCCAGAAAAATATGCATAAACTTCTCCAGACAGGAAGGCTACTGTAGTCACCAACAAAACTATCCTAGACTGATGATATCTAGGAAGTTAGGAAGTTTTCCTGCAAGTTTTGTTAGTGGGATAAGCAGAACAGCTGAAGTGAGGTGCCTGGGAAGAAAAGTGACTAAATCTTGGTCTGTTATAAGAACAAGGCAAAGAGTTTCTAAAGACACGTGCTGCAATGTTCTGTGTAACTTTCTTACAACATTTGAAAGATCCTAAACCAGTTTAGGACTGGTTTCCACAAAAGTCTAAAAATTAGCTACCAAAAACAATAGAAAAGACAAATTTTTAGGAAGGAAGCACGTTTTAAATCTGACAATGGATGAGGTTCACCCCTTAAAATATGGTGTTTCTGCTCAGTACAATTCATGTTGCATATAAAAAACTTGAGACTTTTAGAGTTGTTAAAGGAGACATTGCAATAAAATGCAAGGGTACATCGTCTGAGCGCCCGCTGTGCCTATAGGGAAAAACATTGGAAACAATGTTTGGGAACTTTATGGGAGTGGGATATCTCTCAAAATTTGTTTTAGGTAAAAAGGTACGAGTTGGAGTTCCAAACTGGGACAATTGGTGGACCTTTTTAACTGCTAGACATGAAAGAATATATTAACCAAAACAATTCATTACTGAGCCTTTATTTTTCCAACCCAATACTGTTTTGTATTGTGCATGTGTCGTGCAATATTTATACCTTACTGTCACATTTTCTTTGATTTGCGTCTTCTGGTTTGAAAGGATAAAACATACTGTGTTAAGTTCTTCAGCTACTCAGGAATTTTGTATAGCTGTTATCAAGTATACTCCAGACCGATGCTAGACTAAAGTTAGGGTTCGAGTATAACTTTAAGGTCCTTACTAATAAAGCATATATGTTGTGAATATACCGATAAATTTAAGGTGTTATAGGATCAAATTTCTGAATTTGTAAATGAACATTCCCCTGCCCCAAACCTTAGGAAACTGCTTTTAGAGCTGAGAATCCTACAAAACCATTTTAATGAGATTCTTGGACTTGGATTGGTGTGCAGCACACTTAACCAGTCTCAACTATATACCGTATTTTCCGGCGTACAAGACGACTTTTTAACCCCGAAAAATCTATGACAAAGTCAGGGGTCGTCTTGTACGCCGGGTACGAGTACTTACCTGCAGCGCACGGTGTCCCCGCGAGTCCCCTCTCTGGTCTGGCGTCCCTGCGAGTCCTCCTGTGCCTCCTTCTGTCTTCCTGCTTTTCAGCTTACACGAGTCCTCCTGGGCAGGCTCGCGTTGCTTCACAGCAGGACTCGTGTAAGCTGAAAAGCAGGACGTGAGCCTGGATTGGCTCTCCAGTGGAGAGCCTGGATTGGCTCTTCACTGGAACACGCCCATTCATTAAAGGAACGTGCCCATTCATTACTAAGAACTAGTAGTGTACAGTTCTTTCTGCTTCTCAGTTCTCACACAATAGTGAGATCTGACAGGCAGAAGGAACAGTACAATACTGGGCATATAACACGACCCCCAAATGATTGGTTAGAGTGGGGGGTCGTCTTATACGCCCAGTCGCCTTATACACCGGAAAATACGGTATGTTAAAAACAAAGGATTTAGATGCATGCATTTGCAGAAATATGTAGAAACCACACAGCCTCATCAAGGCCCCTCTGTAAAGTGTGGTCCCTAACTTGTCACTTTATTTCTTGTCACTAAAAGTTCAGCATGTACAACCATTTTCTTGTGTTGTATCTGTTTAGATAACATGCACATTCCGTGCATAGATATATTTAAGTCGCATTAAACCCAAAGAAATACAAAACATAAAGAAATAGATGTTTAGGAACACATGAAAAAAAATGGTTCTGTAAAAACAATAGGAGCCAGAGGGTAACTCTTAAGAGCATATACCAGGCTGTTTTTATGCATGGCTCCAGAAAGCTCAGTTGCCATTTTAATGGAGAGCGTTGATTGAGAAATTGAATATATTTGTAGAACTCTAAGGTTTCACAATAGATTGAAAAGAAGAAAGGGATTGCAAAGGAGCTTTGTAGTGGTTGGATGGATATGAGCTCATTAGTACTGACACGAGGTACATTGTTAAAGGCATGTGTGCAGTGAGCATGTCACACAGATAATGTTACAGATGTATTGTACTACATGGTGTCCAGCACAAATGTCTATTGATTTACAGAATCATCTTGTTTTCCAGTGATGGCAGGTCAGATGCACCCCAGGTTTTTTTTCTGTTTTGAAGGCATGTGAGTGCTAGAATGGATGTGATGGGTACTTATTTTCCGATTTCACCTGCTGAAAGGGGAATCGTCAGCCGTGAGGTTAACATGACTGTTCTCATGGAGAATGACGCAGCACAGAGGGCTCAAGCCCATTAAGGCTGTCCTGTGACTACCTGATTCTTCAGCCTAATCCGTTCACTCATCCGAAAGAGAAGAACCTGCTGATTTGTCCCTGATGTTACTCACTTAACTGTGATGGCGCACGATATACCTGTGCTACATCACTAATGAAGCGTACAATAACGGTCCATCCGTCATCCTAACACATAGCTGCGCATTATTAAAGCCTTTTATTACATCCCGCTAAATGCTGAGCAATACCTTACTTTGTGTTTGAAAAGACTTAACTGCTTCATAGCTGGCATTGTCATTCACTGGCTGACATTGGTAACATAACAGTTTTTATGGTTAGGTAAACAATACCACAGTGGTTTCACTAACCATAAGAACTGTTATGTTACCAGTGTAACATAACAATCATTTGCTTTAAATTTATTTTTTTCATTCAACAAATCTATATCTTTACATAGTACAAATCAAATATGAATTAAAAAATATCATATTTTGTTGTATACAAGGTTGATCATAACAGATGAGTCCATCCTTGGGTAACTCCAATGTTTCCGAAATGAACCTAGTGGAGAAAAGGCATTTCTAATATTGTGAATTACTAAATGATAATTATAACTACGTAATTGAGGAACCTCTTTGGGGTCCCAGTTGCTAGGTTTTGAGCTAAAGGAAAACCTTATATTTTTTCATACTGTAGCCAAACTGACTACTGTATTGAGCAGGTAATATATTTGAAAATATTACTGACTGATTAGATGTTTACTGGGCACAAGTTTTGCTGCAACAGTGCAACAAACCATTCATGGAAAAGCAAAAATCTCAATAGATGTTTTCCAACTGTCCATTATAATATCAGTTGTGTGGTTTATTGTTTTAAGAAATATTTTAGCAATTTCCTCATTTTATGTTTTATATTGCAAATGTAAGATACAGATTTTTGCTGCCTATCCAACATTTAATGTGCGGTTCATGTGTGCAAAACGTAAAAAAAAACCATCCAAACAAAAAAAAAAAAAACTACTAAAACTAAAAAATACTGTGTGGATCTGGAAGGTATACTTCCCTGTTGTTGTAGAAATGGTGTATTAACATTAAAATGAATACCTTGTGTCTATACAACGGAAAAGGAAGATACTAGTACAGTTTATAAAATCACAAAGCATTAAAGTAAAACATGTTGTTGACCAAAGCAGCTTAATCAGTGAACTTCCAAGTATAGCAGCTGGAGGTAGATAAAGGTATTGCTCTTAAATTTAAATTTTTGATTTGGTTGTTCTTGTAATGCTAAGAGCTCATTTTAGCAATCATCTCATTTGTAATAGATACTGCAGCTGTTTGAATTATGCAAAGAATTTTTTAGGCTCTGTTCCTCAAATTATAACAATCTTTCCAAGGATTGTGGTTGTCTGCAGTATATTTACTCAATAAAGCTTAGTAAAATGAGCCTTTTGTCATATAAATCTATATAAAGCATACAAACTTTATTAGTCACACATGCAAAGTATTTAGAGGGTATGCTGAATTATTTATTAAAAGATAATGACACATCATCTGAAAGAATGTGATTTATCATTCTGTCTTCTTTAATTACTGCATGGTCCAGGTCTGATGCCTTTATGCCCGTTGTAAGCTGATAGGATCGGCATTGGCACTATAACTGGTCTGCGGCTACATGGCCCTATTAGCAGCAAGTTGCAATACACTGTGTTTATTGATATCACTTGACTAGCATTACATTTTCCAGCAATTTGTGCTACAGTAGCTCTTCTGTTGAATCACACTAGATGGACAAACCCCACCCCAAGTACATCAGTAAACCTTGGGTGCTCAAGTGTCTCTTGTTCCTGGGTGGGTTTTCTGAATCCTTAGACTATTTTTAAAATGCTTTTTTTTTTTTAGAGCAATATAAAATATTGTCACAACAAAGAAACATCCAAGCAGTCGAAGCATACAATATCTGCTGTAAGAGATATCAGGATAGCAGGTGAAAAAGAAAATCCCCCATGTTTGTGAAATGGAGAGGGAATGCCAGGCAAGGCAGGGTTTACCAGGTCCATAGAACCTGGCGACAGATATATAGAACCAAAAGCAAGAAAAGGATAGAGAAGAAATTCGAGCGGGTACAAAGAGGTAGAGGTAAAAAAAAATGTACCACTCAGGAGACCTTAAACTATCTGAGGTCTTAAAGGACTTATAATTTGCAGGTAGGAAAGACTCTGTTCACTAGAACCACCTGCAAGTGTTGGAGTCTTGTGCAACTCGGTCAATGTAGCGCTTCATAAATGCCAAGCTTGAGATAAAACGGCCCATACGGATGCAAGTATCAGAAAGATATGGAGCCTAAAAAGTAAGGGACTGTTAGCAAGACAAAAATTTAGGTTCAGCATCCAGACTTGAGGCAGATTTTAAGGATGATTGCACTGTCCACGGTCTACAAAGGGGGCCTGTAATGCCCATCATTGCCTCTTCTGGAGCATAGTAGACTGGCAACCCAAAATGCAGTCTTTATGTGAAACCACACACCCAATGTTACGAAAGACTGTTGTACATACAAATCAAGATCACCTCCTGTCAAAATAGGGAAAGTTCAAAGCCCTCCATACCTAAGCAAGATGTCCAAGGAAGTATGTGTTATCAGTTAAGCGTGAAAGGCAGTCCCCTACTGGAATCCACAGATGGCATGAAATGCACACCCCACGTATGGTGGTATGTCAAACTCTGTGAGTACTCAATTGAGATTTAAGTGCCTGGAAGAATACAAAGATGCTTGGCTTTGCACCAATGGGTTCCCTATCCATACCTCATAAGGTGGATACAGTTATATTATATATAACTAAGTTATATTAGATTATCGTGCAAAAGAAGTTGGCAGAGAGAGAAAAATATGGTGGTTTAGGAGGTTGTGGAATGTATTACTGATAAATCGCAAAACAGAAAAAGCAGAAAAGAGCCTGCAATGCAGTCTTTTCTGAGTAGCATTATGAATTTGCATCTTTGTAATCCTCACTGGAGAACAGAAATGTTTAAAGCATTTAAACAATGAAAGTTCACTTAGTTGAGTTTAGCTGTGAGGCTTTAATTTTGATGCATGTTGTTGTAGATAATGAACTCTGATCATCAGAATGCACAGATTTACTCTTCCTGAACAAAACAGGGCCTTGTGGGGATTTAATAAGCACAGTTATTGTGAGAACATGAGCCAGCCTCTCAGCACTTTATAGTTCTATGCATTGTCTGTTTATTTTTATAGCTCAACTAAAAACCACTTGCATTTAATTGCATTTGCACCCCTTGTACAAGCAAATGAGCTGAAACCCTACTTGTTTTTTCTACTTTTGTGTTGAATATAGGACAAAGCGCTACAGGGCTTTGGTAATAAGATACGTAGTACTGAGCTATTTCACTTCCCCATACAATAGAATTGCACCAATGACAGATATCAAATCTCAGGAGCTAGATAGCCCATGTCATCTAGGGCTGTACTTGGATATCATGCTGCCCAGGCCGCCTATGATCACTTCCTTTTGCTCAAAGCGTATGTTTATATGTCAGATAATCGTTGCCTGAGACGATTGTGCTCCAAGTAGTTGTGCTCGTCAGGTGAGAATCTTACGTGTACAGCAGTCACACCAGGTCGTTCATGGATACCTCATGACAAATCCATGAATAACGATCAAGATCAACCTCTTTGCAGAACAAGGGAGGAGAGTTTGCTCACCCGTACTCCCCTCTCCTTAGAACCGAATGGGCACTGTGTGTATAGCACTCATTCATTCGTCACAAGAAATGATCAGAAAATATTGTTGCTTGCAAAAAAAATGTATGTACGCAGCCAAACTCAACAGCCAAACTTTTTTTATTTTTTTTTATTTTTATTGGGGAATCGTAAATGTATGTTTTACATTGTATTGAGAAGACAAAAAAATGTTCAGAGAAGGTATGCAGTTGCATACACATGGAATCACACTGCTATGTTAAGACCGCTATAATACATGGGTTCCATACTCTAATCTATTAGGGTTTCCTAATTTTGGGACAAATATATCAATGCACAAATAGAGACCAGGCTTACTTGAGGCAGCCCTTAAATACAGAGTTGTTGCCATTGTTGTTGTTTTGTTTTTTGTATTGTGTGCAGATATACTCTATACGTCTTCAGCTGCCTTGTTAAGGTAATGGCTGGGCTTCTAATCTTCCTGTATTTTAAAGAAGGAAAAAGCTCACTTCAGATGAGCCTAGTTTTCGGCTGTGAATTGCTATACACTGTTTGGCTAAAACATTAAAATTGCATCCTTTTTTTTGTGTAGGTCCTCTTTGTGTCATCAAAACAGCACTGACTTGTCAAGGCCTGAACTCCGGAAAACCCTTGCAGGTGACCTGTAGTATTTGGATCCAAAGTGTTATCATACCACTGTTTATATCTGCCTCCCCTATTTCTGTAGTGCATCTTTCTTCCATCTTTTCCCCAGGTTGCATATGCATGAGCTATTCAGATGATCTAAAAGAAAATGAGCTTTAGGACAGTCCACCTTTATTTGTTCCTTGGTCCATTTCTGACACTCTTGCTTACTGTGGGTGTTTTGGGCAGTGGACCCGAGTCAACATGGCGACTCTGACTGCAACTATGCAGTAACATATGCTTGCGGTGATGCACTGTGTGTTCTGACACCTTTCTCTCATGGGCACGTTTTCTGCAATTTTGCTATGGTTTCCTACATGTCATCAGACAACACAGGTTAGTCTCCCTTATTCTGCCCCACAATTTCATGCATCAACAAGCTTTGGTTAACCATGACCTCCATTAACAGTTCGCTTTTCATGTGATGTAAGCAATGCATAAAAACTGCCACCCCCAAAGCAGACAGAGGGCACACATTATTGAACAATAATATCTTATACAAAATATATTGGCAAACAAAACCTTTTAGAATTAGCATATATTTGCTTAAAAAAAAAAAAAAGAACTGAAGCTCACTTATGCAGGTTACCTCCCCAAGGATCTTGATGTACAATTTCTAGGGCCACAAAACTTCTCGATTCCCTTTATAACAGACTAGAAGTTTCAAATATATAACACAACCATTCTTACTCACTATGTAAATTATGAAACCGTCTTCTGTAACTGGGATGCTGGAATCTACACAAGCCCTAGATTTATAGCACCAGAAAAATGTCTTAGACAATTGTCTGATGAGGTCACAAGCTGTATGTATATAGCTGTTGTATATAGTCACATTGTAAATTCTGAGTAAAAAGATTTAATTACAAATGTATGGTACAAATTTTAAGTGCCTCTGCTACACTAAGGGTGTGAGATTGTTGGGGAAACAAGCCAATATAGACGGCATGTCTTCTGGTCCAGTGGTCACCAACCAGTGGTCCTCGAGAACATTTTGGTGGTTCACAGAGAAATCTGGACATTATTTGCAATTTTTATTATTAATAAAACAAAAATAATATTCTAATAAATTCTTGTATTCTGAAAAACAATTTTCACCTTTATATTGCACTAAATTCACAAACTACTGGGGACAGAATAAAAAGGGAGGTGCAGCGTGATGTCAGTGTAGTCCTAAGTTGTATAAGGCGACCGTTGCCGAGCCTTGCACTTCAGTTTTGTTTTGACTATTACAACAGTCACCCCCGCTCCGCGAATACCGATTCTCATCCGATTGTTGTATTTTATTTATTTCTTAGAAGCTCTTTTAGGTAAGTATGAACGTAACTGTGTATTTTCTTTTACGGTTATATTTAATGGCATCAAATAGATTGACTTTGATATATCATTTCTTGGTCCTAAATTCAAAATGAAATAAACCCATAATGAGTGAGAAAAAGCAAACAAATATTTTGCATTTTTTTTTTAGTAATATCAAAGATAATGCAACTATATAACACATATTTCTGTGAGTTTTATGCCTAATCATTAAAGGGCCTACAATGTAAAATAAATTTCAATGTAAAAAATGTAACGCTTTTTGCATGGGAATATGGAGAGAATTAGAAAGCTAGGGGGGTTAATGGTCCTCCATATTTAAAATGATAAATTTAGTGGTCCCTGAGGTCCGAAAGGTTGGCAACCACTGTTCTGGTCTATCCTGCACGTCACATGGAGAGTACAGCAAGGCAACTTGGCAAGTTCCTCCTGACATACATGTCTGGTATCTTGAATAGGAATTAGATGATCTCTAGTGTTAGATTCCAGCCTCTTATCTGTTGCCTGACAAATAGTTGCTGCTTCAGATTTGTCTGTGAACTGTAAGGACATAGGAAATAAAAACATAGTGAGTCAGAGCATTCAGTAGAGATCATTGGCTAAAAGTTTAAATAACACAAGAACAGTATGTGACTGGGTTGTTATGTAGTGTTCAAGCTTACTCTGTAGTCTCCACACAGCTTCCTGTTATGTTACTATCGTGGAAAAACAGAATCACTGCCATCATAATGTTTTCAAATGTTTCATGTTTTCATTCCCTTTTTCAAATAGAAATGTGTGATGTAAAAATAAACCTATAAACATTACTTTTTTGGAAATCATGGTCATACTTACTGTAAATTTTATTAATGCTAATGAATGAGAACGCTTTCCGGATGCCTGCTAATCATTTTTCACATGGAAAAAAAAAAGTATTTAAGAAGAACTTGGGATGATAAAATTAATGTGTTTATATTCCCCTCACCCCCTCATTTTCTTGTGCAAAAATAATGTGATGTTTGAAAACCACAAGCATGTGGTAAAGAAATCTTCTGTTAAAACACCCTCCAGCTTTTTTGCCTGGAGGTTAAAACTCCGTGTATCTGAAAGGCAGTAACCACACAGCAAAGGGTATGTCACCATCTAAACACACTCTTACTGAAGATACGTCCTTTTTTCAGGACTGGCTTTCAGTTTGGGTTATATCATGAAAAAAAAAAAACTGTTCTTGGGATACCGGTTACATATTAAGCCTGATACAGAAAAGGTCTCCTGTTTCTTTATAGAATTGTTTTTGTGGTGGCTAGTTTATTCCACATGAAGCCAAGAGAACTCAGGCCATGCGTATTTTAGTAGGCTTCAGTGAAGGTAACCTACTATATTGGCAGCCTATGCAAGCAATCACAAATAATTGTTTTTAAAGATAGCCAAAAAAAACAACTCCAGAAAATAGAAATCAAATGGTAGCGCCTGCACCGGATCGAGTACAGGTAAGTGCATGAAAGAATGTCATCACAATAAAGGACCTGCCTGGCCACAATTTTTTAGTTTTAGGTATTGTTTAATTTGAATTAATTTTCAGTTTTCCTCTTCTCTGTGAAGGTTAGGAGAAGAAATGTAACAAAGCAGGAGGGTCAAGCAACTATTTCATGGGTGTCAGTGTAACTGTATCCAAAAAGCCCAATTCACCCTGATTGATTACATCTAACTTGTCTAGATTAGGTTTGCTTACACACAGGAACACGTTGAAAGAGAAAGACAGGCTTTTGTGGGCCACAGTAATTTTCTTAAAAACTTAAACTTTATTAATGTTGAAAATCCTAAAATTTAACAGAGGTCTCCTATGCTAGTCCTAAACCAACATCGGTATCCTGGTCTCATAAAAGTACATGGGTAGTGTTATTGGTGAATCAAATCCTATTTACATTAATAAACTTGTTTCCTACCTGACGCATTTTGCCCCAGAAAGGCCTCTTCAGGGGTTATTTGGGAGACTTGGTAGTGTTGCTGAAACCTTTTTGACAAACTACTACTTTCGCCAGTTACTAATTGAGATATAGCCTAATCATAAAATCCAATGGTACCATTGGATTGTATGACCTTTCTGATCGTTCCTCCTCCAATGACTTACTACTGACTTCCTCACTCATAACCTCAGCTGCCCCGACTCTCTGGAATGGTCTTCCTCATCCTATTCGGCTTGCTCCTACTTTCTGCTCATTTAAAAGAGCACTCAAAACCCATTTTTTTTTTAAACCATCACTACTTCCCACCACTACATATCTCCCCTTATATTGTGTGGTACTTCCCCCACCTCCTAGATTGTAAGCTCTTGTCATTTGCAACCCCTATTTAATGTACAGTGCTGGATAATATGTTGGTGCTAATTAAATGCTGTTTAATAATAATAATAATAATAATAATAATAATAATAACCACTACTGACTATTCACCAATGTGTTTCACATTATTGCATAGAATTTTCAGCACTTTCACAGGGCAGCATTATGGGGACTAATGTGGCTTTACATGATCATGGTTTAAATTTGTTCTTTTATTTATTTTTTGGCTTCTTAACACAAAGCTATCAATTTTGTTGAATTTGAGAATAGCATTAATAGCATGAAGGATAAACACAAGTTGTGGTACTGTTGCCAAATGAGAAGGATCAAAGTGAACTCTATTTAGGGTTAGGGATCTAAACAGATTTGTTTTGCTTTCAAGTGCTGTCAGCTGTTTATGTGTTGCCACCGAGTACAATGTCTACTTGAGCTGTGTATTATTTAGAGTACATTTACTGAATTATTAGTCTAAAAATGTTACATGGACTGTGTAATAGCCAAATTGGTATGGCTGAGATCTAGTCTCTGTTTAGACGTGTCTGAAATGTTTTAGTTGTGTGCTTATAGGTAGGTTTAGTTTTGTTTAACTGACTGTGTCACTAGCGTTTGATGCAACTTTGTTTACAGGCATCTTTACAGCTCAGACGAAAACTCTGAAGGTAAGTATTTTAGTAAACTTGAATCTCTCCCTTTCTGTACCTCAAAATAACAGAGGTAGGAATGGAAATCCTTGAATAGTAAATGTCATTCTTTGGCCATAAAAGCAAAATATGAGACAGTTTTGAGCATGGGCTACAGTTTTACAGGAAAGTACAATACTATAGTAATACCATAGGAAAGTGACATATTGTTTAGGAACAATAAAATAAGGCAAGCGATGATTCCTGGCACCTAGAGCCAATTGTTTCAAAAAGCCTTTATGCCGTCATGAAGTGGTAAATGTTTGTTAAATTGTTAATGTTTAATTGACTTATCAATCAAACTTTGGTTCGGAGTACCCACTCTATGTTCAGTCAGTATGCAGCAGGGAGTCTCCATAACAATTGTTAGCCAACATCAGGGAGCACTCCTTATTGTTTGATAGGCGCATGGAGGTAACCAAGTAAACAGTTGAATCAGATGTTAATAGTTTACACTGCTTGCACACCCACCAAACTAGAATATGGCCACCTTTACTAACAGAGACTGCTGCAGGTGCATTAGGAGGACAGTTCAGTCTTCATTTGTAGTTTGGTAGGAGAATAATCTTTGTAACCAGATAAAATGTGCAGAAATGATTACACACCATTTATTACAATTTTTTTTTTTTGTACAGATATAACTCGCATTATTCAACTGGACCTGGATCTGAAATTTAAGACCAACATTCGTGAGCTATTTGAAGAGTTTGACAATTTCTTCCACTCTTCAGTCATTGGGATTGCCCATGAAATGCAGCCAGTATACAGGTAAAGGAACTTGTCACACCTTACTATAGGCATCAGACATATACACTGTATTTTGAGAACACTGCTGGACAGGTATTAGGGAAAATGTTTAGGCCTTATTCACACCCATGCATTTTAAATCCATGTACAAAAGTAATCTCCGTTTACAAATACCCAATAATTGTTTCCAACTCTACAACTTTTTTTTAAACTGTGCTTTCACACATTTTGTGCACAATGCATTTGTAGTTTTTGCATGCCCATTTGTCATTGCATGTTAAATGACCTACTGGTAACACTAGTTTATAATAGTTTACATGGACTACAAATGTATGTTTACATGCAACACTACTTGGGTTTAAAAATTATTGAGGCGGTTTTCCCTTGATGATTTTTTGTTAGAGTCTGACAGATAAGAGAGGAATGAAAGAAGGAAAAAGAGATATAGAGGTAGATGTAGGGTTACATTTGAGATAATATTAGTTGTCTAATAGGACATTTCCAGCCAAGCCTCTTTTTTTTTTTTTTTTTTTTTTTTTCCAAGAAGATATAGCTTTTCCAGGAGAACTATATTATTGTAATTATTCAATTTCGTTATTCAGCAGGCATTTTAGCCTCTCACTGAGCACTATGCATGCTAATGTGTGTTTGTTCAGAATGAATAGATGTGGTTTTCCATGATCTTCTGTGGCTGAGAAAAAAAGTTTATTCTTTTGAGTTTTTAGTTGGTGTGATTTGTATTTGCAGTAATTCATTCTTCTGGGTGTTTTTTTTATTGCTATTTGTAAAGTATTAATGCATATGCAAAATCCCCTAGATATGTCCACCAGATATGCCCTCTCTTGTCTGCTTTCTGAAGGAATTTTTTTTGGAAAAAGTTGCTAAGCGACAGGGTACCATCTCATGACTTTATAGTTATCTTCTGTAACAGATGTGCTAATGGAAAACATTTTCTAGTATGTATTTCCTTTTCCACCATTTATCCAAGACTAACGTTTTTACTTTATATCACTTTATCTTAAATCCTATGTTGTGTGAAAATGGTTATTGCCTCTTGTTGTCTTTTCCTAGACTAAATCTTTTTATATTTAAGATTGATTGATGGGTATCAGACAGAAGAGTCAGTAAACAGAAATCACAACAAAAACACATTAAAGGCAAGTGAAAAAATGTGCAAAACTTTAGATTACATGTTGTTGCTGTGTCCCAATTAGGAATATTTCTACTCGCTCATTCCTGGTGATTAATGACAAAACAGTCAACTGACAGAGCAATCATCTCTTTCCGGACAGACATCACTTAAAACCTACAGCAGAACTTTATCTAATTTTCTATTGATTTTTTTTTAAGTACCTTATTTGTTCATTCCAACCTGCCACTTTCTTTTTCACCAAGGTGAGAGTGACGTCTTCTCAGTCTCCAGCCTCCTGGATTATTGACATCATATATCCCAGAATGCTTCATGTACTTATTAGTATCACAAGATTTTTCACTTACCCATACGTCACCCAGGCATGAGCAAAATGTTCAACTGAAACAAATCAGTGTCCTGGTTGAGGCAAGTGACGGAGGCAAGCTACTTTGCCAAGGAAAACAAAGGAGCAGGGCGACCTAGTTTAGGGTTCTTCCAGAGGCCTGCTAGAAAGTCAGGGAAATGACATCCTACCGTATGAACTGCATAGACTAGGAAGTATGACTTTTTTATGGTATAATACATAAACTTTACTTAGTTTCTGTTAGTACCTTTGTGGGTCAGTTGGGAGTTGGGCACAAATATATGCTTTTGCGTTGCTTTAAAACAGGCTTTAGCTTATCAGCTAATATGAGTATTAGACAAAGTACCATGGAGGGTTTTTAATCTAAAATTTTATGACTTGGGATGCTGGAATATCCCAGTAGACATTGACAGTACTCTGTCTAATCTTTAATTATTCTCATTACCAGTCATTTGAAAACTTTAAAAAAAATTCTCTGGTTTAAGTATTAGTAGTGGTTTCACAAGTAATCTGGGAGTTAGTGGCATAGAGACTAAAGTTACAGCAAAAAAAAAAAGTTTCTCCTGGACATTGCTAGAGGTACTGGTTCTCTCCTATGGTATAAAATAATACATACAGTTCTATTGTGGAAACTAATGGATAGGGAAGGTAAGGCTAGTCCAGGGCTTGCGCCAGGACCCATGTCACCTTAGTTATTCTTCTGCCCTGTCTCTGTTGCTCTGTTCAGAAAGAATAAGCTCCTGACAAGGAGAATGTGACGGGTTCCAGTATCTGTAATGGCTCACATTCTCTGTGTCTAGCTTGAAGCAACTATTTAATCCCAGTTTCTTTGTATAGACAAAGCTTTAGTCTTTTTTTCATTTTGGTTTGCTATTGTTCCTTCTGTTTTTTCAGTTCACATAAGGTACTGGTTTCACTAACCAAATATAGAGAGCATTCCCTGTTTCATAAAGGGCACCCTGAAGATAACAAGCCTGTCCTTTATCCGTCTTACAGATCAGCTGAAATCATTTCTGTCTTCTGCCTTGGTTAGGTCTATTTCATGTTTTTTTTTTTTTCTTTTTGCAGCAAGCTGGCTGTAAAAAGCTGTTTGCAGTAAAGGTAGCAATGACATCAAACCATTATGTTCTATACTTCTAACCTAGAGATGTGATGAGCATTGTTTCTCAAACTGCAACAACTCAAGGCATTTACTGCAAACTGAAGTAACTGCAATTTATCAGGTAGTAGCCTTTAAAATTGTATTGGAACACGAGAATATTGTCATAAGGAAAGGAAAGTGCACAAATAAAAGCATCAATATTTTACATATCAGTTCATAAAAAAAAATTATCTGGTCCAAAACAAGTTCTAAAATTAGATATATGCAACCTCAGAGGAACAAGGACTAATTCAAAATGTAGAAGCAGTATGTACACCCTTACCAACTTTATAAGAGTTAATAGGGTAAGTAGCAGCTATATTCCAATAATCAAATTACCTTGATTAATTGATCATCAGCATGTGTGACCACCTCTATAAAAGCTGAAATCTTGGAAGTTTGCTGGTCATACCAACTGTCAAGCACACAGTGGTGAATTGGATGATTTGGGTTTGTTGTGTCCTGGGATCCTTATATTCATTGACTATGAGCTCCTCTGTATACCAAAGTAAGCTAGAATCAACTGTGAGCCCATCTGTGTGATAGCTAAAGTATGGCAAAAATTGGATCAAAACAGGGATCCCAGGATAAAGACCTGAGGCTGATAAAAGTTGTACAGAAAATGATTTCTTCAAAAAATTGTTGCTAGTTCTACAAGTTAATAAATCATGGGGGTGTTCTTAGTTTTTCCCACACATGGATTCTCCATTTTTAGCTTCTTCTTCCTTTTTTTTTTTTTTTAATTCAAGTACTTGAATTAATAATTATAATCAATAATTATACAGTGGAATTTTTAAGAATTGAAAGAGGGTATACTTTCTAACGCATGACCATTCCCTACATATGGTGGGTGCATTCATTTTCTTTTGTTTTCAGACATTTTCAGGTCACAGCAGTCATTCCCTATACTGTCTGCCAAAAAAGTACCGGAGACAATTGGGTTCAATCTGGGTTCAAAATTGTGCCCCAATATACATTCAGCCAACTACTAGAAACTACTGAATGTTTAGTGAGAAGATGCAAATAAACTTGTGATCCTATATCCAAATACAGCTAGCTTCTTAGTATAAACATTGTAGTTTCTATTTTGTTTCTTCACAATTTGGTAGATTTAGCTTTACAGTTTTAAGTAGAAGGTGGCACAGTTGGCGATTTTGCAATAAATGTTTTAATCCGTGATTTATGGTGCTGTTGCTGTATTTTCTATATAGGTTTGTTTAAGTTTAAAACTAGAAAGCCAGTAACCGTAAGATTCTAGATTCACATTAGGGGTTTTGAGCTATTTAGTGTACAAAAAGTCAATTCAGAATTAATGAAATAGAGGCAAGAAAAGAATAATTTAGCCATCTGTTCCAGATGTAAAAGAAAAAGGTTTTGGCAGCCTTTCAGTATAAGTGAGACTGCACTTGGTGCAGCATTGGGGGCCACTCGTGTTTGTCTTGACAAATATAATGTTCTAGTTATTGCTGATTCTAAGTACTGCTCATTAGATAGAAGGGATTTCTAAAATTTCAGAATACTTAGTTTTCTCACAGGGGAAAGTTGAATTGAACTTGGAATACTCAAGTAATAGTTGCATAGTTATAGAATTGCACCCTGGCAATAACCAGTTTAGGGCATTTCCGTAATGTGTGAATAAGATTTTCCTATCCTGATATGCATCTGGGACAGAGAAAAGCAGTAGACTTTTAGGTGGACCTAATACTATCTTCTATATAGCTATCCTCTCTTGAACTGGGAATGATCAGTGTGTCCAGTGACAGATAGGTTTGTAATCCTTTGCAAACAGTTTTCCAATCTGGGTATCTCTGCAAGAAAGCATAGCCAGTTCCTCATCCAACTCCTGTAAGTCTATAGAAAATTTACCAGCATGATTAAAGAGAAAAGCAAAAGCTATTGCTGAGATCAGTATGTCCACACTGATCTTTTTGTTTAAACACATGTGCATTGCTGCAGAAGATAATTGGGATGCAGAAAGCCAATACAAGGATCCTATAGGAGTACTGCTGTTCAGGAGACTGAAGTTCTGATTTGGCTCCCTACACTAGCTGCATTTTGAAATACATTTAGAGCCTATTCACATTTGTGTATTTTGGCAGTGCACACCAAAAATTGTGTATTAGCATGCTCTACTACAATGCATGAAGTTGCAGGTGCCCAATTTACATTGTGGCTAATAGGTTCTTTATGTTTTTTTTTTTTTAATCTGTTATGATGGGATGGCACAGCATCACAACAGAATGCTTAAGTATTGAAAGGCCCTGAAAAATGTTTTATTATTTTTATGTCTGCCTGGAGTTTAACGTTAAAGATGCAATAGGAGACAAACAATGTGATCAATCAGAAATAAAGTATCTCTTAATGTCATCATGTCTCCAGTGCAGTATTATTTAATGCCACTGTTTTCCAGAATTCTCATTCTCTGGCAGATTCCAATGTCTTTTTATAATTAATCTGCCAAAAGAGGGCTTGCTGGTCCCAAATGGTAGTAAGCATTGTAAATTGATGTTTTGTTCAATGTCCAAAGCCATACCCAGTAAATCAATTCTAATTTTCAGTATTTTTTGTTTTTTTTTCCATAAAAATTAGTAGATACAAAAGATACATTAAAAAGGTAAAACAATATAAACCATTGAATTGAAATGAGTAGATGGTAAATAAATAAAAGATCTGTGTGAAAAAAGTACATTTTACAAGAAATCTGACACTTTGGGCTGACACTTACTATTACTAGTTATTTTACTGATATACACTTATTCGTACAGAGAATATTTGGTGCATACATCACTGCTGTATGTATATACATTTATATAAACTAAATCTTCATTTACTATGCTCTAAATAAATGTTTGTGTTTTTCACTTCATGACATATTACTAATATACTACTTGACTATGTACTCACCAATACTATTATTATTTGTACTTACTGAATGTATTTGTTATACATATAGACACTGCAAATGAACTTCTGTTCATTCTCGTTATACGTACAACACCCCCGAAGAAGCCCACATTGGGCGAAACACATCGGGTAATCGACTTACGTATACGACATAATTACCAAGGATTTGTAGATTCTGGTTAGAAGTCGAATATCTAGTGCTATTATAGGGCCAAATTCATAATGACCAAGACCCAAGTCTTAGGTCATAGCAAACTGCTTGAATTTTTTTCAATGTACTACCTGATTTAATATGAATACAACTGAATTTTTTTGCCTAAAAACAACCCTACTTTTCGTTGTATTTGTTCATTCTGAAGGGTTTTTGTGGCAAAAAATGTATTGTATTAGTGATTATTTCTCATAATACATATCACAATTATTGTGCAATACAATATTCAGCTTTACAATGACTGTAGATACAAATCCAGATCATTGCTGTATAGGCCCTTCAGGGACACTAGACAATGAACTTCCAACAGGAACATATAACAAATGAACAGCGGTGTCGCAAGCGTAAGTCGATTACCCGACGTGTTTATCCAATCTTAGGCTTCCTCCAGGGTGACGTTACGTCTAGCGGGAATAAACACCGTACTTTGAAGTATCTATTCCTTGAAGATAAAGAATATGTGTGTGTAGACACGCCTGGGGGAAAAAGGCTGCCTATTCTACATGCGAGACCAGCTGATACAGACCGCGGCTGCGGTCTCTTTGCCCATTTCACTAGGACCATAAGGTTTCTCCTTTGGGTACTTACCCTAAGGGACTATTTTCCCCCTCGGAGGGGCTATCCTCTACATCTACATATTTCATTAACTTACATCTTTCTCTATGTTTTGACTCTTCTAATGGCCAATATGTGTGGGCACCTTCATATTGTTTAGAATCCATTTACTAGACTGATTAACAGGTCAATGTAGAGTTTAGAGTAGGATGTTATGAGTAATCCTGAAGAATTCTAAATATTCTGTAATCCCATGTAGCACAACTAATTTTTATGATTGGTAGTGTTGCCCTACTTAGAATCTTACATGACCGGCAGCTGCAGACTAATGTGATTTTCTGCATTCCGTTTAGCATTAATTATAGCGAAAAGTTAGAAAAAATAAAGTCTCCGAACTTTTTAAGTCAGTTTGTATTAATCTATGAAATGAAGTCACACATGAACTTGTTTTGGAGAATCTATTATTAGACCATATATTTGAGGTTGCTGTGATTTGCAAGAAAGCCAGGCAATGTCATGTGGCATTAATTGGTTTCAATCTGAACAGAGGGAAAATGTTGAGTACGTGTGTTGTCGATAAGCTTCTGCTGCATCCATGTATTAGTGCAGCTAATTCTGCATAAAACTGCATTTTTCTCAAATTAATTTTGGACCACTGGTCACCACTACATATTCTCTACATTAGCAGGTCATTGGTGCTGAATCTAACTTTCCTGCTATGGGAAAGGGGCAGAGAGAATTTGATTTATACTGATTTCTTTGTGATTTAAACAAAACATAATGATTAATGGGTTGTGCTTAGAGAAGTTTGAAGTTCAGCCTTAAATATACAGATTCTAAGTATAGCACTTGCTGTTGGCCTATTTTAACTTTAGTGTGTGGGCAGCATGGCACAGTATGTTCATTTCATGTGTCTTATAGATTTAGATTTTCTCTGCCACCAGATTGCTTTTCAGATTATATTTGGAACTTTCTACTACACAGTGTTCCAGTTTCTGATGAACAGTTTTTTTAAACCTTAGATATCCTGGAATTGAATGGTGATTTATAGTTATACAGAGTGTTTATATATACTAAATGATTGCCTATCGATGACAACAGCACAGGTATATTAAATTAAACCTTACTTAGTCTGTATTTGTGACATTGTCTCTTCTCTAAGGAATATCCAGCCAGCAGTCAAGTGTAATATAAGAAGCTGACTACTCAAATCTCCTGTGAATGGTTAATAAAATCTTTTGCTGTTGCCATTCAACACATTGGGTATGTTTAATAGCATGTCCCCTACTAGGCTTTGGGATTTATCCTTCTGGCCTTTACATCCCTACTGTGTCCTTGTTATATAGTGCCTAGGCTCAAGGACACAATGTTCATAGGGGGGCAAATTACTTGACACCCCCTAGCAGTGGTCAGATAAACTAAGACAACAAATATTTCACTAGCCACCTGCCAGAGAGGTGTGTATACACCTTTTTTATATTGTAAGGTACTGCTGGCTGGATTGTTTAGGGAAAGTGACATTAACACTTTAATATCGGGCAAACAAGAAAATGCACAGTTTGTTAACTAAACTTACAATACATTTTAAATTCTGTATGGCTACTTTGGGATCCAGGCACTCTTGCAAGAGAGTACAGTACAGGCTACCCCTAGCCTATTGGGTTCTTGGCCTGTGTTCAGACTGGTATTTTGTATTATGTCTATGGCTAGTAAAACTTAGGTGAAAGGGGACGAGGAGTCTGGCTGGTAAATACTTGTGGAGATGGGGCAACAGCAAGTCTTCCAGTAATGTAAAAAAAGGAATATGCAATGCAGGCCTCTCCAGTTCCAGGCTTTGCTGTGCTTTTTGTAAATCATTTCTGTTTCCTATGCAAGCACATGCCTGAAATTATGCACATTTAAAAGAATAGTTGTGGTGCAGCTTGTCATACTTTTTTTAAACCATATTATATGGCTTTGTGTATGTATGTATATAATACATACATACACACACAGGTTGTCCCCGGGTTACATACCAGATAGGGGCTGTAGGTTTGTACTTAAGTTGAATTTATATGTAAGTCGGAACAGGTACATTATTTTATTAAATGCAGTTAGGACAGATGTTTGTCTCAACATAATATTAGGCAGTGTGGTGTCAGTTACTGTATAAAATCTTCACTGTGAACTAATCACAAACTTTATTAACCTCTGAAGCAAGCCGTGCTTTGATATGCAAAAAAAAAAAAAACTGCACAGTTTGTCCTGGTCATTAAAGAGTTACAAGAGCTTGCCGAACAGCAAAAGATTTCTTCTGCAAGTCATGCAAACCACCCCTGTACTGCCATTTAAAGTGAAAAACTTTTAAAAAACTGTTGCAGTTTTTCTGTGGTTTTCTTTTCACAGGGTGAGGATAATAAAAACACTCTCCTTCAGTGGAAGTTAACTACTTACCTTTAGCCCCAGTTCAAATATATTCATAGTGCCTCAAAACATTTGCTGAAAAGCTCTTGACATTGTTAGGCTCCCACTGTGCAGTTCCTTTGCTTGCCCTATTTCCCATGTCTGCCTATGTGCCCATAGCAGTCCAAGCCATACAGGTAATTATTTCTTCATCCATATTAGTGATTGGGGTGAGAAGCATACATTTGCGATAGAATCCGGATGTGACCTTTAACAGGGCTTGTAAGTGTGTAACACAGAGCTTCCTACATTGTTGGCATGAAGAAAGAAAAATGTCTCAGGACCAGTAGCATCTGTAAGTGAGGGTGAAATTGCCCCAGAATTGGTGGTCAGTGAGGAGCAGAATACCACAGATGTTGGGAAGCCCTGCAAGTGTGGGATCTGCTTACAATTTGCCCTATGTACAGAAAGCCTTGGCTTTCCTCCTCTGACTCTGCCTCTGCTGCTGCTCTCTCCTATAGAGGCCTGCACTTTACACATACCCCTAGACCTGGCAACAAAGTCGGGGGTACCTCCTGTATCACTGTCTGTATTAGTCTGTCATTTGCAATCCCTATTTAATGTACAGCGCTGCGTAATATGTTGGCGCTATATAAATCCTATTTAATAATAATAATAGTAATAAAAAAAGCCTGGTCAAATGTCCTTTATCTCTACAAGTATAACACATGTCCAACGTAGTTGAGGGCATTCTACTTGTCAAATAAAAAAAAAAGGAGATGCAGAAATAAGCTTGGGACCCCTAATTTCTAAATTCTTGGGTTGGATAAGGTGATGGCCAGTTTGTCAAAGCCCCTTGGATGTGTTAATATATTTTTTTCTTATCCCATACATGTGGTTACAATAACTACCACCTAATAAAAAAAGCTTCCTAAGGGTTTTTCAACTCCACGGTATGATATAAAGTAGAAACAAATACCTTATCTATGCAGAAAGAAAAAAATAGTAAAAAAAAAAATGAACAGACAAGTGATATCGTATTACCACCTCCTATATATATAATCTCGATTATACTTTCTCTTTACAAATGCCCCTGTATAACTGCTGGACATTTTCTTTTAGTTGCTGCAAGATCCCACCACTTAGACATGTACCACTAATTTTGTAATCATGTTAGATTATTTTTTTATTATTATTCCTTCTAGTCTTCCTTATTTGTGGCATGTGTGGATATTGGCAGTGCATGCCCTTGTGATAAACAACTTGATTTTTTTCTAAGAACATATGAAATATTCAGTTCTTCCACCAACTGCGTTTTACTGGAACAATGGATGCATGAAAACAAACCTGCAGACTTGTAATTCATGTGCTCTATGTAGAGCTGTCCAGATCACTATTACTTGGCAGCAGTTCAGTAGTGGTACCCAGATCTCCTGATCCCTGACTACCCAGTAAATGTTGGACTGTTGGAGCTTGCAAGGCTTTAATGGTCAAAATCCTGGCACAGCTGGCAGTTGTACAAGCTCATTGAAGCGTGTACTTCAAGATGTACACCGACATCAGTGCAACTTGGTGAGTAAGGGTCGGCATGAAATGACCAGCTATTTAGAAATTTTTGTTGTTGACATGCAATGCTGTAGTGCTTTCAGCAACATGCAGGGACTAAATATCATATCTTACACTGCTAGATGCCTTTTTGTTATGCAAGTTCTGCTGTACTGTAAATTAAACAAAAATCTTGGCCTATAAACAGTGGGGGATATATATCAATTCTGTTGTACTGCAAGGCAATGCCAAAGAGGAGCAGGGAGACAGATTGTGTGACAGATTTACTACAAGGTTACAGCTTGATTCATAAATTCCTCCCTCAACTGCTTTAATGTAACACTGTGACAGAATAAAACCTGACCCTTACCAATTCTATGACTGTTTAGAGCGAAAATCTGTCTTATCTCCAGTGAAAAATCTCTCTCATAACTTCTCTACTTATCTGCCTAGGAATACAGACACAGGGTTTATAAACCTATCTCATTTTGCTGAAGAATGGAGAGGCAGCCTGATTTGCAACTAACTGTAAAGCCGTATACACACGTGCAATAATAGTCGTTGGAAAAGATCTTTCACAATCCTTTCAAACCACTATTATTTCACAATGCATGAACAAGTGCTGAACATACAGCACCGTTCTGCTCTATGCAGAGGGGAGGGGAAGAATGACGGAGCGGCACCCTGTTGCACGCTCTCTCCCTGCCCTTGCATTAGGATCGTTAGTTGTCCATCACCCATTGTCCGTGGATCCGCTAGGACGGTCGTTCGGACGATGGACAACTGACGCGCTGTACACACACCAGATTCCCGCCGGGGCGAGAACCGTTGCACTTGTGTACGTAGCTTAACCCTCATTGGCCTAATAAATGTTCCCCAGTGGGTTTTAAATTCTGTCAATATTCTTCTGCAGTCCAGGTCCAACTCAAAAAGGAGAATTTAAATGAATTTAAAAAAACATTTACCCTTTTTTGGTTGGTACATTTATTTATCAGTGGATGTTGAAATTGTTATTTGGAGGCATTTATTAGTGAAGTCAGAGGCTTAGTTTAGTATAAAGTCATGTACTTTGCAGTGATGTTCTGTTTGAGAACACAGGTCTTCACCCTCCATTGTATTGATCTGCTGTTCAATTCACAGCACAATGTGCAAGCAGTGACCTACATTACATTTATGGATTTATGTTACTGGGTTATGTGGGCAGACAATCACATAACCTATATTTCAGGAAGTTCATCTCGGATAGCCATTATTTTGTGGTAAGAGCACATTTTCACTCTTTGAGGTTTAAAACAGAAATAGGAAATTTGTGCCAGTCATTGTCGTAATAGAATTTTCAACATGACCTACCTGTAACTCCTGCCTAACTTGCATGGGGTTATTTTTAAGGGGGCTTTTAGTGGAACAGTGCACCCCAGTAGGAAGATGCCCCAAAGACGCAACAGGAAATGAGAGAAAAGCTCTTCAAATCCCAGATCAATTTTATAGCAACTTATTGCTCTTATGACCACCTAAAATGTTGGTTTGCTGCTAATTTTTTGTCTTGGTGAAAATAATCATCAGCACAACTAAAATGGGTGCCCAAGCAGGGATACAAGCAATAAAACCTTGGTGTGGAGGGCCTAATTTTCAATTATTAAAGAGGAACTAAACTGGAAAGTGCCCCCAAAAAAAGTATCTTCCTACTTTCAATCCCACAGGGCAGTCCGATCCATCTGGGAGTGTCCTGCATCGGGTCCCACGTCGTCCTGGAGCCAGCGCTCCAAGCGCCGCCATCTTCTCCTATTTTTCCTGATTCTTCATCCTATGTTACCCGACCCAGACGCAAGATCAGGTGATGTAGGATGGAAAATAAACTTGCCAATCTCACTGCGCATGCGTGAGATCGTCAAATTTTTCTCTTTGCACGAAAAGGCTCCTTCTGCGCATGCCCAAGATGCTCAGGCATGCGCAGAGGGAGCACCCAGAAGCCTCCTGGGATGCGTGACGTAGGTATCCTGGGAGGCTTTGCGCTCGCCTAGGCGATCGAGAATAAGGGGGCAGTGCTGCCCCCTTTTTTTGCTTTTAGGTTGTCTACCCTTTTATGTAAAGTAACATTTCTGTTTAGGTATGCTTTAACATAGATGTCACCAAGGTTTTTAATGTGATGTTCTTGCAATATTTTACCTTAGGAAGCCTTTTTTTTTTTTTTTTTTTTTTTTTTTTTTACTGCTTTACATAGCTTCTTATTACCTCCATAGATTGTCATTCAAAGGTCCACTATGCCCTGTGAGTCCCCCAGTCTTTTCTGTGTTCACTTTTTCTTTATTTTCCGAGAGCCTTCCAAGCTCCTTGGCCCCAACCCGTACTGATGCTGTTTGGCTCAGGGTGGATATTAATGTGCATACAGTTGTAACATTGCACCTTATATTTTTGTTGAACAGTATGTCCTATCATCTTAGGTATTTTCCAAAAACTTTCAACATACATGTCAAAGATGCAAAAAAAAAATCCTAATCTCTAAGCTTCAACATGTCTGATATAAACAGATTCAGGAGAATATCATTGTTAGTATTTAGAACTTTTCTTGTAACATTACATTGCAATCCCAAATAAAATTTTAAAATTTTACAGGTCTTAAGCTAAATCATTCAAAGACAGACATCTCTAAACTTTGCCTACACTATAATTATTTTCTGCTGAAGAATGGACCACAATCTGCTTTAACTAAAGCACAGGACAGCTACAAAAAGAATATCAAGAAGCATTTCCTCACCAAATAATATAAATCAGTAAATTGTGGAGCACTACAACTTATATGATGCCTTAATCATTACTTTTTTTATGTGCAATAAGACCAGAAAAATTAATTGACTGGCTATGGACTTGCCCCCTGCACAGCCTACCCCAAAGGTCCACTATGCCCTGTGAGTCCCCCAGTCTTTTCTGTGTTCACTTTTTCTTTATTTTCCGAGAGCCTTCCAAGCTCCTTGGCCCCAACCCTTACTGATGCTGTTTGGCTCAGGGTGGATAATAATGTGCATACAGAGTTGTAACATTGCACCTTATATTTTTGTTGAACAGTATGTCCTATCATCTTGGGTATTTTCCAAAAACATTCAACATACATGTCAAAGATGCAAAAAAAAAAAATCTTAATCTCTAAGCTTCAACATGTCTGATATAAACAGATTCAGGAGAATATCATTGTTAGTATTTAGAACTTTTCTTGTAACATTGGCTTGCAATCCCAAATAAAATTTTAAAATTTTACAGTTCTTAAGCTAAATCATTCAAAGACAGACATCTCTAAACTATACCTACACTATAATTATTTTCTGCTGAAGAATGGACCACAATCTGGTTTAACTAATGCAGAGGACGGCTACAAAAAGAATATCAAGAAGCATTTCCTCACCAAATAATATAAATCAGTAAATTGTGGAGCACTACAACTTATATGATGCCTTAATCATTACAAGAATGTACACATCACTCACAAAAACTAGAGAAGAATGAAAATGTTGTGCTCCTAGACATTGCTTTAGTGCTTAGTATGCTGAAGACAAACCTTCATACTTAACTTTCTTCAGTTAAAGTAAAACAATGGGCAGAAAATAAAAAATGGAATATATGATACAGTGTGTCACTTGCATTACCGCTGAAGTTTTTATTTTTTTTAAATCTCTAAAATTCTTTCTTTCATCTTGTTTGATCCTACCAGTGGATATGTTTATACCACTTCTTTAAAAGGCCAAGCTGTCCAGCAAAAGTGACAGGTGTTCAAACCTTTTCCAACAGAAGAAAAATACCTGATGTCTTTACAGCCTGTTTGCTAAAATCGGGCTGTAATTTGTTTTATCTGATTATTACTAATATCATATTCATGTCACTGACTGTCCTTCAGAGGACACAATTTAAAGTGTCTTTATTATAGCTATATGTCCAAACATAGTCTAAGGTCAATGTTGGGGGGGGAAAGCTAAGTAACCTACCAGTAATGTATGCCCAAGATTCAAACCTGGAATCCTGTTGCTGCAAGTGCCAGCCACTATGCCACCAGCAGAACTATACTTTGTTTATACAAACACCGTCATCATTCTGTCGTGGGCACTGCCATCGTCTTCCTTCTTCCTTGTTCTGATCTTCAGCCATCTTTATTGGCTGGGCCAGGATTCAGTCCTCTACACTGACACATGCTGAGAAATTTAGCTACAGTTATTCTATTTAAGGAAGTAGAAAATATTGGACATACTAGAAGGATCAACCATTTTTAAATGGTTTAGAAAAACAAAAGCTGGTTGTGACAGACATTGTGGATGTCATTTACCTGTACGTATGGCTTCAGGAAGGTCCAAGCATGGGCATGAGAGGGGAGAAAATATTTATATAAACTTCTCCAAGTCCACATGCCAAAACTGGTGTAGAAAATGTTGCAGATAATATTAACCCCATGAAAATAACCTATATTTTCCTCAAAGTGCAACAAAAACTATTTAAAGTATAGCTAAAGGCAAAATTTGTGTGCTGTTAAGGAGGTTCTTTCCCTAATAGAGCACTGGCGTTATATTAATCCTGTTTAGTAATATTAATTGTATTGATCACCAGTGTCACTGGAAATAAGAGGGTAAAATCAAAATTTTGAGTTTCAACCAACATAATCATCAAAGGGAATCTTCAAACAGGACACTTGCTACTTTGAAAAATGTTTTATATTGGAACTATAGTTCCATAATGGAAAATTGTGATCAGGCAGGATTTTTATTGCAGATGGAACGGGCGATGTGCTTTCTGTAATAAAACATAGTTAGTTGCATGTTTACAATCTTTTCCCATGCACAGCTTACTGTACGATACTGAATATTTCATTTGAGAATAACTAGTTCTGGCCTGACCAACCAAGATTGCTGAAAATCCAAGACCTGGAAGAGAACCAGATGAAGATGGTGGTACAAAATGGGGACAGGTAAGTGTAATGAAAAAATTGTTAGTCATGCAATTAAGTTTATTTTATTACAGAATTGACATTGCCCGACCTTTCTGCAATAAAGGATTTGTCTGCTCAGTCATTTACTTTTAATGTCAATTATTCACCAATAGTGCCCTGAAAGTTCAACCCCCTCCCCTCTCATTTTTGAATGTGACCATACTTTCACCCTGTAACCTCCCCCTGTTTGAAGGAAGTAAGCAGTACTTGTGGTTCTGACTGCACTGATGGACTGGAAGCCTATACAGAAATCAGCATGATATTATTTATAACTGTCAGTATTTGGCATATGTTCTTATGAAGGGAAGTACATTAACATAGCCTTGTGAAATGCTTCAAAATAATTAACAGCTTGCGTTTAATAATAAGATGACGTCCAGATACATTGGGTCACTAGGGTCAGCTTTGTATAATTACTATGATTATTTAATATTGTTTTTGGACAGCAGTATCACTATCTGTGACTAAAAATGCAAAAAAGGAATTGAGAAAAACATGGCATGATAATGTAATTTACCAAAACAACTTGCAGAATTGTGTGACATAGAAAATCCTGGCAGCGATTCTCCTTTTGACCTGCCCTAACGTACAAACATCATACATAGCTGTGAGAGGACACTGCAGTGATATACAAATCCCAGCTGGGTACTTGACTCAGGATTTATTAGGGAACCTAAACTTTTTCTAGCTGCTGTAATAAAGGAAAAATGTAACTTGCTTAAATTAGGTAGCAAAAATTCATTTGTCTTGCTACTACTGGTATTTCAAAACTCTTATCTCATTGCGTACCCTTCCAATATTGTGGGGTTGGGTTCAATAAAGTATGGAATGTTTCAGAAGGCAGCTTTCATTTGTATATAATTGGGGACGTCAGTCAACCAGTGTCATTTCCTGAACAGTTGCTAGATCTTCACAGTTTTCTTTTTGATGTCTTAGACTTCTAGATATTGGAGCTAGTGCTTAGTGGATCTGAAAATGCTGGAGTTTGTCATATTGCTTGCTGAAGGATTATATTAAAGTTTCCTCCTGATTGTAACATCTGTCTCAGAGAAATTCTTTATAGGATGTTAAAGTGCATTTTATTACAGAGACTTCTCTGGGGCTTGTCTACATCATCGCAGGGGATCAGTGTCATTCACAACATGACCAAAAAATGCAAAATGTATCCTTTTGGCTCTGGTTTACCAGCCCTCAATTTCTGGCCTGGAAATAGGGGGGATTGCCTGGCTCACCTATTCCTTCAAAGACACTCCAGGCCTGGGTCCTAAATACAATGCCACAGTTCTGCCTTTTGGCATAATACAAATATATAAAATATACATGTATAATATACATTATTGGTCCAATAAATATATAGATTGCAGACGGTACTTTGAAGTATATGCAAAGCCAAAACTTTTTTTTTTTTTTTTAGTTGGAGTGGAGAAAGGTCAGTTTATGTTTTCATACATGTGCCTTCTTGAGAATCTTCCCCACTTCCTGCAACAGAAAGTAAAGGATATCTCTTCAGTTGTCACTGGAATAAAGCCTTATACACACGTGCAATAGTAGTCGTTGGAAAGGATCTTTCACGATCCTTTCTAACGACTATTATTGCACGATGCATGAATGAGTGTTGTACATACAGCCCCATTCTGCTTTATGCAGAGGGGAGAGCGACAGGGAGGCACCCTGCTGTGCTCTCTCTCTCTTTGCTTTCATTAGGATCGTTAGTCGTCCATCGTCCGTGGATCAGCCAGGACGTTCGTTCGGGTGATGGACGACTGGCGCTGTAAACACGTCAGATTCTCGCCTGATATCAGCCCTGAGCCGATTATCGGGTGAGAACCGTTGGACGTGTTTAGATTGTTCCCTACATTTAAGTTGTGCAGACAACTGTAACATTCTCCATTATTTGTCCCATGTATGAGTGATATTAGTCAGCAGGACAAATAGACAAGGTGAATCTCCTCTGTAAAGACAAAAACGGCAGAAAAAAAAAACCTGGGGTAAAAACTGGGGTTTTACTATATTTCTATCTTGCCCAAATTTTAAATAAAAAAGTGAAAATGTGTTGTAGTTAATGACAGAAATCTTGTTACTCCTTGCAGTGGTTTGTTTGAGGCATTTTTAATCAGTTAAAAAGTGCAGAAATAGCTGCAGAATAATAACCCATGTGACGTAGGCTCTAATGTTTGTGGTCTATTAAAAAAAAAAAAAAAAAGACGCTCATTGCTTGCCTTTGTACCCAAACGTGTATTTTCCTTTCCTTTTATTTCATATTAGATTTTAGAAGTAAGAAACAATAATGGTGTATACTATAATGAGAGTATTTGTGGTCACCTTCTCTAAAATATATGTAAACTCAGTCACTAGAACAACAAATAATATTTACATGTTCCATTTCTGAAGTCATTTACCTTTTTTTTTTTTTCAATCTGCAGCTTTCATTAAAAAATACAATCCTGTTGTGGCAATCTGCCATAAATGTTTTTATGCAGGTACTTCCTGTTTGGAAGTTACTATGCCCCGTCCCTCTCTCTGATCTCTTGATCTTGCATTGTTATTCTGTAGCATATAATATACTACTAGAGGCATTATATATGAAACCATATTTTTTGTAAAATATTTTATTAAAACTTTAGTACACAGTGTGTTAGAAATTGAAATGCCATTCAGTCTGGGTTTACATTTACTTTCTTTTTATTTACTTTTTTTAAGACCTTTAATGCTGCTGCAAAAATAGGTTGTTTTTTCACTTATTAATATTGCTGTATCATAATCCAGGACAAATCTTAGATTATTGTGGTTTGCATCCTTCATCTCGGTATCTCATTTGTATATTTTGAATCCGTGTGTACCTGGAGTATATTTGGGTGTTCTAAAGAGCCTGATTTTTATCAGTTCCTGAAAAAAACAATTATTGTACCTGTGTAAAATATGAATTGATTTGTAGAAATGACATATTGTCAGTACAAATAGGGTCTCCTTCCTCAAGCTGGAAGCATATTGCTTTGGTCAAATAAAGCATAGGGCCTTATTTATTAAAGCTCTCCAAGGCTGGAGAGGATACACTGTCATTAGTGAACCTGGGTGATTCGCAAACCTAAAATGGATTTCTTAAAAGCCATATATATTCCAGTTTTGCTAGATCACTAATGAACGTGTATCTTCTCCAGCCTTGGGGAGCTTTAATAAATCAGGCCTATAGTCTATACATATTGGGCCTGATTTGTCAAAGCTCTCCAGGACTGGAGAAGATAGACAATCATGGGTAAACATGGGTGATCCAGCAATCCTGGAATGGATCTAGTCCATGATTGAAAACATTTGCCAAATGTCTAATGATTTTACAAAATTTTTACCAGGTTTGCTGGATCACCCAGGTTCCCCAATGATAGTTTATCTTCTCCAATGTGGAAAGCTTTAATAAATTGGACCCAGTGAGTATATGATGTTCTAGGAACCTGAGAAGGGATCACTTTTGTGGGATTCTGTACCTGCTTCTATTGTTAAATATCAGGCACTCTCGACTCATCTGTCCATTCTGTCCACCAATGGATGGTTTAGGTTGGCATACTTATTTTCATGAAAGATTTTATTGAAAGAATGTTGTATTTGTGTTTCATCATGGCCATTGAGTATTTATGTCTGTTTATGTCTGTTTTTATAAGGGCTAAATAGATCCTAATAGCCAGGTTTACATCAGCTGTAGCTTTACTAAGCTATTTCAGTTTTTTCAGTGGTAAGATGTTTAATGAAAAATGTTTTCGTGCAAGAAACATTCATTTTTTTGAGGCTAGATATCCGCTAACCCTTAGTGGCCTACAATGTGATCAATTTGTGATTTTGCAATCGATTAGTCTATGACTGAGACTTACCTAATGTTTTGTAGCTTATTTTTAATGCTTTTGAGTGGAAAAAAATTATTTCTTTGTGAAAAAACCAATACAGTATGTGTTTTTTTTATTTTGTTTTTTTTAGAATATGGGTACATTTTCCTTTTGTATGTTTGAATGGCTTTTTCAAGATTGAATTGTTATTTCTAAGTTTAGACCTTTGTTGTCATGCTAGAAATAGTTTGAAGAACAAAAGAATTTTGCTTGTACACAACATCCTGTTAACATAGTCTGCCTATTTTTTCATGTAGAGCAAAGTTACATCAGGAATTTTGTCACTGGTGATATAATATTTTACATAACTCCCAAACAGACTTTAGCCTATTTTCCTACATTTTGTGAAAAGCAAACAGGATGGTTTCATTGAGCTAGATTTTAATTAAGTTTCTTACTAGACGAAATGGAGTGTGTCTGGACAGCATGAAGCTCTTGCTGTATGTGCCCATGCCAGGACCCCTCAGTGTTTCAACAGTTTATGATGTGCAGCAGGGATGTCGGCCTTGACCCATTTAGCAACTTCTCTTTTGAAAGCTTCTGTAATGTCAGAGATTTATACACTTGTAAAATAATTGCAGCCGCCTCTACCAAACACACAATTCAAATCCTGTTGGTTTAGTAATTGAGTTCAAGCTGTTGTTGCCTAATCTGCTTTTAAAGCATCGCCTTTGTTTGCTTTCAGGCCAAAACTGTTACTACTGGAAATATTACATTTACAAAAGCAATCTGTATAGTTTACAAACGTCAGTGCATGTTTGTTTAGTAACAGGTATAAAATAGCAATAATTTTATTTAGTGTATTTTATAATATTTGGGGAGTACGTGAATCATAACTGCCGAGGTGTTTATTATTGGTATATATACATCCATATTTTATTATATATACGTCAGGAGACCAAATGGAAGCTGTAATAATTTTAAAAACATACAGAAAAGGACTTATTAAAGTGACATACTTAAATTCATAAACTATTTTCCTGATTTCCATTCTTGGATTCAGTGTTTAACATTTTTATTGTTGGTAGATCATTTTGACTTGGTCATTTAAAAGGTAACTTGCGAGACAAAAAGTGTGGGCACCCCATCTTTATACAGTACAGGTGTACTAGTACTTGACATTGAGTTTTGTGAGGATTTGATACTACTATTTATCAATCAAAGAAGATGTTTTGGAACACACATTGCTACACTGAACAGGTTTTGCAATCTGAAGTGAACGGAACAAAATATTTTTGAGCTTTGCAATTTCCTTTTTATATCAACTGACAACTGTTCAGAAGCTGACATTTATATGGAGACTTCAGAACATAATGTCTCATATGGAGGGAAGAGGCAGGTTTTCTTTCTTAGACCCAAGAATCGGAGCGCTCTATAAATAGCAAGATCTTTCATGGGATTCTGCATTATTCAGTATTTTACTGCTCTTCACTGAAACCTTTAGTCATTTCTTGAAACTTCAAATTTTAAATGTTCGTTTCCTTAAAACAGAGACATCTTATGATTATTTTCATATACAGTCCTTTGATTGGATCTAAAATCACATTGGAAGTGAATATCAGCCGCTACGTACTAGGCCTTACAGCCTACCAGACATCCCAGACGGGAGGACAACATAAACATTTTTTGGAAACAATTAAATAATATACTGTTGATACTATCATGCTACTAGTCAGTTTACTGGACAATGAAGAAGAAGCTGATGGATACCATTAGTCTGCTCTCTTCTCCTTCTCTAGGCTCCCGGTGCTGACCTTGCTTCTCCAAGCCCTGCTGCACAGAGGATTATGAGTCTGTCATTTCACAAGTAATTTACAATATTGAAATTTGCAGCTTTCATTGAAACACGTTGTAATTGTGCCATGAAGCTCCTTATTTGAAAACTTCTTGTTATAGGTGAAAATGATCTGCCCCTTCTCCCAATTGTTTTCCTGTTACCGAGCGGGAAGTGTTTACCTGGAAGCTGCAGGAGATTCTTTTTATATAGTGTGTTTGAATTATAGAGTGTTTTTATTTTAATAATTTGTTAATAAATGCGAAGTTGCTATAACTTGTGTTATATTTCTCTTTGCTTGGATTTCAGGTTTAAACTTATTCTCTGTATTTCATAACCCATTTTAAATCCTCTTCTGAACGCCATTCTAAAATATAGTTTTAAAAGGCTGAAACTCTGACTCTTAAGTGCATCCATTTTGTGCAATTTTTTAGGTGGAATTTTGAATATTTATTTGTTCCTAGTTATGTAGCAATTTTTGTCTTTGTCTTCAATGGCAAAACTTAGAACATATAGGCCCAGCCATAAAGCAAACCCAATAGGGGGAGAACCACCACCACCACCATCATCACCCCCAGGCCTTTAATTTGGTCAGATATGTTACCTTTTTATCCTATTATATTGAGAAGCTTAAAACTTCTCTGTGGTTAGTCTTGGTTTAAGGTTTAAGATGGGAATATATATTTAGATGCAGATTACTTGCAGATAAATATTGTTTTTTTTCCATTCTTGTAAAATGTAAGTACACCAGGCCCCCATCTTTAAAATTCTAAGATTGTAATATATTTGGTGATTCTTTAAGTTCTTCACTGAAATATCTGTTAAGGTTCTCTCTATTTTTATAGTTTGCTGAAGCTTTCCTAATATGTATACAAGAAAAAAAATCCTGGTTCCAGAACAGGAAAGGTTTGGGATATATTAAATAATATATTAAAAGCAATATGTAGAAGGTATGTGCGGTGAGTATGACTGAAGGCAAAATGTGCAGGACAGAAGAGCAGAGAATATGACTGACCTGTATGTGTTGGAGCAAATTGGGGAGAATGGCATCACACTATGGGCCTGATTTATTAAACCGCTCCTAGACTGAACAAGACTATCATAGGAGAACCTGGATGTTCCAGCAAACCTCTAATGGGTCTGTTCCAAGATTAGAAATATTTGCCAACTGATAGCAAATTATTTTTTTCAGAAATGCATTCCATGTTTGCTGGATCACACAGCTTCATGATAGTCTATCTTCTCCAGCCTGGGGAGCGTTATAAAGTGTGTAAATAGGAAGGGTATGACAGCAGGCAGAATGTATAGCTGAGGATCACAAAATTTATTATGGCAAAAGTAGAGTATGCAGTTTATGGTAGCATACAGCAATGTAGTAATTCAATAAAAAATTATGTACAGGATAAAGTGTAGAAGAAAGTATGGGGGAAATATGTTTAGGATTACCAAACATTGACTTGGTGTGGGGAGTTTTTATTAATACATGTGGGCTGGGGTAGGCATACAGGGGAAACAGCAATATGTGTGCACTGGAGGAGGAATACCGGGCAAAGACCAATATGTGTACAACTTGGAGGAAGGATTAAGGGGAAGAAGCAATGTGTTTGGACTGGAGAAGAAATACAGAACTAATGTGTATGCTTGCTGGAGGAGGCATAAAGACCTATTTAGACAATAGGAGAAGCCAATTTATTTAAACAAAACTGTGGTTAGCTCATAAAAAGGCACAGGTTCATTTTAGTGCTCCCCATTCCTGGTGAAATATAATAACATGTCTTTTGCACACCCTTCCCCTTGTTCCAGTCAGCTACCAAATTTAAAGTTCTCCAAAAAAAAAAAAATCCTCTGAACCTTTCATCCAACATTTTATATTATTCTATTTGTTATTACAGTTTCCTGGCTGCTACTAACTTTTATTTTCTCCAATTTACTGAGATAACACACACATGCAACATATCACAGTGAAGTCAGAAAGCTTGGTCTGCATGTTTTTCTGGGGCTGGTAAATCAGAAAGTATAAGTAATTCACTAATGGCAGTACACGTTTCCTTTACTATTCTATGAATGTGAGAAACTGGTTGTCGTATTTTACTTACAGTGAGGGAAAGAAGTATTTGATCCCTTGCTGATTATGTACGTTTGTCCTCTGACAAAGAAAGTTTGCCAATGAACATCTAAATGATCCAGAGGGGAACCAGGTGAAAGTGTTGTGGTCAGATGAAACCAAAATTGAGCATTTTGGCATCAACTCAACTCGCCGTGTCTGGAGGAGGAGGAATGCTCCCTATGACCCCAAGAACACCATCCCCACCGTCAAACATGGAGGTGGACACATTATGCTTTGGGGGTGTTTTTCTGCTAAGGGTACAGGACAACTTCATTGCATCGAAGGGACAATGGACGGGGCCATGTACTGTCAAATCTTGGGTGAGCACCTTCTTCCCTTAGTCAGGCCATTGAAAATGGGCCGTGGATGGGTATTCCAGCATGACAATGACCCAAAGCACATGGCCAAGGCAACAAAGGAATGGCTCAGTAGGAAGCACATGAAGGTCCTGGAGTGGCCTAGCCAGTCTCCAGATTTGTTGATAGGGGATCAAATACTTATTTCACTCATTACAATGCACATCAAGCTCTTTTGACTTTTTAAGCACAGGTTTTTGAGGTTTCTTTTGTTGTTATTCTGTCTCTCACAGCCACAATAACCTATCATTAAAATTATAGACTGGTCATTTCTTTGTTAGAGGTACAAAATCAACAGGGGATCAAATACTTCTTTCTCTCACTGTACACATTGGTACCATTGAATGAGCCCTAGAAACTTAGTGAAATGAAGTTTTTTTAGGCATGTATTTTGTACACCCAACACAATGAATGGTTAGGTTTTAAAATTATTTTTTATATTACTTTTTTTGTATGTATGAAAGCCAAGAAGGCTTTAAAACTAGCCTACAGAGATGGTTCTATTATCCCGGACACCAATCTTCTAGCCTGTTCAATCTGTGTTCCTGTTGGCAGTGGAATTTGCCTGATCTAAAGGTGTGAAATCGTCTTATGTTTCAGTCATTTTAAATGAGATTAGGGGACTGACATTTCATGTTTATGGGCTTATTGGGTCTGTCTTTTCAGATGCAGTAAAGCTTTTGGAGAATAATATATAAATAATATATCTAAATAGATGAGCCACAGTGGCAGATTACATTTACTGGTGTCAGAACCTGGTAAATTGGAAAAGATTAAGTTATAAAGATATCCAAAGCAGCTGACAATTTCCATTTATGCAAGGGAACCACTTTATTGCCATTTATGAGGGGTCCTAAAATCTGCTTCAATAGATTAATTTTAGACTATTAATTTTAAGCATTAGAAAAAAGCATTTTTATCAGTTAAAAAAATATTTTTACAATTTTAATGTAATAAATGTTTTTTTATTCTCTGGGTTCCCTCTTGGCATGACCTAGATATTACATGGCCGTTACAAAGGCCTGTTTTTTTCCATTCATAAATCTCTTGCAGATGGAATAAAGCCATCACTCATGTTTCAACATAGCTCAATTAGCACATTCAGCCAGAAAAGTAACATCAATGCGCTATCTATATTGGAACATCGGCTATTGAATCTGTCCAGTTGTACACTGGCTTGTGTTGTGGAAAGGATTCCAACAATGTAATTGGCTATGCCATTAGGGTATAAAGGGAAACCTTTAATTTAATACCAAAGAAAAAATGCTTTACAAAATTCATTAACCTTAAAAAGAAATGTAAACATTTTATCCAAAGGGATGGAAAAAAATACTCAAAGTGTAATACAGTTCTCTTTAAAGTGTAAACAGTTGTTCTTGATCAACGGGGGCAATTGGGTATAAATCCCTGAATGAACATTCTACTATGCCTTTTCATATCTGTAAATAACCATCTGATAGTTTGGGCTACAACCCCCTTTTTTCAATAAATAATACACCAGAAGCAGTTTCTGTAGAAGATCACTTTTTCACCTACAGTAACAAGCCCTTTCCATAGTTTTTTTAATTTGCCACAAATACCCTTAGGTTTAGATGTTTTGTCACATATAGTGGCCATTACCAGAGGGTAAATAACACAGTGACACATGCATGTATATTTCATTATTGCCATGACATACAGCAAAGTATGTTAGCTGCACACAGGTGAACAGGACTAAAGCCAGACCTCAGTTTTTTAAATGTATTCTGTTGGCAAATTATAACCTTGTTGTAAGGGCCTACAAATGGGAGCTATTCACACAAATTCACAGTACCTGTTCATACTAAATTACCACAACTAAAGACAATACTATTGCAAGTGCTTACAATATAACACGTGTACCAATATACTTGATTATGAACCCCCCTTTCCTCAAAATGCCATTGAATAAATACTCTATACCTTGGCCACACAGTAGACAATGCTGTATTCTCAAAGTGTGTGTAAAGTGTGTAAGATTCAAAGGTAAATGCACATTTGAAATATTTGTATAAAAAACGTTTAACCTGATATGTCATTATGGTTGACCAATATTTTAAGATTTATTATTCTGTTTTTTCCTGCTATTAGTACATGTGCGTTGGTGACTGGTTCTAGTACTAGTCTAGCTTGTCTTGGTCTGTGTGTTTCTCTGCACAACACTTTATAATATAATGAAGCATAATTTATTGCGTGTCCCCAAATGCAGTCAAGTTGGTTTTCTAATGAATCAGTACAATGCAAAACTTCCTGCCCTGGTCAAAGCAGACATTTGAGACATGAGAATACTTGGCACATGCTAGACCTGGCTGCATATCTCCATTCTTAATAAGGTTAAGTTCAGATTTTTTATTTTTTTTTAATCTCCTATTGTGTTAAATGTTTTTTCTAATCCTTGGAATCCCATGTATAAAACAGCAAACGTCTGATTGTATTGGCCTAAAGTCAATAGCCTTTGCAGGCAGCGTCACTCAGTCCAAGGTCAAATATGAATCTAATCACATAAGCTTAGCAAAATATGCTTTGAATGCTATTCCCTATGTTATGCATGAAATGAAAGTCTGAACATCCTTTGCACTGATTAGCTAGAAAAGAAAAAATGATTAGTGATAATGACCTCTAAATTGTTTCCTCTTGTTGAAATACATAATCTCTGGTCACTGTGATGGAGAGTGTGCTTCTAGAATAGGAAAGAAATAGTAGAAAGTGTTAATATATCCCTACCTTGTGGATTATCTGCATGGCAATTGCTTCTGCTAATAGTGATAGAATAAAGTCAACTGAGATATTTTTAAAGTTACATTATATAACGATATTATAAAGTTTTCGTGAGACATCTATTTATACAGATTTCCAGAAACATGGATGGAACTAGAAAAATGTAGGAATATGAAGAAGAAAATTCATGCTAAGTGAAAACAAGAAAAATGTTGGTCTTTGAATGGAAGACTTTATTGGGACATGATATCTCTATATTGATGGTATTATTCTACCATGCAGTAATAAATTAGCCAATGCCAAGATCAGTAATATTTTCTGGTGCTGTATGCCAAAATCAAGTATCATTCCTGGTTGGTATGCCCAGTCTGGTGCCCATCATGTGAAATATGAGCAGGCATGAAATTTGTTTATTTACCTACGTAGAGCAGGATCCTGTTTACAGAACATTAAACAGAAATAGTAGAATATTTTATGGCAGACAGCACTTTTAGTGCTTCCCAGGAGAAAACAAAAGGTTACTTAGCAGTAGGGCAGTGAATACCATTATAAAACCTATTGTACTGGGTTCTGTTTGTTCCAGTAATAAACTGGTCTTTGCCATAACACTCTACCTTATGGCATTACATTTTTGTATGTGCAGCCACCCTGCTATGGGCATTACCCTGTACTTCTTCTCCTAAAGATGCAACAGTAAATGAGAGGAAAATGAACAAAATTTGGATTCCGCAGAATTTTCCCTGAAACACGTATTTCATTTGAGAATTTTCCCTCACCTCAGAATGATGGGTTTGTCCTCCTGTGACAATGACCACGAGATCAAATAAATAGGAATCTTCCTAATAGGAATACATACAGAAATTCAAATTTTCAGCGGGTCTAAACCTTCCTTTATACAAAAATAGGAAATAAATTGCTTCAAAGTACACTTTAATATTTTGATACCCATTCTAACTGCAACACTTTAAATGAACCCATGGATTTTTTCTGATCTTGTGGTACTGATCCAATACCTTCAATAGATTCAATCGCTGATCCAAAACAAGTATGCAACTCATCTTTTCTAAATTCAGTATATGCATGCATGTTTTAAGTAGAGATTCAGGAACTATTAGAAACATGAAAAAAGAAGGAGGTGGTTGCCGCCTAAATATTCTAGCATTTTTCTTTAAAAAGTCCTAATAATGTTATATTGCAGTCTAGTGAACACTTTTTTATGAAATCTAACATAAGCAGGATTGCAAATTTAAATTTTTGTTTAATTTACTCCTTGTTCAAAATGTGATCTTGAGAAATACGGTGATTCCCTAATACTTTCTTTTTTATGTGTGCCCATACGTAATACAGTTAGATAAAATGTTCACAAAGTACAAGTAAAGCTACCCCAAAAATAAAATGAAATGTTCTCTTCACTGCCACCTCTGTTCTGCTGTAGTTAATGTTATGCCAATTTCTTAAAGGTTTGAGTTGAGATCTATTCTCCCTCTGTCCTAATTATTAGGTAATCGTGGGTTTGTAGGGTATTAACTTTTTTTTTTTTCCCCCCCTGAATCCTGCTGAAACTACAGCTTAAATGATTCATTTTGGTTTGTTTCCTGAATGGATGTATTACTGGAGTAACCAATCAGATGGACTGGACAAAGGCAGGACCTACAAAGACTATCCCTCCCCTATTACATGCTTCTTCCGGGCTTTATCTACCAGTGCATGCAGCAGTGTGTGTGTGTGTGTGGGGCCACATATGAGACGCATTTAGATACAGCATGTTGTAAACATGACTCTCAACATACTTAAGGGGCACATTCACACTTGTTAATTCATGTTTTAGAATACTTTTTATTTTCTGTTAGAAACAGTGCACATTTTAACCCCAACTCACATGTACATTTAAAACCAATGTTCAGGACGCCTTGAAAATGAATGTTCACAGGTAAATCAAAAACATTTTGTAAATGGATGAATAATAACACATTTGGATGATAGCAATATCGGCTTCCTGTTTACTTATTTAGCACTATTTATGGAATATAATAAAAAACAGTTGATACGTATGCCTAATGTGTCGCAAATGCAGAATTCACAGCCCTGTGCATTTTGGATATATTTTCTCTCTAGACTGCATTCTGGGTTGATTTTCATACCCAGACGTAAGTATATTGTTGAACCTAATGTTACGTTTGCTAGGTTTCCTGACAGAAACCTATTTGTAGATGCTTAAGCAAAAATGTCAGTAAAAACCTTGGCATATCCTCAACATTCTAGTCTTTGGAAAAGACAAAAAAAGTTCAGTAGATGTTGTCAGTAGCATTGGAAGGAGGGTAACTGGAATCTGTGTTTTTATTTGGTCATTGTTTTTTTGTTTTTCCTTTGAATATGAAAAAATTAGGAACTTGGTGAGTTGTTGGTTTACAATACTGGAAAGAGTAAATGTTAGTGTGTTACCTCTTGAGGAAACCTTAAAGCTGTCAGACACCATGCTTTTATTAAATTGTGTTGACTTTATAATTTTTAACTTGTTACTGGACCAAATTTTAATGGGTGTAAAGCACCAAGTTTTCCCAGGAGCAGTGGTAAAGCATGGTTATAGAGTTCCTGTGTCTTCCACAAGCGTAACAAATGTTGGGACCAATATAAGGGATTTATTTTTAGTGTTTTTTCCAGGTTTTGTGTGCTTAGTGCGGGAGAGGGGGTAACAGTGAAGCCATAGTATGTAGACCAAAACTTTTTTTTACCGAAGTATAGGGATTATTTACACATCTTTTTGTACTGATGACAGCAATGAGGGCATTTACCTGACTGATTTGCTTTATCCCGTGTTTACGAATGTTTTGTTACAGAAAAACAAGGATCTGCATGCGTTAAAAAGTGTAAGTGACTGAGCTGTACTCCTTAACTTTCCTTGTGGTTGAACCTTACTAGTTCTCAAAGAACACAGCTCAAAAAATTTATGGGAACTTTTAATTACCATGTTGGATCCTGATAATCGGAACATTCGGGTTGAAAATCTTTATTGATGTACTTTAGTGTAGTTCAGTGAGAAAGTAATTACGTAAGAGTGGTGCTTTACAACCATTAAAACACTGCGAGGAAATCACAGAATGATCACGCTTGCATGAATTTTTATCACAAATCATAATGTGGCTCCATAGTGTATAAGGCCCTCCATTCCTGTAAAAACTTTGTCTTCCTTATTATTGTCTGAACATGCTTCTGATCAGATGGTGGATGGTGCCCTAGGGGTGTCCTCGACCCGGATCTCAAAGCATCAGTGAGCTCATAAATAACTTTATCATAGCTCAACTTTCTAGCATAGAAATAACAATGTCATCAATTCAAAAATGAAGTGGCACTGGAAGCACACATGAGATTTCAGGTCACACTAGAATATACATTGCATGTCAGAAGATGACATAAGTGAACATTATTGCACACTTATATTGGTTTATCATAGGAAAATAAAGTTTGATAATTTGACCTGAGCTCAGTTGGGCTGGATGCCAGAAAAGGACTTGCTATGATAAGTAGTGCATTTCCTTCTTTTCAGCTTTCACCTTTTGCTAATCTGTCTCTAAGAAATGTATCCTACGGAAGGAATAGCTGGTTTTAAACTGGGTTCTGTTACAAACTTTGTTGTTTCCAAGGCTCATTTCTTGGAGGTTATGTTCTCTTTATTACGTATAATTCTGTACAGTTTGTACAGAATTTAGCCTTTGTTTGGATCACAAAAAAATCCAATATACAGTAAGAACAAGAACATATAAGAAACTGCAAATGGGTATAAACCAACTGTGTCCCATGTATTTCAGTGCTTCTTTTTATTGTAGCACAATCTATGGCTGCACTGTTTTTATTTACCAGTGTCATTTGCCTTCCTTTCAGTGGTTCTGAACATTTCACACAGAGATTTTAGCAATTTGCAGCCTGTAAGTAAAAATGTTGTGGTTAACACATATCACATGGTCAAAGCAAACTAAACACAATAATTATAATTAAAATGTTTATTTTATTATAACTCATACCTGCCTAGGAATTATTTAATGGAGTTTAGAAAGATACACAAACACACATACATGTTTTTTTGTTTATTTTCATGGGGGAAGAAGAACAGGGGGTTGAGATATTTCCCCAGGCCACATCCAGCTGCCCAGTAACACAGCATATTAGAAGATATCAGTAATGGAGAGATGTGAGTGAGTGCTGAGACAGCAGGGGAAGTCCTTGTGGAATGTCCTGCTTGGCTCTTTGTGTTTCAATGCTTGGAAGTGCAATCCTGCAGATGTTTCCTCAGGCGAGAGACGCTGTGTTTACAAAGAGCTCTTTCAAGCTAGTAGCCCTCTGGAGACCAGTGTTGGGCATGAAACGGAATGCACCATGAAGGTCAATGTGAAGCTTGTGTCTACTTTTTAAAATCATACTCACAGTAAGTTTTAAAGAGAACCCCCAGTCATAACAACGCAGCAGGCTTATTGAAACCAAGAAGTGCAGAGCATTGCTTTTACACATGTATATGTGGGGGTAATGTAGTATCAGTGATCAAAGGGCTTTTCTAGATTACTTTCACCTAGTTTTAAAGTGAACCTGTGCCCACATCATGACTTTACTACTTGTTTGGAACATTTCCAAGCATTTCAAGCAATACAGCAAAATCCTTCTTCATCTCGGTAATTTAGTTTTGTGGAGAAAGTTAATTTTCAGAGTTTACAACACAATTATTGATATTGAGCTCTGTACCTATTTCTGTTGCATCAAATTTTGGCAAGCTCTCTGTCCCCTATTATAAACAACCATCAAGTTTTTTTCACCTGTTACATACCTACTTGAACGTGATGTAAATTCCTTTACCATCTTTCAAAATGAAACACCTAATGTTAAGAGCACACACAGAAACCAGAGATAGCATGTTGTCTGGTAAGTATATGTAAGCTGGAAAGCTCTTTCCCTTTACTGAAATTGTATTCTGATTTCATTGCGCACTTTCAATGAGCATACGCTCATACGCTACACTGAGTCCACCTAACTTCCTGGCTGATGGACATCCAACATCATGTAGCCATTTCCTCCCTGACCTAACCATTTCAGCCACAGTGACTCTGAATTACATGTGGGCCTTTTCACAGTTCTCTGTTTCCAACAAGCTATGTACAGCACCCTGCAGGCATGATCTACCTTCATTGCAGGGACTAAGTGATGATATCCCTAAAACTAAAATTGGGTTTGCCATGAAAACAGAAATGTTTTTCATTTAGCATTTTAATGAGAGGAGAATCATTGGTCTTCATGATTATCCCATACATACTTTACAAGAATAGCATTTGTTCCCTATTGTATGTTGTTTATTTCTGTATATATTATTGCTATATGATTTGCATGGAAATGGGCATGTAGCAATAAATGAAGCATTACAGTTGTCAGACGATTTCAACAACTGTTTAGGGACAGTTGAGTTAATTTGGGGAATAGTAAATCTCACAGCGACAGTGGGATTCAAAATACCCCTATGATGGTGGTCTGTGAGTGTACAAATGGTTTTAATGTTGATCAGTGTGAGTAATTAATACTCTACATCACTCAAACAGTGGTCAGTTAGCATATAAGCCTTATTGGTGTCAGTGGCTTTATAAAAGGTTCCCTAACCACAAGGGGAGTTTTGGGACTGCTGGAGTTTAAACTATGATTTTTTGTTTAATATTTTTTTCTGAAATGTAGGCAACAATAAAAACCTTGAAAGGTTTTACCTTTTTTCCTATCCAGTAAAACGGATTTCAGGGCCATTAGTCAATTGCCCTCATTTGTAAGAAAATAAATCTACTAAATAGGGTCACAGAAAAAAATGTAATACTTAGTAATAAGTTCCTGGGTTTTTTAGTCATATTGAAATCTGGGATAAATTCCTTTAAAAGCCACTATTCCATGTTCTATCTGTAACTTTTAGAATAAAGATCCCATGACATTGTGCTTTGCTTATAATCTAAGTACAGTGAAGACCAACTCTAAATATTGGAGCACGTGTTGTAACAAACAGTGAGCACCTGCTGATTTGGCTGCATGTCCCACATCAAAGAGATATTAGAAAGCACATGTTGTACAGGAACCACATGTTGGAGACCACTGTCAGATATTTTACACTTACCCAACAACATTGTGACAAAGACGGTACAGTATTTCAGTGGAATGTTCTTCATCTTTTCTGGACTTCATAGGCACTTGGTGTCTAAATGTTTTTCAGTTGTGATATTTATGACACTATTTTTTTATATATTATTATGTGTTTATACTACAAACCAGGAAATTTGAGAACTGAGTTGGCTATTTGAGCAAACGATTATCATTTCCACCTGTGTTGTCCTAATTGCAGATGAAAACAACAATTTGAACACTTTTATTAATAACAGTTGACATCCCTGGATCACTCATAAATTGCAATCCTAATCTCAGGTAACCCTGAACCCTATTTCCTGAGCCCATAATTTCCAGAGTATGAAAGTCTATGTGGTTGAAAGTTTGAAGTGGATGTAAGCTCAGCTGACCACACCCAGGGTTTTTTTTTCCATAATATGCAAAGTTGTTCTAAGGCTGGAGGCTTTAGTTGTCTTCATTGGCCAGGTTGGCTTGACGTACCCCTCATACGTGCACATGGTGGCTGCTTCATCCTTTACTGCAATTGTAAACTCAGCTGTTCATGTGCAACTCAGTGTATAAAAATAAATGCAAGCAGGCAGAAGGCAGTTCAGTGGATGTTACTTCCTTTTTTTTAACAGAGAACCTGTCAGATTAGATATATGAAATGTGCTTGGTGAATCTTTGTCATTTACCAAACATGAATATCAGCTCTCCAGACAACTAAAAAAACACACATTTGTTCTGTGGTATTGATTTATGAAACTGGGTAGAAGGATAAGGACGACAGTTCTGGAGCATGCACCCTCATGTCGCCTATTGCATTTTCTACATTTCTTCCAGGCAGGACCACTTTAGATTCCTTTCATGGCATCATTTTACGTGAAATGTTTTGTGTAAAAACAGTCAAGGAAATATATATATGATTACACCATTCTGGAAATTGAAAATGCTGTTGGTCCCTTTGTTTTTATTATAACTGCATTGCAGGTTTCAATTCTGCCGACCAATAGAGAAGAAACATTATTGAAGCATGCCATAAAATGCACAGGAAATGCAGTATCTTCATCACAGCAGATGAGATCATTTCTTCTCTGCGCTCATGAAATCAGTGGTCCTTGCAAACCCTAAGCTGTGATCAATGGCGTTTTAAGACAATATGACTTTGTAATATCAGAGTTTAGAGATGCATATGTATTTTTATTATTCTACTAAAAACGGCACTGATAAAGAAACTGACAATACACTCCCTTGAACACATACTACAAATATATAGTTGTCTTTCTGAAAAAACAGACAAATTATAGATTCATAAAATTAGTAACTTTTCAACAAAATACCAGGTGATCTACAAATCCTATTGTAAAACTGCTTTAAGTACTGGGCACATTTACAAACCTCATAATAACTAATACACAGGTCAACATGTCATTTTCATCAGATATAATTTTATATGGGTATTATTTTTGATGCAGTTTTCAAATCTGTGTTCAGTTTTTCTCTAGCATGTCTAGTTTTTGGGATGCAGCTAATTATATATTGTGTGAAATTCATTATAAATAACCTTAACATATTACAACATTTACCAACAGTTTTCTTTTTTTAAGGTTAGAGACCGCACTAACTGCGATTGATTTCATTTGTCATCATGCCTAGAAATTGTCTTAATGATCCAGACAGTTTCTGTTATGTGTGTGGTTCATTCACGACGAAAGCACAACTTCACCAAATTACCACAGAACTTAAAAAAGTTATACAAATTAAATTTTGTCCGTTCACTTGTAACCAGGATAAATCTTGGGCTCCACATGTCATCTGTACGAGTTGTTCCAATAGACTGCGTGACTGCAATGCTGTTTGCAATCCCGATGGTGTGGAGAGAACCGCGAGACCATCTAATCGACTGCTATTTTTGCCGCATCAACAAAAGTGAATTCTCAGGTAAAACTAAGCACAAAATTGTATATCCCAGCCTTGATTCTGCAGTTAGGGCCTGTTCCCCCATGATGATTCATTGCCAGTTCCGCTACCCCCACATGATGGACTTGGTTCTGTAGAATGTGATGAGGAATGCGCTGGAGTTGCAGCCAGTTACAACCCCCAATTATCTGATCTTGACTACTTGGCCGATGAAGATTCAGAACCAGAGACCTTTACACAAGCAGAGCTAAATGATCTCGTTTGTGATCTAAATCTTTCCAAAGACAAAGGAGAACTTTATGCTTTAAGGCTTAAACAGAAGCACTTGCTTCATTAATTCCTCTAAAAAAAAAGCTTGAAAGCAGTCTTACTGCATAATGATAATTCCAAACCAAGTTTACCGATTGTCCATTCCGTTAACCTAAAGGAGTCTTATGACAACATGAAGTTACTAGTTGAAGCAATCCAGTACAAAACACACCAGTGGGACATCTGTGGAGATCTAAAGGCTATTGGCTTGCTAAAGAGTATGTAAGGAGGATTCACAAAATATTACTTTCCTATGCCTGTGGGACAGCCGATCTATGAGGGTCCATTATGACGAGCGTGATTGGCTACCAAGAAATACCTATAAGCCCGGTACAAGCAGTGTCAAGTTTCTGCCTCTGGTTGATCCGCATAAAATTTTTCTGCCACCTCTCCATATCAAGTTTGGCTTGGTGAAGAACCTTGTAAAGGCCATGGGTAAATCAAACTCCATGGGTTTTCAGTACCTTGTTTAGAAGTTTCCAAACATAAGCACTGCAAAAATGAAGGAAGGGATATTTATAGGGCCACAGATCATCTGTTTTGCAGGATGAAGTTTTCAAACAATCTCTCCCAGCAGCTGGGCTAGAAGCTTGGGATGCATTCGAGTGGCTGTGTGAAAATTTCCTGGGCAACCATAAGTCTCCTGCATACAAGGAAGGAGTTCAGAATGTGTTTGATTCATACCAGAAACTCGGTTGTTGCATGTCATTAAAAATACATTTCTTGCACTAACATCTAGAATTCTCCCCAGAAAATCTTGCTATGGTGAGTGACGAACGATGAGAACGTTTTCACCAGGACATTCAGTTAATGGAGAACCCCTACCAAGGTTTCTGGAATGAAAGTATGATGGCTGACTACTGCTGGATGCCGTACCGCAACAATCCAGAGTACACAAGAAAATCATACTCTAAGCATTTCTGGTAATGGTACTTGACTGACACTGTTCAGTAAATCTATACCACAGTGTGCCCTATTTTACTTCACACTGAAGATGTTTTAACATTTACTTCAATGGTGCTTACGTTTGTACCTTAAGTACAAAAAACATGCACGTACAAAGTTAACTATATTAGTACTCATAACTCAGGAACTATACAAGTTAGGGAAAAACTAGATCTGAAATCTGCTCGTACGATGATTATCAAAACTAATTTTTTGTTGACCTGTGTAATTATTTTCAAATAAATGTTTTAAAATGATGAGGATGTTTCAAATAATTAGCTATATACCAGTAATATAATATGCAATATTTTTAATTAATCAGACATAAATTGTTAAACTATTAAAAAATCATGCTTTTTAAAAAAGTGCTTTTTATTAGTCATGTTTAAATGATATTATAGTATAGAGTTTATATAGCTAGTGTTGGGTCCTGAACACTAGGCTGGGCCACTACACTGAATATAAGCAGCATTGTACCTGTACCAGACTAGAGATGGGGCCCCAGCACTTCTAAATAAAGGTTACAGTTGCTTTGCCGCACTGAATCATATAATGCAGTCATTTCAGATGTTTATTTTCAGCCTTGCGGGGAAATATGCCGGCTTTTCCTGTTTACGAGACAATGTCGCTATGAGGCCGTTCAAAGCTGTACGACCTGATTTCACATGAGATGACCCAGACAATGCTTATATGTGTACCTCACCTCTACAAAAATGCTACCTCAATGATATTTGTCCTTCTAGCTGTGAATTAGAAATCACATCTTCTGAACCAGACAGTCTCCCTGCAAATCCTTTATGCACAAACAGACAGTGACACACCTGTCTTAAAATAACATGTCTTTCAGTAAAGAAAAATTTTAGTTCCTCATTGAGGTTTATATGTAAAGGTGATGCTGAAGTATTTGACCAGGAAGGACAGGTGTGCACTAAAAATGTCACTGTGACAATCGGGCAGAATCAGACCTGCTTTGGGTTCAAGTGATCCTGCAAGGCTCCCAGAGGCTTTCAACTTGCTAATCACTTGGCAACTCGCACCCCACCTTTGGTTCTTAAAGACAGTTAGCAGCAGTCAGTGATACTGGTACTGGTCACTGCCAGCCCTATTCATTGTCTACAGGGCTGCCATAGGTAAAAACTACATGTAGCATCTTTCCTGAATGCAATGGTTCCCTGGTATGAGTAAGTGGTGAACGCACCACGTCTGAACCTGCCTGTCATTTCCCAGTGAAGGCGCAAAGGTACCTTGATGAGACCATCACTCAGCTTTCTCCTCCTCTCAGAGCCATGCAGGCTCAGCAGAGATTACGCTAGCTCTATCACTGTAGTATAAGTATTTGTTTGACACTTATTTGTTAGGTGTCAAACTGTCTTATTGTAACTGTGTATTTATGAGTATAAGCAGCAAATAATAGTTTCCTATAGTTTAACTTTATTTATGTAACAGCAAGATGTTCTGCAGGTTACACTTTCAGAAGGTAAATATGTCAGAGGTGACTGTATAAAGTCATAAAAATCATAGTCCGTCTTGTGTATTAAATTAAGACTTTTTCTTCAGGTTAGTAGTAACCTCTGCAGGTGTTAGCCAAAAGATTAGTTACATTACCAATAATTATATTTCCTGCAGTGGTGTGTGCAACCAACTGTTAAATGCTGCTCTGCACAACACCTATTTCCTCTCTTGTTAGTCGAGCCACTCCAACCTTATACAAAGCCCAGTTCTAGTTATGCTCATATTCCTGTTCTGATATTTCTTCCATCACTCAGGAAATGTTTTGTTTAAATAACCTTAAGTGACTGAATGTACTTTTGTTTTTAAAGGGAATAGCCTAAAGCAATTCATATGAGTGGGGATGTTCTGATGTTGGCTGCTACTTTAATTTACTGGTTACAAGGAATTAAATCTTATGTACAGTATTCCACTTCACTGAGTCATGTTTCTGCAGAAGAATAAGTTTGCATTTCATCTGTCTGAGAGAGTTGAATCCCATCTAAGGCAGCTCATATATTGCTGTGTTACAGTTTGGGCTTAGTTTTATCTTGAATGAATTTGTCGTTCTAAGTGAATTACCTGTTTGGATACTGTATGTATGTATGTATGTATGTAGATATATAGGTATTTTACCACATACATTTTGCATAGGTGATTACTGCTTGGTGTTCAATGTATGTATACTTATGTATGATACTTATCTATGTGTGTATACTTATGTATGATACTTATGTATGTGTGTATACTTATGTACGATATGTATGTATGTATTTTACCATACATAAATTTTGCATGGCTGGTTGCTGCTTGCTATTAGTAGACTTGGTGTTAAAACAGCACACATTCAGCCTAAATCCATTAAATCTATACCTAAATCTATAAATGTCACGTACAGCAGAGGTCCCTGGTCCACGGCCCAATAGTGGGCCAGGAGAGCATGGAGACCAGCGGTGGTCTGCAGGTCTGGCTGGTGCACCCCCCAGCGGGGTCAGGAGAAAGCACCGGCCAGAGCCATGGACCACGTCCTGTACAGATCGCATGCTCTGGACACAACCCACCCACTCTCCCATCGCAGGCTCAGACATGCAATGGCAGAGTGCCCAGTTCTAGTTATGGCATCATGACGTCTCCGAGGGGGAAGTTTTTCCCCTTTGAGTGACACAGGTCACTTTGCAGTTCGGAGTTAATAGATTCAGTGGTCTGCAAGCTGCAAAAGGTTGGGGACCACTGACGTACAGCTCAGTAAATCTAGTCAGTGGCCAGTGACTTTTTGTAATTGGCCATTGGCTGGACTAGCTTAGTTGCATCCTGTACCTAGTGGGGAGGTTTACCCTTAAGGTTAGGGGTTTGGGTTAGGGTGGTTAGGGTTAGGGTACCGCCATACACCAGATTACTCTACATTCTTATTTCTGGTTTTCTGGTTTAAAAGGCTTAACAAAATTATGCTCAAGAAAAACCTTTCCTCAAGCATTTATGATGCTGCTAGGAAATTCATTAAGATGTGGTCCTCTTGGATATGTTTTTTGGATACTCACCCCCAGTGTTCCTCCCAGCGCTTTTTAGTCGGGCTCACCACCCAGCACTTTTCAATGACCACCAGGCTGTTTCTGGGTGGTTACTGAAGAGTTGGGTCACAATACAGGGGTCATCACCCACCTACAACTTCTCACCAAGCTTAAAAAAAAAGTTCTGTGTTGGAACAGTGCTTATCTCTATAAACATCACCTGGACTCAAGTTTTCCCTCCTGATGGATTATTCTTTTTGGTAGTCCATTGGTACTCAAAGGTAATCTCTGGATGGTGCTTGTACTTTTCTCCCAGGGTCTTTTTGATGTATTCCATTTGACATTTTTGTTGTCTTTGCTGTTTCATGCTGTCGTACTGTATTTGTTCACCACATGTTATATGATCTGTTTGTCCTTACTATATATGTTTTGTTCTTATACTCAAAAATATTTGAAAAAAGGAAGGCTCTTGGAAACCCTTTTTGGCTCATGTTCATGTATTCCAGTAAGTATTTTTTTTTATAAGTTTAGTATAAGAAAATGTATTTTTAGATTGATATTTGAATTGGCAGTTCATATAAGAATTGGGTGTTTTTATGGTGGCTTTTCACATCCTTGAATGTAAATAGATGTTGAACAGCTCCCTTTTTTTGTTTCATTCATCTAATTAGATTTTGTTTCCAAAAGACTTCCAGAGGCTTGTTAATTTGATTAAGGTTCACTGATCCAGTGAGGTATTTTCCCTAATGATGGCATACCCAACCATTTTAAATGTTGATCTCTCAGGTCACATTATTTTCCTCCATTAATGTGGCCTTTGGAGTATTGTTTTGGTTTTGATGTGTGCAGGATTTCCACGGTGGACACTTGGTACGTGATTGCTTTGTAACAATTAGTAATTATACAAGTAAATTACTTGTACAGTTGCATTTACTGGTCCATGTTATTCTTTTTATAGATTATTATATGTTACCTCTAACTTTAGAAGAAGCAGTTGTGAAATGCATTGAGAAATAGATAATATAGATTTTTTATAATTATTAGGTTAGTGGTAATAATAGTACAGAGTCCAAGAATAATGTTGAACCCATCATAAATCTAGGACTTAATTGAGTTAACAATGTGTCTTGTTTGATGCCTGTTTAATACAAATTATCTTGTCTGTTGCAACACCCCGGTAGGCAACTTTATGCTTGTTTGCTCCAATGTATCTCCACTTCACTGTTGGCTCCCAGCCTTTTACCATAATGTGAAAATATGCTGAACAGACCTACCTGCAAAAGTGTCTCTCTCTGCTGTCTTCGCCCAGTCTTTTTCCAGGTTTGAAGTCTTCATTGACTGGGTGGGGAATATATAGCTTCCACAAATGCACACAGGGCTACTTCATTTCGGCATAGAACCTTTCCAAGACTTTCCAACCTTTCCAGAAAGTTCTGACAGGCAGATGAATCTAAGTCTCCTTACTTTAATCCTCCAAGGATCGTACCCATTCCTAGGTACATTCATGGGGTCAGGACACTTAAGGAAAGTCTCTGTGCAGGCTCCTACTGACAGACATTATGTCATCTGAAACAACAGAACAATTCAGTGTGAAAGTAAAAATCACTGCAGTCAATCTGATTTTTCTATATCAGAACAGTATACTTTAAGTATATACATTACAGTGTAGAAGAAATGGTCTCTTTCTGTTTAAGTAATAAAAGCATTCATAAATATATTGCTTTAGTTTCTCAAAACTTTAAAGTTTTTCTAAGTCTTAACTGAATTGGGAAGCAACCTCTGTCACAGAACAAAAACTAGGTATACTTCTGGAAAAATAACTTTTGGAGAGGAAAAAAGGACACTTTGATCACCATATAATGAATACACTGATCAAAACATTATTAACATCTTTGTTGTTGGAAGTAACCTTTATTAAATTGTTGTTGAAAGCACAATGTTTTCTTTTATATTGGCATGTACCTAAATCATCAAATTGAATTTATTTTTGTAATTAAATCCTCCTGTACTTAGGCTAAAAAACTGAACTTTTTTCATTTTTTTTGTATTGTCACTTGTACTGTGCTTTTGTGTGTTTGATAAACAGAAACAAAAGGATGCTTTTCTTTTGAATAGCAGTTGATTTTGTATACACTAGAGCAGGTAAATGTGGAAATCTTTCCTTTGATTAGATTCTTAGGTATTCTATAACTTGCGCTAGGTGTGTAACAATGTAGACCTGTTAAACACCTACTTTGTACTACAACACCATTATCCTCAGAACCAGGATTCCTTTTTGAATTTTTTTTTATTTCAAGACTTAGCCATGAAGGACTCAAGCATGTATCATGTTTTCCTAGAAGCTCCAAAGTGGTACTTAAAGTTAGAGCTTTGACTAGGCTTTTTTTCATGTTCTAAGAAATGTCTCATATTCACTGTTGCCTTAAACAAACTTAAATGATAAAGTACCAGACTTAGACTTCATTCATTCATGAACAGGGCTTTTCTGCTCGCGGTGTGCAGGATGGGGGCT